>NW_027136302.1:3143750-3458125 GCF_039906515.1 Pseudorca crassidens | reverse complement strand
CTGACACTAACCCGCGCCCTCACACGTCCGCTGCCCCTAAAGCGTTGTCGTACCCTCACCTGGACCCTAAACCGTCCCCGTCCCCTAACCCTAACCCTAGCCCGAACCCTGACCCTAACCCTTCCCCGAAGCCTGACCCTCACCCGTCCCCTAATCCTAACCCGTACGATGACACTAACCCGCGCTCTCACACGTACGCTCCCCCTAATGCGTTGTCGTACCCTCACCTGCAACCTAAACCGTCCCCGTCCCCTAACCCTAACCCTAGCCCGAACCCTAACCCTAACCCTTCCCCGAAGCCTGACCCTCACCCGTCCCCTAATCCTAAACCGTACGCTGACACTATCCCGCGCCCTCACACGTACACTCCCCCTAAAGCATTGTCGTACCCTCACCTGCACCCTAAACCGTCCCCGTCCCCTAAACCTAACCCTAGCCCGAACCCTAACCCTAACCCTTCCCCGAAGCCTGACCCTCACCCGTCCCCTAATCCTAACCCGTACGCTGACACTAACCCGCGCCTTCACACGTACGCTCCCCCTAAAGCGTTGTCGTACCCTCACCTGGACCCTAAACCGTCCCCGTCCCCTAACCCTAACCCTAGCCCGAACCCTAACCCTAACCCTTCCCCGAAGCCTGACCCTCACCCGTCCCCTAATCCTAATTCGTGCGCTGACACTAACCCGCGCCCTCCAACGTATGCTCCCCTTAAAGCGTTGTCGTACCCTCACCTGGACCCTAAACCGTCCCCGTCCCCTAACCCTAACCCTAGCCCGAACCCTAAGCCTAACACTTCCCCGAAGCCTGACCCTCACCCGTCCCCTAATCCTAACCCGTACGCTGACGCTAACCCGCGCCCTCACACGTATGCTCCCCCTAAAGCGTTGTCGTACCCTCACCTGGACCCTAAACCGTCCCCGTCCCCTAACCCTAACCCTAGCCCGAACCCTAACCCTAACCCTTCCCCAAAGCCTGACCCTCAGCCGTCCCCTAATCCTAACCCGTACGCTGACACTAACCCGCGCCCTCACACGTACGCTCCCCCTAAAGCGTTGTCGTACCCTCACCTGGACCCTAACCCGTCCCCGTCCCCTAACCCTAACCCTAGCCCGAACCCTAAACCTAACCCTTCCCCGAAGCCTGACCCTCACCCGTCCCCTAATCCTAACCCGTACGCTGACACTAACCCGCGCCCTCACACGTACGCTCCCCCTAAAGCGTTGTCGTACCCTCACCTGGACCCTAACCCGTCCCCGTCCCCTAACCCTAACCCTAGCCTGAACCCTAACCCTAACCCTTCCCCGAAGCCTGACACTCACCCGTCCCCTAATCCTAACCCGTACGCTGACACTAACCCGCGCCCTCACACGTCCGCTCCCCCTAAAGCATTGTCGTACCCTCACCTAGACCCTAAACCGTCCCCGTCCCCTAACCCTAACCCTAGCCCGAACCCTAACCCTAACCCTTCCCCGAAGCCTGACCCTCACCCGTCCCCTAATCCTAACCCGTACGCTGACACTAACCAACGCCCTCACACGTCCGCTCCCCCTAAAGCGTTGTCGTACCCTCACCTGGACCCTAAACCGTCCCCGTCCCCAACCCTAACCCTAGCCCGAACCCTAACCCTAAAACTTCCCCGAAGCCTGACCCTCACCCGTCCCCTAATCCTAACCCGTACGCTGACACTAACCCACGCCCTCACACGTACGCTCCCCCTAAAGCGTTGTCGTACCCTCACCTGGACCCTAACCCGTCCCCGTCCCCTAACCCTAACCCTAGCCCGAACCCTAACCCTAAAACTTCCCCGAAGCCTGACCCTCACCCGTCCCCTAATCCTAACCCGTACGCTGACACTAACCCGCGCCCTCACACGTCCGCTGCCCCTAAAGCGTTGTCGTACCCTCACCTGGACCCTAAACCGTCCCCGTCCCCTAACCCTAACCCTAGCCCGAACCCTGACCCTAACCCTTCCCCGAAGCCTGACCCTCACCCGTCCCCTAATCCTAACCCGTACGATGACACTAACCCGCGCTCTCACACGTACGCTCCCCCTAATGCGTTGTCGTACCCTCACCTGCAACCTAAACCGTCCCCGTCCCCTAACCCTAACCCTAGCCCGAACCCTAACCCTAACCCTTCCCCGAAGCCTGACCCTCACCCGTCCCCTAATCCTAAACCGTACGCTGACACTATCCCGCGCCCTCACACGTACACTCCCCCTAAAGCATTGTCGTACCCTCACCTGCACCCTAAACCGTCCCCGTCCCCTAAACCTAACCCTAGCCCGAACCCTAACCCTAACCCTTCCCCGAAGCCTGACCCTCACCCGTCCCCTAATCCTAACCCGTACGCTGACACTAACCCGCGCCCTCACACGTACGCTCCCCCTAAAGCGTTGTCGTACCCTCACCTGGACCCTAACCCGTCCCCGTCCCCTAACCCTAACCCTAGCCCGAACCCTAACCCTAACCCTTCCCCGAAGCCTGACCCTCACCCGTCCCCTAATCCTAACCTGTACGCTGACACTAACCCACGCCCTCACACGTACGCTCCCCCTAAAGCGTTGTCGTACCCTCACCTGGACCCTAACCCGTCCCCGTCCCCTAACCCTAACCCTAGCCCGAACCCTAACACTAACCCTTCCCCGAAGCCTGACCCTCACCCGTCCCCTAATCCTAACCCGTACGCTGACACTAACCCGCGCCCTCACACGTCCGCTCCCCCTAAAGCGTTGTCGTACCCTCAACTGGACCCTAACCCGTCCCCGTCCCCTAACCCTAACCCTAGCCCGAACCCTAACCCTAACCCTTCCCCGAAGCCTGACCCTCACCCGTCCCCTAATCCTAACCCGTACGCTGACACTAACCCGCGCCCTCACACGTACGCTCCCCCTAAAGCGTTGTCGTACCCTCACCTGGACCCTAAACCGTCCCCGTCCCCTAACCCTAACCCTAGCCCGAACCGTAACCCTAAAACTTACCCGAAGCCTGACCCTCACCCGTCCGCTAATCCTAACCCGTACGCTGACACTAACCCGCGCCCTCACACGTACGCTCCCCCTAAAGCGTTGTCGTACCCTCACCTGGGCCCTAACCCGTCCCCGTCCCCTAACCCTAACCCTAGCCCGAACCCTAACCCTAAACCTTCCCCGAAGCCTGACCCTCACCCGTCCCCTAATCCTAACCCGTACGCTGACACTAACCCGCGCCCTCACACGTACGCTCCCCTTAAAGCGTTGTCGTACCCTCACCTGGACCCTAACCCGTCCCCGTCCCCTAACCCTAACCCTAGCCCGAACCGTAACCCTTCCCCGAAACCTGACCCTCACCAGTCCCCAATCCTAACCCGTGCGCTGACACTAACCCGCGCCCTCCCACGTATGCTCCCCTTAAAGCGTTTTCGTACCCTCACCTGGACCCTAAACCGTCCCCGTCCCCTAACCCTAACCCTAGCCCGAACCCTAACCCTAACCCTTCCCCGAAGCCTGACACTCAGCCGTCCCCTAATCCTAACCCATACGCTGACACTAACCCGCGCCCTCACACGTACGCTCCCCCTAAAGCGTTGTCGTACCGTCACCTGGACCCTAACCCGTCCCCGTCCCCTAACCCTAACCCTAGCCAGAACCCTAACCCTAACCCTTCCCTGAAGCTTGACCCTCACCCGTCCCCTAATCCTAACACGTACGCTGACACTAACCCGCGCCCTCACACGTCCGCTTCCCCTAAAGCGTTGTCGTACCCTCACCTGGACCCTAAACCGTCCCCGTCCCCTAACCCTAACCCTAGCCCGAACCCTAACCCTAACCCTTCCCCGAAGCCTGACCCTCACCCGTCCCCTAATCCTAACCCGTACGCTGACACTAACCCGTGCCCTCACACGTATGCTCCCCCTAAAGCGTTGTCGTACCCTCACCTGGACCCTAAACCGTCCCCGTCCCCTAAACCTAACCCTAGCCCGAACCCTAACCCTAACCCTTCCCCGAAGCATGACCCTCAGCCGTCCCCTAATCCTAACCCGTACGCTGACACTAACCTGCGCCCTCACACGTCCGCTCCCCCTAAAGCATTGTCGTACCCTCACCTGGACCCTAAACCGTCCCCGTCCCCTAACCCTAACCCTAGCCCGAACCCTAACCCTAACCCTTCCCCGAAGCCTGACCCTCACCCGTCCCCTAATCCTAACCCGTACGCTGACACTAACCCGTGCCCTCACACGTACGCTCCCCCTAAAGCGTTGTCGTACCCTCACCTTGACCCTAACACGTCTCCGTCCCCTAACCCTAACCCTAGCCCGAACCCTAACCCTAACCCTTCCCCAAAGCCTGACCCTCAGCCGTCCCCTAATCCTAACCCGTACGCTGACACTAACACGCGCCCTCACACGTACGCTCCCCCTAAAGCGTTGTCGTACCCTCACCTGGACCCTAACCCGTCCCTGTCCCCTAACCCTAACCCTAGCCAGAACCCTAACCCTAACCCTTCCCCGAAGCCTGACCCTCACCCGTCCCCTAATCCTAACCCGTACGCTGACACTAACCCGCGCCCTCACACGTACGCTCCCCCTAAAGCGTTGTCGTACCCTCACCTGGACCCTAACCCGTCCCCGTCCCCTAACCCTAACCCTAGCCCGAACCGTAACCCTTCCCCGAAGCCTGACCCTCACCAGTCCCCAATCCTAACCCGTGCGCTGACACTAACCCGCGCCCTCCCACGTATGCTCCCCTTAAAGCGTTTTCGTACCCTCACCTGGACCCTAAACCGTCCCCGTCCCCTAACCCTAACCCTAGCCCGAACCCTAACCCTAACCCTTCCCCGAAGCCTGACACTCAGCCGTCCCCTAATCCTAACCCATACGCTGACACTAACCCGCGCCCTCACACGTACGCTCCCCCTAAAGTGTTGTCGTACCCTCACCTGGACCCTAACCCGTCCCCGTCCCCTAACCCTAACCCTAGCCCGAACCCTAACCCTAACCCTTCCCTGAAGCTTGACCCTCACCCGTCCCCTAATCCTAACCCGTACGCTGACACTAACCCGCGCCCTCACACGTCCGCTTCCCCTAAAGCGTTGTCGTACCCTCACCTGGACCCTAAACCGTCCCCGTCCCCTAACCCTAACCCTAGCCCGAACCCTAACCCTAACCCTTCCCCGAAGCCTGACCCTCACCCGTCCCCTAATCCTAACCCGTACGCTGACACTAACCCGCGCCCTCACACGTACGCTCCCCCTAAAGCGTTGTCGTACCCTCACCTGGACCCTAACCCGTCTCCGTCCCCTAACCCTAACCCTAGCCCGAACCCTAACCCTAACCCTTCCCCGAAGCCTGACCCTCAGCCGTCCCCTAATCCTAACCCGTACGCTGACACTAACCCGCGCCCTCACACGTACGCTCCCCCTAAAGCGTTGTCGTACCCTCACCTGGACCCTAAACCGTCCCCATCCCCTAACCCTAACCCTAGCCTGAACCCTAAACCTAACCCTTCCCCGAAGCCTGACCCTCACCCGTCCCTTAATCCTAACCCTTACGCTGACACTAACCCGCCCCCTCACACGTACGCTCCCCCTAAAGCGTTGTCGTACACTCACCTGGACCCTAAACCGTCCCCGTCCCCTAACCCTAGCCCGAACCCTAACCCTAACCCTTCCCCGAAGCCTGACCCTCATCCGTCCCCTAATCCTAACCCGTACGGTGACACTAACCCGTGCCCTCCCACGTACGCTCCCCCTAAACCGTTGTCATACCCTCACCTGGACCCTAAACCGTCCCCATCCCCTAACACTAACCCTAACCCGAACCCTAACCCTAACCCTTCCCCGAAGCCTGACCCTCACCCGTCCCCTAATCCTAACCCGTACGGTGACACTATCCCGCGCCCTCCCACGTACGCTCCCCCTAAAGCGTTGTCATACCCTCACCTGGACCCTAAACCGTCCCCGTCCCCTAACCCTAACCCTAGCCCGAACCCTAAGCCTAACCCTTCCCCGAAGCCTGACCCTCACCCGTCCCCTAATCCTAACCCGTACGCTGACACTAACCCGCGCCCTCACACGTACGCTCCCCCTAAAGCATTGTCGTACCCTCACCTAGACCCTAAACCGTCCCCGTCCCCTAACCCTAACCGTAGCCCGAACCCTAACCCTAACCCTTCCCCAAAGCCTGACCCTCACCCGTCCCCTAATCCTAACCCGTACGCTGACACTAACCCGCGCCCTCACACGTCCGCTCCCCCTAAAGCGTTGTCGTACCCTCACCTGGACCCTAAACCGTCCCCGTCCCCTAACCCTAACCCTAGCCCGAACCCTAACCCTAACCCTTCCCCGAAGCCTGACCCTCACCCGTCCCCTAATCCTAACCCGTACGCTGACACTAACCCGCGCCTTCACACGTACGCTCCCCCTAAAGCGTTGTCGTACCCTCACCTGGACCCTAAACCGTCCCCGTCCCCTAACCCTAACCCTAGCCCGAACCCTAACCCTAACCCTTCCCCGAAGCCTGACCCTCACCCGTCCCCTAATCCTAACCCGTGCGCTGACACTAACCCGCGCCCTCCAACGTATGCTCCCCTTAAAGCGTTGTCGTACCCTCACCTGGACCCTAAACCGTCCCCGTCCCCTAACCCTAACCCTAGCCCGAACCCTAAGCCTAACACTTCCCCGAAGCCTGACCCTCACCCGTCCCCTAATCCTAACCCGTACGCTGACACTAACCCGCGCCCTCACACGTATGCTCCCCCTAAAGCGTTGTCGTACCCTCACCTGGACCCTAAACCGTCCCCGTCCCCTAAACCTAACCCTAGCCCGAACCCTAACCCTAACCCTTCCCCGAAGCATGACCCTCAGCCATCCCCTAATCCTAACCCGTACGCTGACACTAACCTGCGCCCTCAGACGTCCGCTCCCCCTAAAGCATTGTCGTACCCTCACCTGGACACTAAACCGTCCCCGTCCCCTAACCCTAACCCTAGCCCGAACCCTAACCCTAACCCTTCCCCGAAGCCTGACCCTCACCCGTCCCCTAATCCTAACCCGTACGCTGACACTAACCCACGCCCTCACACGTACGCTCCCCCTAAAGCGTTGTCGTACCCTCACCTGGACCCTAAACCGTCCCCGTCCCCTAACCCTAACCCTAGCCCGAACCCTAACCCTAACCCTTCCCCGAAGCCTGACCCTCACCCGTCCCCTAATCCTAACCCGTACGCTGACACTAACCCGTGCCCTCACACGTACGCTCCCCCTAAAGCGTTGTCGTACCCTCACCTTGACCCTAACACGTCTCCGTCCCCTAACCCTAACCCTAGCCCGAACCCTAACCCTAACCCTTCCCCGAAGCCTGACCCTCAGCCGTCCCCTAATCCTAACCCGTACGCTGACACTAACCCGCGCCCTCCCACGTATGCTCCCCTTAAAGCGTTTTCGTACCCTCACCTGGACCCTAAACCGTCCCCGTCCCCTAACCCTAACCCTAGCCCGAACCCTAACCCTAACACTTCCCCGAAGCCTGACACTCAGCCGTCCCCTAATCCTAACCCATACGCTGACACTAACCCGCGCCCTCACACGTACGCTCCCCCTAAAGCGTTGTCGTACCCTCACCTGGACCCTAACCCGTCCCCGTCCCCTAACCCTAACCCTAGCCTGAACCCTAACCCTAACCCTTCCCTGAAGCTTGACCCTCACCCGTCCCCTAATCCTAACCCGTACGCTGACACTAACCCGCGCCCTCACACGTCCGCTTCCCCTAAAGCGTTGTCGTACCCTCACCTGGACCCTAAACCGTCCCCGTCCCCTAACCCTAACCCTAGCCAGAACCCTAACCCTAACCCTTCCCCGAAGCCTGACCCTCACCCGTCCCCTAATCCTAACCCGTACGCTGACACTAACCCGCGCCCTCACACTTACGCTCCCCCTAAAGCGTTGTCGTACCCTCACCTGGACCCTAAACCGTCCCCGTCCCCTAACCCTAACCCTAGCCCGAACCCTAACCCTAACCCTTCCCCGAAGCCTGACCCTCACCCGTCCCCTAATCCTAACCCGTACGTTGACACTAACCCGCGCCCTCACACGTACGCTCCCCCTAAAGCGTTGTCGTACTCTCACCTGGACCCTAAACCGTCCCCGTCCCCTAACCCTAACTCTAGCCCGAACCCTAACCCTAACCCTTCCCCGAAGCCTGACCCTCACCCGTCCCCTAATCCTAACCCGTACGCTGACACTAACCCGCGCCCTCACACGTATGCTCCCCCTAAAGCGTTGTCGTACCCTCACCTGGACCCTAACCCGTCTCCGTCCCCTAACCCTAACCCTAGCCCGAACCCTAACCCTAACCCTTCCCCGAAGCCTGACCCTCAGCCGTCCCCTAATCCTAACCCGTACGCTGACACTAACCCGCGCCCTCACACGTACGCTCCCCCTAAAGCGTTGTCGTACCCTCACCTGGACCCTAACCCGTCCCCGTCCCCTAACCCTAACCCTAGCCCGAACCCTAACCCTAACCCTTCCCCGAAGCCTGACCCTCACCCGTCCCCTAATCCTAAACCGTACGCTGACACTAACCCGCGCCCTCACACATCCGCTCCCCCTAAAGCGTTGTCGTACCCTCACCTGGACCCTAAACCGTCCCCATCCCCTAACCCTAACCCTAGCCCGAACCCTAATCCTAACCCTTCCCCGAAGCCTGACCCTCACCCGTCCCCAATCCTAACCCGTACGCTGACACTAACCCACGCCCTCACACGTACGCTCCCCCTAAAGCGTTGTCGTACCCTCACCTGGACCCTAACCCGTCCCCGTCCCCTAACCCTAACCCTAGCCCGAACCGTAACCCTTCCCCGAAGCCTGACCCTCACCAGTCCCCAATCCTAACCCGTGCGCTGACACTAACCCGCGCCCTCCCACGTATGCTCCCCTTAAAGCGTTTTCGTACCCTCACCTGGACCCTAAACCGTCCCCGTCCCCTAATCCTAACCCTAGCCCGAACCCTAACCCTAACCCTTCCCCGAAGCCTGACACTCAGCCGTCCCCTAATCCTAACCCATACGCTGACACTAACCCGCGCCCTCACACGTACGCTCCCCCTAAAGTGTTGTCGTACCCTCACCTGGACCCTAACCCGTCCCCGTCCCCTAACCCTAACCCTAGCCCGAACCCTAACCCTAACACTTCCCTGAAGCTTGACCCTCACCCGTCCCCTAATCCTAACCCGTACGCTGACACTAACCCGCGCCCTCACACGTCCGCTTCCCCTAAAGCGTTGTCGTACCCTCACCTGGACCCTAAACCGTCCCCGTCCCCTAACCCTAACCCTAGCCCGAACCCTAACCCTAACCCTTCCCCGAAGCCTGACCCTCACCCGTCCCCTAATCCTAACCCGTACGCTGACACTAACCCGCGCCCTCACACGTACGCTCCCCCTAAAGCGTTGTCGTACCCTCACCTGGACCCTAACCCGTCTCCGTCCCCTAACCCTAACCCTAGCCCGAACCCTAACCCTAACCCTTCCCCGAAGCCTGACCCTCAGCCGTCCCCTAATCCTAACCCGTACGCTGACACTAACCCGCGCCCTCACACGTACGCTCCCCCTAAAGCGTTGTCGTACCCTCACCTGGACCCTAAACCGTCCCCATCCCCTAACCCTAACCCTAGCCTGAACCCTAAACCTAACCCTTCCCCGAAGCCTGACCCTCACCCGTCCCTTAATCCTAACCCTTACGCTGACACTAACCCGCCCTCTCACACGTACGCTCCCCCTAAAGCGTTGTCGTACACTCACCTGGACCCTAAACCGTCCCCGTCCCCTAACCCTAGCCCGAACCCTAACCCTAACCCTTCCCCGAAGCCTGACCCTCATCCGTCCCCTAATCCTAACCCGTACGGTGACACTAACCCGTGCCCTCCCACGTACGCTCCCCCTAAAGCGTTGTCATACCCTCACCTGGACCCTAAACCGTCCCCATCCCCTAACACTAACCCTAACCCGAACCCTAACCCTAACCCTTCCCCGAAGCCTGACCCTCACCCGTCCCCTAATCCTAACCCGTACGGTGACAGTATCCCGCGCCCTCCCACGTACGCTCCCCCTAAAGCGTTGTCATACCCTCACCTGGACCCTAAACCGTCCCCGTCCCCTAACCCTAACCCTAGCCCGAACCCTAAGCCTAACCCTTCCCCGAAGCCTGACCCTCACCCGTCCCCTAATCCTAACCCGTACGCTGACACTAACCCGCGCCCTCACACGTACACTCACCCTAAAGCGTTGTCATACCCTCACCTGGACCCTAAACCGTCCCCGTTCCCTAACCCTAACCTTAGCGCAAAACCTAACCCTAACCCTTCCCCGAAGCCTGATCCTCACCGGTCCCCTAATCCTAACCCGTACGCTAACACTAACCCGTGCCCTCACACGCACGCTCCATCTAAAGCGTTGTCGTACCCTCACCTGGACCCTAAACCGTCCCCATCCGCTAACCCTAACCCTAGCCCGAACCCTAACCCTAACCCTTCCCCGAACCTGACCTTCACCCGTCCCGTAATCCTAACCCGTACGCTGAAACTAACCAGCGCCCTCACACGTACGCTCCCCCTAAAGTGTTGTCGTACCCTCACCTGGACCCTAAACCGTCCCCGTCCCCTAACCCTAACCCTAGCCCGAACCCTAACCCTAACCCTTCCCCGAAGCCTGAACCTCACCCGTCCCCTAATCCTAACACGTACGCTGACACTAACCCGCGCCCTCACACGTACGCTCCCCCTAAAGCATTGTCGTACCCTCACCTAGACCCTAAACCGTCCCCGTCCCCTAACCCTAACCGTAGCCCGAACCCTAACCCTAACCCTTCCCCAAAGCCTGACCCTCACCCGTCCCCTAATCCTAACCCGTACGCTGACACTAACCCGCGCCCTCACACGTCCGCTCCCCCTAAAGCATTGTCGTACCCTCACCTGGACCCTAAACCGTCCCCGTCCCCTAACCCTAACCCTAGCCCGAACCCTAACCCTAACCCTTCCCCGAAGCCTGACCCTCACCCGTCCCCTAATCCTAACCCGTACGCTGACACTAACCCGCGCCTTCACACGTACGCTCCCCCTAAAGCGTTGTCGTACCCTCACCTGGACCCTAAACCGTCCCCGTCCCCTAACCCTAACCCTAACACTAACATTTCCCCGAAGCCTGACCCTCACCCGTCCCCTAATCCTAACCCGTACGCTGACACTAACCCGCGCCCTCACACGTACGCTCCCCCTAAAGCGTTGTCGTACCCTCACCTGCACCCTAAACCGTCCCCGTCCCCTAACCCTAACCCTAGCCCGAACCCTAACCCTAACCCTTCCCCGAAGCCTGACCCACACCTGTCCCCTAATCCTAAACCGTACGCTGACACTAACCCGCGCCCTCACACGTACGCTCCCCCTAATGCGTTGTCGTACCCTCACCTGGACCCTAACCCGTCCCCGTCCCCTAACCCTAACCCTAGCCCGAACCCTAACCCTAACCCTTCCCCGAAGCCTGACCCTCACCGGTCCCCTAATCCTAACCCGTACGCTAACACTAACCCGCGCCCTCACACGCACGCGCCACCTAAAGCGTTGTCGTACCCTCACCTGGACCCTAAACCGTCCCCGTCCCCTAACCCTAACCCTAGCCCGAAACCTAATCCTAAAACTTCCCCGAAGCCTGCCCCTCACCCGTCCCCTAATCCTAACACGGACGCTAACACTAACCCGTGCCCTCACACGCACGCTCCCCCTAAAGCGTTGTCGTACCCTCACCTGGACCCTAAACCGTCCCCATCCCCTAACCCTAACCCTAGCCCGAACCCTAACCCTAACACTTCCCCGAACCTGACCCTCACCCGTCCCGTAATCCTAACCCGTACGCTGACACTAACCCGCGCCCTCACACGTACGCTCCCCCTAAAGCGTTGTCGTACCCTCACCTGCACCCTAAACCGTCCCCGTCCCCTAACCCTAAGCCTAGCCCGAACCCTAACCCTAACCCTTCCCCGAAGCCTGACCCTTACCCGTTCCCTAATCCTAACCCGTACGCTGACACTAACCCGCGCCCTCACACGTACGCTCCCCCAAAAGCATTGTCGTACCCTCACCTGGACCCTAAACCGTCCCCGTCCCCTAACCCTAACCCTAGCCCGAACCCTAACCCTAACCCTTCCCCGAAGCCTGACCCTCACCCGTCCGCTAATCCTAACCCGTACGCTGAAACTAACCCGCGCCCTCACACGTACGCTCCCCCTAAAGTGTTGTCGTACCCTCACCTGGACCCTAACCCGTCCCCGTCCCCTAACCCTAACCCTAACACTAACCCTTCCCCGAAGCCTGACCCTCACCCGTCCCCTAATCCTAACCCGTACGCTGACACTAACCCGCGCCCTCACACGTACGCTCCCCCTAAAGCGTTGTCGTACCCTCACCTGCACCCTAAACCGTCCCCGTCCCCTAACCCTAACCCTAGCCCGAACCCTAACCCTAACCCTTCCCCGAAGCCTGACCCTCACCTGTCCCCTAATCCTAAACCGTACGCTGACACTAACCCGCGCCCTCACACGTACGCTCCCCCTAATGCGTTGTCGTACCCTCACTTGGACCCTAACCCGTCCCCGTCCCCTAACCCTAACCCTAGACCGAACCCTAACCCTAACCCTTCCCCGAAGCCTGACCCTCACCCGTCCCCTAATCCTAATCCGTACGCTGACACTAACCCGCGCCCTCACACGTACGCTCCCCCTAAAGCGTTGTCGTACCCTCACCTGGACCCTAAACCGTCCCCGTCCCCTAACCCTAAACCTAGCCCGAACCCTAACCCTAACCCTTCCCCGAAGCCTGACCCTCAGCCGTCCCCTAATCCTAACCCGTTAGCTGACACTAACCCGCGCCCTCACACGTCCGCTCCCCCTAAAGCGTTGTCGTACCCTCACCTGGACCCTAAACCGTCCCCGTCCCCTAACCCTAACCCTAGCCCGAACCCTAACCCTAACCCTTCCCCGAAGCCTGACCCTCACCCGTCCCCTAATCCTAACCCGTACGCTGACACTAACCCGCGCCCTCACACGTACGCTCCCCCTAAAGCGTTGTCGTACCCTCACCTGGACCCTAAACCGTCCCCGTCCCCTAACCCTAACCGTAGCCCGAACCCTAACCCTAACCCTTCCCCAAAGCCTGACCCTCACCCGTCCCCTAATCCTAACCCGTACGCTGACACTAACCCGCGCCCTCACACGTCCGCTCCCCCTAAAGCATTGTCGTACCCTCACCTGGACCCTAAACCGTCCCCGTCCCCTAACCCTAACCCTAGCCCGAACCCTAACCCTAACCCTTCCCCGAAGCCTGACCCTTACCCGTTCCCTAATCCTAACCCGTACGCTGACACTAACCCGCGCCCTCACACGTACGCTCCCCCAAAAGCATTGTCGTACCCTCACCTGGACCCTAAACCGTCCCCGTCCCCTAACCCTAACCCTAGCCCGAACCCTAACCCTAACCCTTCCCCGAAGCCTGACCCTCACCCGTCCGCTAATCCTAACCCGTACGCTGAAACTAACCCGCGCCCTCACACGTACGCTCCCCCTAAAGTGTTGTCGTACCCTCACCTGGACCCTAACCCGTCCCCGTCCCCTAACCCTAACCCTAACACTAACCCTTCCCCGAAGCCTGACCCTCACCCGTCCCCTAATCCTAACCCGTACGCTGACACTAACCCGCGCCCTCACACGTACGCTCCCCCTAAAGCGTTGTCGTACCCTCACCTGCACCCTAAACCGTCCCCGTCCCCTAACCCTAACCCTAGCCCGAACCCTAACCCTAACCCTTCCCCGAAGCCTGACCCTCACCTGTCCCCTAATCCTAAACCGTACGCTGACACTAACCCGCGCCCTCACACGTACGCTCCCCCTAATGCGTTGTCGTACCCTCACTTGGACCCTAACCCGTCCCCGTCCCCTAACCCTAACCCTAGACCGAACCCTAACCCTAACCCTTCCCCGAAGCCTGACCCTCACCCGTCCCCTAATCCCAATCCGTACGCTGACACTAACCCGCGCCCTCACACGTACGCTCCCCCTAAAGCGTTGTCGTACCCTCACCTGGACCCTAAACCGTCCCCGTCCCCTAACCCTAAACCTAGCCCGAACCCTAACCCTAACCCTTCCCCGAAGCCTGACCCTCAGCCGTCCCCTAATCCTAACCCGTTAGCTGACACTAACCCGCGCCCTCACACGTCCGCTCCCCCTAAAGCGTTGTCGTACCCTCACCTGGACCCTAAACCGTCCCCGTCCCCTAACCCTAACCCTAGCCCGAACCCTAACCCTAACCCTTCCCCGAAGCCTGACCCTCACCCGTCCCCTAATCCTAACCCGTACGCTGACACTAACCCGCGCCCTCACACGTACGCTCCCCCTAAAGCGTTGTCGTACCCTCACCTGGACCCTAAACCGTCCCCGTCCCCTAACCCTAACCGTAGCCCGAACCCTAACCCTAACCCTTCCCCAAAGCCTGACCCTCACCCGTCCCCTAATCCTAACCCGTACGCTGACACTAACCCGCGCCCTCACACGTCCGCTCCCCCTAAAGCATTGTCGTACCCTCACCTGGACCCTAAACCGTCCCCGTCCCCTAACCCTAACCCTAGCCCGAACCCTAACCCTAACCCTTCCCCGAAGCCTGACCCTCACCCGTCCCCTAATCCTAACCCGTACGCTGACACTAACCCGCGCCTTCACACGTACGCTCCCCCTAAAGCGTTGTCGTACCCTCACCTGGACCCTAAACCGTCCCCGTCCCCTAACCCTAACCCTAACACTAACATTTCCCCGAAGCCTGACCCTCACCCGTCCCCTAATCCTAACCCGTACGCTGACACTAACCCGCGCCCTCACACGTACGCTCCCCCTAAAGCGTTGTCGTACCCTCACCTGCACCCTAAACCGTCCCCGTCCCCTAACCCTAACCCTAGCCCGAACCCTAACCCTAACCCTTCCCCGAAGCCTGACCCACACCTGTCCCCTAATCCTAAACCGTACGCTGACACTAACCCGCGCCCTCACACGTACGCTCCCCCTAATGCGTTGTCGTACCCTCACCTGGACCCTAACCCGTCCCCGTCCCCTAACCCTAACCCTAGCCCGAACCCTAACCCTAACCCTTCCCCGAAGCCTGACCCTCACCGGTCCCCTAATCCTAACCCGTACGCTAACACTAACCCGCGCCCTCACACGCACGCGCCACCTAAAGCGTTGTCGTACCCTCACCTGGACCCTAAACCGTCCCCGTCCCCTAACCCTAACCCTAGCCCGAAACCTAATCCTAAAACTTCCCCGAAGCCTGCCCCTCACCCGTCCCCTAATCCTAACACGGACGCTAACACTAACCCGTGCCCTCACACGCACGCTCCCCCTAAAGCGTTGTCGTACCCTCACCTGGACCCTAAACCGTCCCCATCCCCTAACCCTAACCCTAGCCCGAACCCTAACCCTAACACTTCCCCGAACCTGACCCTCACCCGTCCCGTAATCCTAACCCGTACGCTGACACTAACCCGCGCCCTCACACGTACGCTCCCCCTAAAGCGTTGTCGTACCCTCACCTGCACCCTAAACCGTCCCCGTCCCCTAACCCTAAGCCTAGCCCGAACCCTAACCCTAACCCTTCCCCGAAGCCTGACCCTTACCCGTTCCCTAATCCTAACCCGTACGCTGACACTAACCCGCGCCCTCACACGTACGCTCCCCCAAAAGCATTGTCGTACCCTCACCTGGACCCTAAACCGTCCCCGTCCCCTAACCCTAACCCTAGCCCGAACCCTAACCCTAACCCTTCCCCGAAGCCTGACCCTCACCCGTCCGCTAATCCTAACCCGTACGCTGAAACTAACCCGCGCCCTCACACGTACGCTCCCCCTAAAGTGTTGTCGTACCCTCACCTGGACCCTAACCCGTCCCCGTCCCCTAACCCTAACCCTAACACTAACCCTTCCCCGAAGCCTGACCCTCACCCGTCCCCTAATCCTAACCCGTACGCTGACACTAACCCGCGCCCTCACACGTACGCTCCCCCTAAAGCGTTGTCGTACCCTCACCTGCACCCTAAACCGTCCCCGTCCCCTAACCCTAACCCTAGCCCGAACCCTAACCCTAACCCTTCCCCGAAGCCTGACCCTCACCTGTCCCCTAATCCTAAACCGTACGCTGACACTAACCCGCGCCCTCACACGTACGCTCCCCCTAATGCGTTGTCGTACCCTCACTTGGACCCTAACCCGTCCCCGTCCCCTAACCCTAACCCTAGCCCGAACCCTAACCCTAACCCTTCCCCGAAGCCTGACCCTCACCCGTCCCCTAATCCTAATCCGTACGCTGACACTAACCCGCGCCCTCACACGTACGCTCCCCCTAAAGCGTTGTCGTACCCTCACCTGGACCCTAAACCGTCCCCGTCCCCTAACCCTAAACCTAGCCCGAACCCTAACCCTAACCCTTCCCCGAAGCCTGACCCTCAGCCGTCCCCTAATCCTAACCCGTTAGCTGACACTAACCCGCGCCCTCACACGTCCGCTCCCCCTAAAGCGTTGTCGTACCCTCACCTGGACCCTAAACCGTCCCCGTCCCCTAACCCTAACCCTAGCCCGAACCCTAACCCTAACCCTTCCCCGAAGCCTGACCCTCACCCGTCCCCTAATCCTAACCCGTACGCTGACACTAACCCGCGCCCTCACACGTACGCTCCCCCTAAAGCGTTGTCGTACCCTCACCTGGACCCTAAACCGTCCCCGTCCCCTAACCCTAACCCTAGCCTGAACCCTAACCCTAACCCTTCCCCGAAGCCTGACCCTCACCCGTCCCCTAATCCTAACCCGTACGCTGACAGTAACCCGCGCCCTCACACGTCCGCTCCCCCTAAAGCGTTGTCGTACCCTCACCTGGACCCTAAACCGTCCCCGTCCCCTAACCCTAACCCTAGCCCGAACCCTAACCATAACACTTCCCCTAAGCCTGACCCTCACCCGTCCCCTAATCCTAACCCGTACGCTGACACTAACCCGCGCCCTCACACGTCCGCTCCCCCTAAAGCGTTGTCGTACCCTCACCTGGACCCTAAACCGTCCCCGTCCCCTAACCCTAACCCTAGCCCAAACCCTAACCCTAACCCTTCCCCGAAGCCTGACCCTCACCCGTCCCCTAATCCTCACCCGTACGGTGACACTAACCCGTGCCCTCCCACGTACGCTCCCCCTAAAGCGTTGTCGTACCCACACCTGGACCCTAAACCGTCCCCGTCCCCTATCCCTAACCCTAGCCCGAACCCTAACCCTAACCGTTCCCCGAAGCCTGACCCTCACCCGTCCCCTAATCCTAACGCGTACGCTGACACTAACCCGCGCCCTCACACGTCCGCTCCCCCTAAAACGTTGTCGTACCCTCACCTGGACCCTAAACCGTCCCCGTCCCCTAACCCTAACCCTAGCCCGAACCCTAACCCTAACCCTTCCCCGAAGCCTGACCCTCAGCCGTCCCCTAATCCTAACCCGTATGCTGACACTAACCCGCGCCCTCACACGTACGCTCCCCCTAAAGCGTTGTCATACCCTCACATGGACC
Source organism: Pseudorca crassidens (assembly GCF_039906515.1). Lineage (NCBI taxonomy): Eukaryota > Metazoa > Chordata > Mammalia > Artiodactyla > Delphinidae > Pseudorca > Pseudorca crassidens. The sequence goes on along the minus strand of NW_027136302.1, from coordinate 3,440,517 downwards.
CTAAACCGTCCCCGTCCCCTAACCCTAACCCTAGCTCGAACCAGAACCGTAACACTTCCCCGAAGCCTGACCTTAACCCGTCCCCTAATCTAACCCGTATGCTAACACTAACCTTCGCCCTCACACGCACACTCACCCTAAAGCGTTGTCATACCCTCATCTGGACCCTAAACCGTCCCCGTTCCCTAACCCTAACCTTAGCGCGAAACCTAACCCTAACCCTTCCCCGAAGCCTGACCCTCACCAGTCCCCTAATCCTAACCCGTACGCTAACACTTACCCGCGCCCTCACACGCACGCTCCACCTAAAGCGTTGTCGTACCCTCACCTGGACCCTAAACCGTCCCCGTCCCCTAACCCTAACCCTAGCCCGAACCCTAACCCTAACACTTCCCCGAAGCCTGCCCGTCACCCGTCCCCTAATCCTAACCCGTACGCTGACACTAACCCGCGCCCTCACACGTCCGCTCCCCCTAAAGCATTGTCGTACCCTCACCTGGACCCTAAACCGTCCCCGTCCCCTAACCCTATCCCTAGCCCGAACCCTAACCCTAACCCTTCCCCGAAGCCTGACCCTCACCCGTCCGCTAATCCTAACCCGTACGCTGACACTAACCTGCGCCCTCACACGTAGGCTCCCCCTAAAGCGATGTCATACCCTCACCTGGACCCTAACCCGTCCCCGTCCCCTAACCCTAACCCTAACACTAACCCTTCCCCGAAGCCTGACCCTCACCCGTCCCCTAATCCTAACCCGTACACTGACACTAATCCGCGCCCTCACACGTACGCTCCCCCTAAAGCGTTGTCGTACCCTCACCTGGACCCTAAACCGTCCCCGTCCCCTAACCCTAAACCTAGCCCGAACCCTAACCCTAACCCTTCCCCAAAGCCTGACCCTCACCCGTCCCTTAATCCTAACCCGTACGCTGACACTAACCCGTGCCCTCACACGTACGCTCCCCCTAAAGCGTTGTCGTACCCTCACCTGGACCCTAAACCGTCCCCGTCCCCTAACCCTAACCCTAGCCCGAACCCTAACCCTAACCCTTCCCCGAAGCCTGACCCTCACCCGTCCCCTAATCCTAACCCGTACGCTGACACTAACCCACGCCCTCACACGTACGCTCCCCCTGAAGCGTTGTCGTACCCTCACCTGGACCCTAAACCATCCCCGTCCCCTAACCCTAAACCTAGCCCGAACCCTAACCCTAACACTTCCCCGAAGCCTGACCCTCACCCGTCCCCTAATCCTAACCCGTACGCTGACACTAACCCGCGCCCTCACACGTACGCTCCCCCTAAAGCGTTGTCGTACCCTCACCTGGACCCTAAACCGTCCCCGTCCCCTAAACCTAACCCTAGCCCGAACCCTTAACCCTAACACTTCCCCGAAGCCTGACCCTCACCCGTCCCCTAATCCTAACCCGTACGCTGACACTAACCCGCGCCCTCACACGTACGCTCCCCCTAAAGCGTTGTCGTACCCTCACCTGGACCCGAAACCGTCCCCGTCCCCTAACCCTAACCCTAGCCCAAACCCTAACCCTAACCCTTCCCCGAAGCCTGACCCTCACCCGTCCCCTAATCCTAACCCGTACGCTGACACTAACCCGCGCCCTCACACGTACGCTCCCCCTAAAGCGTTGTCGTACCCTCACCTGGACCCTAACCCGTCCCCGTCCCCTAACCCTAACCCTAGCCCGAACCCTAATCCTAACCCTTCCCCGAAGCGTGACCCTCACCCGTCCCCAATCCTAACCCGTGCGCTGACACTAACCCGCGCCCTCCCACGTACGCTCCCCTTAAAGCGTTGTCGTACCCTCACCTGGACCCTAAACCGACCCCGTCCCCTAACCCTAACCCTAGCCCGAACCCTAACCCTAACCCTTCCCCGAAGCCTGACCCTCACCCGTCCCCTAATCCTAACCCGTTCGCTGACACTAACCCGCGCCCTCACACGTACGCTCCCCCTAAAGCGTTGTCGTTCCCTCACCTGGACCCTAAACCGTCCCCGTCCCCTAACCCTAACCCTAGCCCGAACCCTAACCCTAACCCTTCCCCGAAGCCTGACCCTCACCCGTCCCCTAATCCTAACCCGTACGCTGACACTAACCTGCGCCCTCACACGTACGCTCCCCCTAAAGCGTTGTCGTACCCTCACCTGGACCCTAAACCGTCCCCGTCCCCTAACCCTAACCCTAGCCCGAACCCTAACCCTAACCCTTCCCCGAAGCCTGACCCTCACCCGTCCCCTAATCCTAACCCGTACGCTGACACTAACCCGCGCCCTCACACGTACGCTCCCCCTAAAGCGTTGTCGTACCCTCACCTGGACCCTAACCCGTCCCCGTCCCCTAACCCTAACCCTAGCCCGAACCCTAACCCTAACCCTTCCCCGAAGCCTGACCCTCAGCCGTCCCCTAATCCTAACCCGTTAGCTGACACTAACCCGCGCCCTCACACGTACGCTCCCCCTAAAGCGTTATCGTACCCTCACATGGACCCTAAACCGTCCCCGTCCCCTAACCCTAAACCTAGCCCGAACCCTAACCCTAACCCTTCCCCGAAGCGTGACCCTCACCCGTCCCCTAATCCTAACCTGTACGCTGACACTAACCCGCGCCCTCACACGTACGCTCCCCCTCAAGCGTTGTCGTACCCTCACCTGGACCCTAAACCGTCCCCGTCCCCTAACCCTAACCCTAGCCCGAACCCTAACCCTGACACTTCCCCGAAGCCTGACCCTCAACCGTCCCCTAATCCTAACCCGTACGCTGACACTAACCCGCGCCCTCACACGTACGCTCCCCCTAAAGCGTTGTCGTACCCTTACCTGAACCCTAACCCGTCCCCGTCCCCTAACCCTAACCCTAGCCCGAACCCTAACCCTAACCCTTCCCCGAAGCCTGACCCTCAGCCGTCCCCTAATCCTAACCCGTTAGCTGACACTAACCCGCGCCCTCACACGTACGCTCCCCCTAAAGCGTTGTCGTACCCTCACCTGGACCCTAACCCGTCCCCGTCCCCTAACCCTAACCCTAGCCCGAACCCTAACCCTAACCCTTCCCCGAAGCCTGACCCTCACTCGTCCCCTAATCCTAACCCGTACGCTGACACTAACCCGCGCCCTCACACGTCCGCTCCCCCTAAAGCGTTGTCGTACCCTCACCTGGACCCTAACCCGTCCCCGTCCCCTAACCCTAACCCTAGCCCGAACCCTAACCCTAACCCTTCCCCGAAGCCTGACCCTCACCCGTCCCCTAATCCTAACCCGTACGCTGACACTAACCCACGCCCTCACACGTACGCTCCCCCTAAAGCGTTGTCGTACCCTCACCTGGACCCTAAACCGTCCCCGTCCCCTAACCCTAAACCTAGCCCGAACCCTAACCCTAACCCTTCCCCGAAGCGTGACCCTCACCCGTCCCCTAATCCTAACCTGTACGCTGACACTAACCCGCGCCCTCACACGTACGCTCCCCCTAAAGCGTTGTCGTACCCTCACCTGGACCCTAAACCGTCCCCGTCCCCTAACCCTAACCCTAGCCCGAACCCTAACCCTGACACTTCCCCGAAGCCTGACCCTCAACCGTCCCCTAATCCTAACCCGTACGCTGACACTAACCTGCGCCCTCACACGTACGCTCCCCCTAAAGCGTTGTCGTACCCTCACCTGGACCCTAAACCGTCCCCGTCCCCTAACCCTAACCCTAGCCCGAACCCTAACCCTAACCCTTCCCCGAAGCCTGACCCTCACCCGTCCCCTAATCCTAACCCGTACGCTGACACTAACCCACGCCCTCACACGTATGCTCCCCCTAAAGCGTTGTCGTACCCTCACCTGGACCCTAACCCGTCCCCGTCCCCTAACCCTAACCCTAGCCCGAACCCTAACCCTAACCCTTCCCCGAAGCCTGACCCTCACCCGTCCCCTATCCTAACCCGTGCGCTGACACTAACCCGCGCCCTCCCACGTACGCTCCCCTTAAAGCGTTGTCGTACCCTCACCTGGACCCTAAACCGACCCCGTCCCCTAACCCTAACCCTAGCCCGAACCCTAACCCTAACCCTTCCCCGAAGCCTGACCCTCACCCGTCCCCTAATCCTAACCCGTACGCTGACACTAACCCGCGCCCTCACACGTACGCTCCCCCTAAAGCGTTGTCGTACCCTCACCTGGACCCTAAACCGTCCCCGTCCCCTAACCCTAACCCTAGCCCGAACCCTAACCCTAACACTTCCCCGAAACCTGACCCTCACCCGTCCCCTAATCCTAACCCGTACGCTGACACTAACCCACGCCCTCACACGTACGCTCCCCCTAAAGCGTTGTCGTACCCTCACCTGGACCCTAAACCGTCCCCGTCCCCTAACCCTAACCCTAGCCCGAACCCTAACCCTAACCCTTCCCCGAAGCCTGACCCTCACCCGTCCCCTAATCCTAACCCGTACGCTGACACTAACCGGCGCCCTCACACGTACGCTCCCCCTAAAGCGTTGTCGTACCCTCACCTGGACCCTAAACCGTCCCCGTCCCCTAACCCTAACCCTAGCCCGAACCCTAACCCTAACCCTTCCCCAAAACCTGACCCTCACCCGTCCCCTAATCCTAACCCGTACGCTGACACTAACCCACGCCCTCACACGTACGCTCCCCCTAAAGCGTTGTCGTACCCTCACCTGGACCCTAAACCGTCCCCGTCCCCTAACCCTAACCCTAGCCCGAACCCTAACCCTAACCCTTCCCCGAAGCCTGACCCTCACCCGTCCCCTAATCCTAACCCGTACGCTGACACTAACCCGCGCCCTCACACGTCCGCTCCCCCTAAAGCGTTGTCGTACCCTCACCTGGACCCTAAACCGTCCCCGTCCCCTAACCCTAAACCTAGCCCGAACCCTAACCCTAACCCTTCCCCGAAGCCTGACCCTCACCCGTCCCCTAATCCTAACCCGTACGCTGACACTAACCCACGCCCTCACACGTATGCTCCCCCTAAAGCGTTGTCATACCCTCACATGGACCCTAAACCGTCCCCGTCCCCTAACCCTAACCCTAGCTCGAACCAGAACCGTAACACTTCCCCGAAACCTGACCATAACCCGTCCCCTAATCTAACCCGTATGCTAACACTAACCTTCGCCCTCACACGCACACTCACCCTAAAGCGTTGTCATACCCTCACCTGGACCCTAAACCGTCCCCGTTCCCTAACCCTAACCTTAGCGCGAAACCTAACCCTAACCCTTCCCCGCAGCCTGACCCTCACCGGTCCCCTAATCCTAACCCGTACGCTAACACTAACCCGCGCCCTCACACGCACGCTCCACCTAAAGCGTTGTCGTACCCTCACCTGGACCCTAAACCGTCCCCGTCCCCTAACCCTAAACCTAGCCCGAACCCTAACCCTAAGCCTTCCCCGAAGCCTGACCCTCACCCGTCCCCTAATCCTAACCCGTACGCTGACACTAACCCGCGCCCTCACACGTACGCTCCCCCTAAAGCGTTGTCGTACCCTCACCTGGACCCTAAACCGTCCCCGTCCCCTAACCCTAACCCTAGCCCGAACCCTAACCCTAACCCTTCCCCGAAGCCTGACCCTCACCCGTCCCCTAATCCTAACCCGTACGCTGACACTAACCCGCGCCCTCACACGTACGCTCCCCCTAAAGCGTTGTCGTACCCTCACCTGGACCCTAAACCGTCCCCGTCCCCTAACCCTAACCCTAGCCCGAACCCTAACCCTAACCCTTCCCCGAAGCCTGACCCTCACCCGTCCCCTAATCCTAACCCGTATGCTGACACTAACCCGCGCCCTCACACGTACGCTCCCCCTAAAGCGTTGTCGTACCCTCACCTGGAGCCTAAACCGTCCCCGTCCCCTAACCGTAACCCTAGCCCGAACCCTAACCCTAACCCTTCCCCGAAGCCTGACCCTCACCCGTCCCCTAATCCTAACCCGTACGCTGACACTAACCCGCGCCCTCACACGTACGCTCCCCCTAAAGCGTTGTCGTACCCTCACCTGGACCCTAAACCGTCCCCGTCCCCTAACACTAACCCTAGCCCGAACCCTAACCCTAACCCTTCCCCGAAGCCTGACCCTCACCCGTCCCCTAATCCTAACCCGTACGCTGACACTAACCCGCGCCCTCACACGTCCGCTCCCCCTAAAGTGTTGTCGTACCCTCACCTGGACCCTAAACCGTCCCCGTACCCTAACCCTAACCCTAGCCCGAACCCTAACCCTAACACTTCCCCGAAGCCTGACCATCACTCGTCCCCTAATCCTAACCCGTACGCTGACACTTAACCGCGCCCTCACACGTACGCTCCCCCTAAAGAGTTGTCGTACCCTCACCTGGACCCTAACCCGTCTCCGTCCCCTAACCCTAACCCTAGCCCGAACCCTAACCCTAACCCTTCCCCGAAGCCTGACCCTGACCCGTCCGTTAATCCTAACCCGTACGCTGACACTAACCTGCTCCCTCACACGTACGCTCCCCCTAAAGCGTTGTCGTACCCTCACCTGGACCCTAACCCGTCCCCGTCCCCTAACCCTAACCCTAGCCCGAACCCTAACCCTAACCCTTCCCCGAAGCCTGACCCTCAGCCGTCCCCTAATCCTAACCCGTTAGCTGACACTAACCCGCGCCCTCACACGTACGCTCCCCCTAAAGCGTTGTCGTACCCTCACCTGGACCCTAACCCGTCCCCGTCCCCTAACCCTAACCCGAACCCTAACCCTAACCCTTCCCCGAAGCCTGACCCTCACCCGTCCCCTAATCCTAACCCGTACGCTGACACTAACCCGCGCCCTCACACGTCCGCTCCCCCTAAAGCGTTGTCGTACCCTCACCTGGACCGTAACCCGTCCCCGTCCCCTAACCCTAACCCTAGCCCGAACCCTACCCCTAACCATTCCCCGAAGCCTGACCCTCACCCGTCCCCTAATCCTAACCCGTACTCTGACACTAACCCACGCCCTCACACGTACGCTCCCCCTAAAGCGTTGTCGTACCCTCACCTGGACCCTAAACCGTCCCCGTCCCCTAACCCTAAACCTAGCCCGAACCCTAACCCTAACCCTTCCCCGAAGCCTGACCCTCACCCGTCCCCTAATCCTAACCCGTACGCTGACACTAACCCGCGCCCTCACACGTACGCTCCCCCTAAAGCGTTGTCGTACCCTCCTCTGGACCCTAACCCGTCCCCGTCCCCTAACCCTAACCCTAACACTAACCCTTCCCCGAAGCCTGACCCTCACCCGTCCCCTAATCCTAACCCGTACGCTGACACTAACCCGCGCCCTCACACGTACGCTCCCCCTAAAGCGTTGTCGTACCCTCACCTTGACCCTAAACAGTCCCCGTCCCCTAACCCTAACCCTAGCCCGAACCCTAACCCTAACCCTTCCCCGAAGCCTGACCCTCACCCGTCCCCTAATCCTAACCCGTACGCTGACACTAACCCGCGCCCTCACACGTACGCTCCCCCTAAAGCGTTGTCGTACCCTCACCTGGACCCTAAACAGTCCCCGTCCCCTAACCCTAACCCTAGCCCGAACCCTAACCCTAACCCTTCCCCGAAGCCTGACCCTCACCCGTCCCCTAATCCTAACCCGTACGCTGACACTAACCCGCGCCCTCACACGTACGCTCCCCCTAAAGCGTTGTCGTACCCTCACCTGGACCCTAAACCGTCTCCGTCCCCTAACCCTAACCCTAGCCCGAACCCTAACCCTAACCCTTCCCCGAAGCCTGACCCTCACCCGTCCCCTAATCCTAACCCGTACGCTGACACTAACCCGCGCCCTCACACGTCCGCTCCCCCTAAAGCGTTGTCGTACCCTCACATGGACCCTAAACCGTCCCCGTCCCTTAACCCTAAACCTAGCCCGAACCCTAACCCTAACCCTTCCCCGAAGCCTGACCCTCACGCGTCCCCTAATCCTAACCCGTACGCTGACACTAACCCACGCCCTCACACGTTCGCTCCCCCTAAAGCGTTGTCATACCCTCACATGGACCCTAAACCGTCCCCGTCCTCTAACCCTAACCCTAGCTCGAACCAGAACCGTAAGAATTCCCCGAAACCTGACCTTAACCCGTCCCCTAATCTAACCCGTATGCTAACACTAACCTTCGCCCTCACACGCACACTCACCCTAAAGCGTTGTCATACCCTCACCTGGACCCTAAACCGTTCCCGTCCCCTAACCCTAACCCTAGCCCGAACCCTAACCCTAACCCTTCCCAAAGCCTGACCCTCACCCGTCCCCTAATCCTAACCCGTACGCTGACACTAACCCGCGCCCTCACACGTCCGCTCCCCCTAAAGCGTTGTCGTACCCTCACCTGGACCCTAAACCGTCCCCGTCCCCTAACCCTAAACCTAGCCCGAACCCTAACCCTAACCCTTCCCCGAAGCCTGACCCTCACCCGTCCCCTAATCCTAACCCGTACGCTGACACTAACCCACGCCCTCACACGTATGCTCCCCCTAAAGCGTTGTCATACCCTCACATGGACCCTAAACCGTCCCCGTCCCCTAACCCTAACCCTAGCTCGAACCAGAACCGTAACACTTCCCCGAAACCTGACCATAACCCGTCCCCTAATCTAACCCGTATGCTAACACTAACCTTCGCCCTCACACGCACACTCACCCTAAAGCGTTGTCATACCCTCACCTGGACCCTAAACCGTCCCCGTTCCCTAACCCTAACCTTAGCGCGAAACCTAACCCTAACCCTTCCCCGCAGCCTGACCCTCACCGGTCCCCTAATCCTAACCCGTACGCTAACACTAACCCGCGCCCTCACACGCACGCTCCACCTAAAGCGTTGTCGTACCCTCACCTGGACCCTAAACCGTCCCCGTCCCCTAACCCTAAACCTAGCCCGAACCCTAACCCTAAGCCTTCCCCGAAGCCTGACCCTCACCCGTCCCCTAATCCTAACCCGTACGCTGACACTAACCCGCGCCCTCACACGTACGCTCCCCCTAAAGCGTTGTCGTACCCTCACCTGGACCCTAAACCGTCCCCGTCCCCTAACCCTAACCCTAGCCCGAACCCTAACCCTAACCCTTCCCCGAAGCCTGACCCTCACCCGTCCCCTAATCCTAACCCGTACGCTGACACTAACCCGCGCCCTCACACGTACGCTCCCCCTAAAGCGTTGTCGTACCCTCACCTGGACCCTAAACCGTCCCCGTCCCCTAACCCTAACCCTAGCCCGAACCCTAACCCTAACCCTTCCCCGAAGCCTGACCCTCACCCGTCCCCTAATCCTAACCCGTATGCTGACACTAACCCGCGCCCTCACACGTACGCTCCCCCTAAAGCGTTGTCGTACCCTCACCTGGAGCCTAAACCGTCCCCGTCCCCTAACCGTAACCCTAGCCCGAACCCTAACCCTAACCCTTCCCCGAAGCCTGACCCTCACCCGTCCCCTAATCCTAACCCGTACGCTGACACTAACCCGCGCCCTCACACGTACGCTCCCCCTAAAGCGTTGTCGTACCCTCACCTGGACCCTAAACCGTCCCCGTCCCCTAACACTAACCCTAGCCCGAACCCTAACCCTAACCCTTCCCCGAAGCCTGACCCTCACCCGTCCCCTAATCCTAACCCGTACGCTGACACTAACCCGCGCCCTCACACGTCCGCTCCCCCTAAAGTGTTGTCGTACCCTCACCTGGACCCTAAACCGTCCCCGTACCCTAACCCTAACCCTAGCCCGAACCCTAACCCTAACACTTCCCCGAAGCCTGACCATCACTCGTCCCCTAATCCTAACCCGTACGCTGACACTTAACCGCGCCCTCACACGTACGCTCCCCCTAAAGAGTTGTCGTACCCTCACCTGGACCCTAACCCGTCTCCGTCCCCTAACCCTAACCCTAGCCCGAACCCTAACCCTAACCCTTCCCCGAAGCCTGACCCTGACCCGTCCGTTAATCCTAACCCGTACGCTGACACTAACCTGCTCCCTCACACGTACGCTCCCCCTAAAGCGTTGTCGTACCCTCACCTGGACCCTAACCCGTCCCCGTCCCCTAACCCTAACCCTAGCCCGAACCCTAACCCTAACCCTTCCCCGAAGCCTGACCCTCAGCCGTCCCCTAATCCTAACCCGTTAGCTGACACTAACCCGCGCCCTCACACGTACGCTCCCCCTAAAGCGTTGTCGTACCCTCACCTGGACCCTAACCCGTCCCCGTCCCCTAACCCTAACCCGAACCCTAACCCTAACCCTTCCCCGAAGCCTGACCCTCACCCGTCCCCTAATCCTAACCCGTACGCTGACACTAACCCGCGCCCTCACACGTCCGCTCCCCCTAAAGCGTTGTCGTACCCTCACCTGGACCGTAACCCGTCCCCGTCCCCTAACCCTAACCCTAGCCCGAACCCTACCCCTAACCATTCCCCGAAGCCTGACCCTCACCCGTCCCCTAATCCTAACCCGTACTCTGACACTAACCCACGCCCTCACACGTACGCTCCCCCTAAAGCGTTGTCGTACCCTCCTCTGGACCCTAACCCGTCCCCGTCCCCTAACCCTAACCCTAACACTAACCCTTCCCCGAAGCCTGACCCTCACCCGTCCCCTAATCCTAACCCGTACGCTGACACTAACCCGCGCCCTCACACGTACGCTCCCCCTAAAGCGTTGTCGTACCCTCACCTGGACCCTAAACAGTCCCCGTCCCCTAACCCTAACCCTAGCCCGAACCCTAACCCTAACCCTTCCCCGAAGCCTGACCCTCACCCGTCCCCTAATCCTAACCCGTACGCTGACACTAACCCGCGCCCTCACACGTACGCTCCCCCTAAAGCGTTGTCGTACCCTCACCTGGACCCTAAACAGTCCCCGTCCCCTAACCCTAACCCTAGCCCGAACCCTAACCCTAACCCTTCCCCGAAGCCTGACCCTCACCCGTCCCCTAATCCTAACCCGTACGCTGACACTAACCCGCGCCCTCACACGTACGCTCCCCCTAAAGCGTTGTCGTACCCTCACCTGGACCCTAAACCGTCTCCGTCCCCTAACCCTAACCCTAGCCCGAACCCTAACCCTAACCCTTCCCCGAAGCCTGACCCTCACCCGTCCCCTAATCCTAACCCGTACGCTGACACTAACCCGCGCCCTCACACGTCCGCTCCCCCTAAAGCGTTGTCGTACCCTCACATGGACCCTAAACCGTCCCCGTCCCTTAACCCTAAACCTAGCCCGAACCCTAACCCTAACCCTTCCCCGAAGCCTGACCCTCACGCGTCCCCTAATCCTAACCCGTACGCTGACACTAACCCACGCCCTCACACGTTCGCTCCCCCTAAAGCGTTGTCATACCCTCACATGGACCCTAAACCGTCCCCGTCCTCTAACCCTAACCCTAGCTCGAACCAGAACCGTAAGAATTCCCCGAAACCTGACCTTAACCCGTCCCCTAATCTAACCCGTATGCTAACACTAACCTTCGCCCTCACACGCACACTCACCCTAAAGCGTTGTCATACCCTCACCTGGACCCTAAACCGTTCCCGTCCCCTAACCCTAACCCTAGCCCGAACCCTAAGCCTAACCCTTCCCCGAAGCCTGACCCTCACCCGTCCCCTAATCCTAACACGTACGCTGACACTAACCCGCGCCCTCACACGTACGCTCCCCCTAAAGCGTTGTCGTACCCTCACCTGGACCCTAAACCGTCCCCGTCCCCTAACCCTAACCCTAGCCCGAACCCTAACCCTAACCCTTCCCCGAAGCCTGACCCTCACCCGTCCCCTAATCCTAACCCGTACGCTGACACTAACCCGTGCCTCCCACGTACGCTCCCCCTAAAGCGTTGTCGTACCCTCACCTGGACCCTAAACCGTCCCCGTCCCCTAACCCTAACCCTAGCCCGAACCCTAACCCTAACCCTTCCCCGAAGCCTGACCCTCACCCGTCCCCTAATCCTAACCCGTACGCTGACACTTAACCGCGCCCTCACACGTATGCTCCCCCTAAAGAGTTGTCGTACCCTCACCTGGACCCTAACCCGTCTCCGTCCCCTAACCCTAACCCTAGCCAGAACCCTAACCCTAACCCTTCCCCGAAGCCTGACCCTCAGCCGTCCCCTAATCCTAACCCGTACGCTGACACTAACCCGCGCCCTCACACGTACGCTCCCCCTAAAGCGTTGTCGTACACTCACCTGGACCCTAACCCGTCCCCGTCCCCTAACCCTAACACTAGCCCGAACCCTAACCCTTCCCCGAAGCCTGACCCTCAGCCGTCCCCTAATCCTAACCCGTTAGCTGACACTAACCCGCGCCCTCACACGTACGCTCCCCCTAAAGCGTTGTCGTACCCTCACCTGGACCCTAACCCGTCCCCGTCCCCTAACCCTAACCCTAGCCCGAACCCTAACCCTAACCCTTCCCCGAAGCCTGACCCTCACCCGTCCCCTAATCCTAACCCGTACGCTGACACTAACCCGCGCCCTCACACGTCCGCTCCCCCTAAAGCGTTGTCGTACCCTCACCTGGACCGTAACCCGTACCCGTCCCCTAACCCTAACCCTAGCCCGAACCCTAACCCTAACCCTTCCCAGAAGCCTGACCCTCACCCGTCCCCAATCCTAACCCGTGCGTTGACACTAACCCGCGCCCTCCCACGTATGCTCCCCTTAAAGCGTTGTCGTACCCTCACCTGGACCCTAAACCGACCCCGTCCCCTAACCCTAACCCTAGCCCGAACCCTAACCCTAACCCTTCCCCGAAGCCTGACCCTCACCCGTCCCCTAATCCTAACCCGTACGCTGACACTAACCCGCGCCCTCACACGTACGCTCCCCCTAAAGCGTTGTCGTACCCTCACCTGGACCCTAAACCGTCCCCGTCCCCTAACCCTAACCCTAGCCCGAACCCTAACCCTAACCCTTCCCCGAAGCCTGACCATCACCCGTCCCCTAATCCTAACCCGTACGTTGACACTAACCCGCGCCCTCACACGTACGCTCCCCCTAAAGCGTTGTCGTACCCTCACCTGGACCCTAAACCGTCCCCGTCCCCTAACCCTAACCCTAGCCCGAACCCTAACCCTAAACCTTCCCCGAATCCTGACCTTACCCGTCCCCTAATCCTAACACGTACGCTGACAATAACCCGTGCCCTCCCATGTACGCTCCCCCAAAGCGTTGTCGTACCCTCACCTGGACCCTAAACCGTCCCCGTCCCCTAACCCTAACCCTAGCCCGAACCCTAACCCTAACCCTTCCCCGAAGCCTGGCCCTCAGCCGTCCCGTAATCCTAACCCGTACGCTGACACTAACCGGTGCCCTCACACGTACGCTCCCCCTAAAGCGTTGTCGTACCCTCTCCTGGACCCTAAACCGTCCCCGTCCCCTAACCCTAACCCTAGCCCGAACCCTAACCCTAACCCTTCCCCGAAGCCTGACCCTCACCCGTCCCCTAATCCTAACCCGTACGCTGACACTAACCCGCGCCCTCACACGTACGCTCCCCCTAAAGCGTTGTCGTACCCTCACCTGGACCCTAAACCGTCCCCGTCCCCTAACCCTAAACCTAGCCCGAACCCTAACCCTAACCCTTCCCCGAAGCCTGACCCTCACCCGTCCCCTAATCCTAACCCGTTAGCTGACACTAACCCGCGCCCTCACACGTCCGCTGCCCCTAAAGCGTTGTCGTACCCTCACCTGGACCCTAAACCGTCCCCGTCCCCTATCCCTAACCCTAGCCCGAACCCTAACCCTAACACTTCCCCGAAGCCTGACCCTCACCCGTCCCCTAATCCTAACACGTACGCTGACACTAACCCGCGCCCTCAAACGTCCGCTCCCCCTAAAGCGTTGTCGTACCCTCACCTAGACCCTAAACCGTCCCCGTCCCCTAACCCTAACCCTAGCCCGAACCCTAACCCTAACCCTTCCCCGAAGCCTGACCCTCACCCGTCCCCTAATCCTAAGCCGTACGCTGACACTAACATGTGCCCTCCCACGTACGCTCCCCCTAAAGCGTTGTCGTACCCTCACCTGGACCCTAAACCGTCCCCGTCCCCTAACCCTAACCCTAGCCCGAACCCTAACCCTAACCCTTCCCCGAAGCCTGACCCTCAGCCGTCCCCTAATCCTAACCTGTACGCTGACACTAACCCGCGCCCTAACACGTACGTTCCCCCTAAAGCGTTGTCGTACCCTCACCTGGACCCTAAACCGTCCCCATCCCCTAAACCTAACCATAGCCCGAACCCTAACCCTAACCCTTCCCCGAAGCCTGACCCTCACCCGTCCCCTAATCCTAACCCGTACGCTGACACTAACCCGCGCCCTCACACGTCTGCTCCCCCTAAAGCGTTGTCGTACCCTCACCTGGACCCTAAACCGTCCCCGTCCCCTAACCCTAACCCTAGCCCGAACCCTAACCCTAACCCTTCCCCGAAGCCTGACCCTCACCCGTCCCCTAATCCTAACCCGTACGCTGACACTAACCCACGCCCTCACACGTACGCTCCCCCTAAAGCGTTGTCGTACCCTCACCTGGACCCTAACCCGTCTCCGTCCCCTAAACCTAACCCTAGCCCGAACCCTAACCCTAACCCTTCCCCGAAGCCTGACCCTCAGCCGTCCCCTAATCCTAACCGGTACGCTGACACTAACCCGCGCCCTCACACGTACGCTCCCCCTAAAGCGTTGTCGTACCCTAACCTGGACCCTAACCCGTCCCCGTCCCCTAACCCTAACTCTAGCCCGAACCCTAACCCTAAAACTTCCCCGAAGCCTGTCCTTCAGCCGTCCCCTAATCCTAACCCGTTAGCTGACACTAACCCGCGCCCTCACACGTACGCTCCCCCTAAAGCGTTGTCGTACCCTCACCTGGACCCTAACCCGTCCCCGTCCCCTAACCCTAACCCGAACCCTAACCCTAACCCTTCCCCGAAGCCTGACCCTCACCCGTCCCCTAATCCTAACCCGTACGCTGACACTAACCCGCGCCCTCACACGTCCGCTCCCCCTAAAGCGTTGTCGTACCCTCACCTGGACCGTAACCCGTCCTCGTCCCCTAACCCTAACCCTAGCCCGAACCCTAACCCTAACCCTTCCCCAAAGCCTGACCCTCACCCGTCCCCTAATCCTAACCCGTACGCTGACACTAACCCGTGCCCTCACACGTACGCTCCCCCTAAAGCGTTGTCGTACCCTCACCTGGACCCTAAACCGTCCCCGTCCCCTAACCCTAAACCTATCCCGAACCCTAACCCTAACCCTTCCCCGAAGCCTGACCCTCACCCGTCCCCTAATCCTAACCCGTACGCTGACACTAACCCACGCCCTCACACGTACGCTCCCCCTAAAGCGTTGTCGTACCCTCACCTGGACCCTAAACCGTCCCCGTCCCCTAACCCTAACCCTAGCCCGAACCCTAACCCTAACCCTTCCCCGAAGCCTGACCCTCACCCGTCCCCTAATCCTAACCCGTACGCTGACACTAACCTGCGCCCTCACACGTACGCTCCCCCTAAAGCGTTGTCGTACCCTCACCTGGACCCTAAACCGTCCCCGTCCCCTAACCCTAACCCTAGCCCGAACCCTAACCCTAACCCTTCCCCGAAGCCTGACCCTCATCCGTCCCCTAATCCTAACCCGTACGCTGACACTTAACCGCGCCCTCACACGTAAGCTCCCCCTAAAGCGTTGTCGTACACTCACCTGGACCCTAACCCGTCCCCGTCCCCTAACCCTAACACTAGCCCGAACCCTAACCCTTCCCCGAAGCCTGACCCTCAGCCGTCCCCTAATCCTAAACCGTTAGCTGACACTAACCCGCGCCCTCACACGTACGCTCCCCCTAAAGCGTTGTCGTACCCTCACCTGGACCCTAACCCGTCCCCGTCCCCTAACCCTAACCCTAGCCCGAACCCTAACCCTAACCCTTCCCAGAAGCCTGACCCTCACCCGTCCCCAATCCTAACCCGTGCGTTGACACTAACCCGCGCCCTCCCACGTATGCTCCCCTTAAAGCGTTGTCGTACCCTCACCTGGACCCTAAACCGACCCCGTCCCCTAACCCTAACCATAGCCCGAACCCTAACCCTAACCCTTCCCCGAAGCCTGACCCTCACCCGTCCCCTAATCCTAACCCGTACGCTGACACTAACCCGCGCCCTCACACGTACGCTCCCCCTAAAGCGTTGTCGTACCCTCACCTGGACCCTAAACCGTCCCCGTCCCCTAACCCTAACCCTAGCCCGAACCCTAACCCTAACCCTTCCCCGAAGCCTGACCATCACCCGTCCCCTAATCCTAACCCGTACGTTGACACTAACCCGCGCCCTCACACGTACGCTCCCCCTAAAGCGTTGTCGTACCCTCACCTGGACCCTAAACCGTCCCCGTCCCCTAACCCTAACCCTAGCCCGAACCCTAACCCTAAACCTTCCCCGAATCCTGACCTTACCCGTCCCCTAATCCTAACACGTACGCTGACACTAACGCGTGCCCTCCCATGTACGCTCCCCCAAAGCGTTGTCGTACCCTCACCTGGACCCTAAACCGTCCCCGTCCCCTAACCCTAACCCTAGCCCGAACCCTAACCCTAACCCTTCCCCGAAGCCTGGCCCTCAGCCGTCCCGTAATCCTAACCCGTACGCTGACACTAACCGGTGCCCTCACACGTACGCTCCCCCTAAAGCGTTGTCGTACCCTCACCTGGACCCTAAACCGTCCCCGTCCCCTAACCCTAATCCTAGCCCGAACCCTAACCCTAACCCTTCCCCGAAGCCTGACCCTCACCCGTCCCCTAATCCTAACCCGTACGCTGACACTAACCCGCGCCCTCACACGTACGCTCCCCCTAAAGCGTTGTCGTACCCTCACCTGGACCCTAAACCGTCCCCGTCCCCTAACCCTAACCCTAGCCCGAACCCTAACCCTAACCCTTCCCCGAAGCCTGACCCTCACCCGTCCCCTAATCCTAACCCGTTAGCTGACACTAACCCGCGCCCCCACACGTACGCTCCCCCTAAAGCGTTGTCGTACCCTCACCTGGACCCTAACCCGTCTCCGTCCCCTAACCCTAACGCTAGCCCGAACCCTAACCCTAACCCTTCCCCGAAGCCTGACTCTCAGCCGTCCCCTAATCCTAACCCGTACGCTGACACTAACCCGCGCCCTCACACGTACGCTCCCCCTAAAGCATTGTCGTACCCACACCTGGACCGTAACCCGTCCCCGTCCCCTAACCCTAACCCTAGCCCGAACTCTAACCCTAACCCTTCCCCGAAGCCTGACCCTCAGCCGTCCCCTAATCCTAACCCGTACGCTGACACTAACCCGCGCCCTCACACGTACGCTCCCCCTAAAGCGTTGTCGTACACTCACCTGGACCCTAACCCGTCCCCGTCCCCTAACCCTAACCCTAGCCCGAACCCTAACCCTTCCCCGAAGCCTGACCCTCAGCCGTCCCCTAATCCTAACCCGTTAGCTGACACTAACCCGCGCCCTCACACGTACGCTCCCCCTAAAGCGTTGTCGTACCCTCACCTGGACCCTAACCCGTCCCCGTCCCCTAACCCTAACCCTAGCCCGAACCCTAACCCTAACCCTTCCCCGAAGCCTGACCCTCACCCGTCCCCTAATCCTAACCCGTACGCTGACACTAACCCGCGCCCTCACACGTCCGCTCCCCCTTAAGCGTTGTCGTACCCTCACCTGGACCGTAACCCGTACCCGTCCCCTAACCCTAACCCTAGCCCGAACCCTAACCCTAACCCTTCCCAGAAGCCTGACCCTCACCCGTCCCCAATCCTAACCCGTGCGTTGACACTAACCCGCGCCCTCCCACGTATGCTCCCCTTAAAGCGTTGTCGTACCCTCACCTGGACCCTAAACCGACCCCGTCCCCTAACCCTAACCCTAGCCCGAACCCTAACCCTAAACCTTCCCCGAAGCCTGACCCTCACCCGTCCCCTAATCCTAACCCGTACGCTGACACTAACCCGCGCCCTCACACGTCCGCTCCCCCTAAAGCGTTGTCGTACCCTCACCTGGACCCTAAACCGTCCCCGTCCCCTAACCCTAACCCTAGCCCGAACCGTAACCCTAACCCTTCCCCGAAGCCTGACCCTCACACTTCCCCTAATCCTAACCCGTACGTTGACACTAACCCGCGCCCTCACACGTACGCTCCCCGTAAAGCGTTGTCGTACCCTCACCTGGACCCTAAACCGTCCCCGTCCCCTAACCCTAACCCTAGCCCGAACCCTAACCCTAAACCTTCCCCGAATCCTGACCTTACCCGTCCCCTAATCCTAACACGTACGCTGACACTAACCCGTGCCCTCCCATGTACGCTCCCCCAAAGCGTTGTCGTACCCTCACCTGGACCCTAAACCGTCCCCGTCCCCTAACCCTAACCCTAGCCCGAACCCTAACCCTAACCCTTCCCCGAAGCCTGGCCCTCAGCCGTCCCGTAATCCTAACCCGTACGCTGACACTAACCCGTGCCCTCACACGTAAGCTCCCCCTAAAGCGTTGTCGTACCCTCACCTGGACCCTAAACCGTCCCCGTCCCCTAACCCTAACCCTAGCCCGAACCCTAACCCTAACCCTTCCCCGAAGCCTGACCCTCACCCGTCCCCTAATCCTAACCCGTACGCTGACACTAACCCGCGCCCTCACACGTCCGCTCCCCCTAAAGCGTTGTCGTACCCTCACCTGCACCCTAAACCGTCCCCGTCACCTAACCCTAAACCTAGCCCGAACCCTAACCCTAACCCTTCCCCGAAGCCTGACCCTCACCCGTCCCCTAATCCTAACCCGTACGCTGACACTAACCCGCGCCCTCACACGTCCGCTCCCCCTGAAGCGTTGTCGTACCCTCACCTGGACCCTAAACCGTCCCCGTCCCCTAACCCTAACCCTAGCCGAACCCTAACCCTAACCCTTCCCCGAAGCCTGAACCTCACTCGTCCCCTAATCCTAACCCGTACGCTGACACTAACCCGCGCCCTCACAAGTACGCTCCCCCTAAAGCGTTGTCGTACCCTCACCTGGACCCTAAACCGTCCCCGTCCCCTAACCCTAACCCTAGCCCGAACCCTAACCCTAACCCTTCCCCGAAGCCTGACCCTCACCCGTCCCCTAATCCTAACCCGTACGCTGACACTAACCCGCGCCCTCACACGTACGCTCCCCCTAAAGCGTTGTCGTACCCTCACCTGGACCCTAATCCGTCTCCGTCCCCTAACCCTAACGCTAGCCCGAACCCTAACCCTAACCCTTCCCCGAAGCCTGACTCTCAGCCGTCCCCTAATCCTAACCCGTACGCTGACACTAACCCGCGCCCTCACACGTACGCTCCCCCTAAAGCGTTGTCGTACCCTCACCTGGACCCTAAACCATCCCCGTCCCCTAACCCTAACCCTAGCCCGAACCCTAACCCTAACCCTTCCCCGAAGCCTGACCCTCACCCGTCCCCTAATCCTAACCCGTACGCTGACACTAACCCGCGCCCTCACACGTACGCTCCCCCTAAAGCGTTGTCGTACCCTCACCTGGACCCTAACCCGTCCCCGTCCCCTAACCCTAACCCTAGCCCGAACCCTAACCCTAACCCTTCCCCGAACCTGACCCTCACCCGTCCCGTAATCCTAACCCGTACGCTGACACTATCCAGCGCCCTCACACGTCCGCTCCCCCTAAAGCGTTGTCGTACCCTCACCTGGACCCTAAACCGTCCCCGTCCCCTAACCCTAACCCTAGCCCGAACCCTAACCCTAACCCTTCCCCGAAGCCTGACCCTCACCCGTTCCCTAATCCTAACCCGTACGCTGACACTAACCCGCGCCCTCACACGTCCGCTCCCCCTAAAGCATTGTCGTACCCTCACCTGGACCCTAAACCGTCCCCGTCCCCTAACCCTAACCCTAGCCCGAACCCTAACCCTAACCCTTCCCCGAAGCCTGACCCTCACCCGTCCGCTAATCCTAACCCGTACGCTGACACTAACCCGCGCCCTCACACGTAGGCTCCCCCTAAAGCGTTGTCGTACCCTCACCTGGACCCTAACCCGTCCCCGTCCCCTAAACCTAACACTAACCCTTCCCCGAAGCCTGACACTCACCCGTCCCCTAATCCTAACCCGTACGCTGACACTAACCCGCGCCCTCACACGTACGCTCCCCCAAAGCGTTGTCGTACCCTCACCTGGACCCTAAACCGTCCCCGTCCCCTAACCCTAAACCTAGCACGAACCCTAACCCTAACCCTTCCCCAAAGCCTGACCCTCACCCGTCCCCTAATCCTAACCCGTACGCTGACACTAACCCGCGCCCTCACACGTACGCTCCCCCTAAAGCGTTGTCGTACCCTCACCTGGACCCTAAACCGTCCCCGTCCCCTAACCCTAACCCTAGCCCGAACCCTAACCCTAACACTTCCCCGAAGCCTGACCCTCACCCGTCCCCTAATCCTAACCCGTACGCTGACACTAACCCGCGCCCTCACACGTACGCTCCCCCTAAAGCGTTGTCGTACCCTCACCTGGCCCGTAACCCGTCCTCGTCCCCTAACCCTAACCCTAGCCCGAACCCTAACCCTAACCCTTCCCCAAAGCCTGACCCTCACCCGTCCTCTAATCCTAACCCGTACGCTGACACTAACCCGCGCCCTCACACGTACGCTCCCCCTAAAGCGTTGTCGTACCCTCACCTGGACCCTAAACCGTCCCCGTCCCCTAACCCTAACCCTAGCCCGAACCCTAACCCTAACCCTTCCCCGAAGCCTGACCCTCACCCGTCCCCTAATCCTAACCCGTACGCTGACACTAACCCGTGCCCTCACACGTACGCTCCCCCTAAAGCGTTGTCGTACCCTCACCTGGACCCTAAACCGTCCCCGTCCCCTAACCCTAAACCTATCCCGAACCCTAACCCTAACCCTTCCCCGAAGCCTGACCCTCACCCGTCCCCTAATCCTAACCCGTACGCTGACACTAACCCACGCCCTCACACGTACGCTCCCCCTAAAGCGTTGTCGTACCCTCACCTGGACCCTAAACCGTCCCCGTCCCCTAACCCTAACCCTAGCCCGAACCCTAACCCTAACCCTTCCCCGAAGCCTGACCCTCACCCGTCCCCTAATCCTAACCCGTACGCTGACACTTAACCGCGCCCTCACACGTATGCTCCCCCTAAAGAGTTGTCGTACCCTCACCTGGACCCTAACCCGTCTCCGTCCCCTAACCCTAACCCTAGCCAGAACCCTAACCCTAACCCTTCCCCGAAGCCTGACCCTCAGCCGTCCCCTAATCCTAACCCGTACGCTGACACTAACCCGCGCCCTCACATGTAAGCTCCCCCTAAAGCGTTGTCGTACACTCACCTGGACCCTAACCCGTCCCCGTCCCCTAACCCTAACACTAGCCCGAACCCTAACCCTTCCCCGAAGCCTGACCCTCAGCCGTCCCCTAATCCTAACCCGTTAGCTGACACTAACCCGCGCCCTCACACGTACGCTCCCCCTAAAGCGTTGTCGTACCCTCACCTGGACCCTAACCCGTCCCCGTCCCCTAACCCTAACCCTAGCCCGAACCCTAACCCTAACCCTTCCCCGAAGCCTGAACCTCACCCGTCCCCTAATCCTAACCCGTACGCTGACACTAACCCGCGCCCTCACACGTCCGCTCCCCCTAAAGCGTTGTCGTACCCTCACCTGGACCGTAACCCGTACCCGTCCCCTAACCCTAACCCTAGCCCGAACCCTAACCCTAACCCTTCCCAGAAGCCTAACCCTCACCCGTCCCCAATCCTAACCCGTGCGCTGACACTATCCTGCGCCCTCCCACATATGCTCCCCTTAAAGCGTTGTCGTACCCTCACCTGGACCCTAAACCGTTCCCGTCCCCTAACCCTAACCCGAGCCTGAACCCTAAGCCTAACCCTTCCCCGAAGCCTAACCCTCACCCGTCCCCTAATCCTAACCCGTACGCTGACACTAACCCGCGCCCTCACACGTACGCTCCCCCTAAAGCGTTGTCGTACCCTCTCCTGGACCCTAAACCGTCCCCGTCCCCTAACCCTAACCCTAGCCCGAACCGTAACCCTAACCCTTCTCCGAACCCTGACCCTCACCCGTCCCCTAATCCTAACCCGTACGCTGACACTAACCCGTGCCCTTCCACGTACGCTCCCCCTAAAGCGTTGTCGTACCCTCACCTGGACCCTAAACCGTCCCTGTCCCCTAACCCTAACCCTAGCCCGAACCCTAACCCTAACCCTTCCCCGAAGCCTGACCCTCAGCCGTCCCCTAATCCTAACCCGTACGCTGACACTAACCCGCGCCCTCACACGTACGCTCCCCCTAAAGCGTTGTCGTACCCTCACCTGGACCCTAAACTGTCCCCGTCCCCTAACCCTAACTCTAGCCCGAACCCTAACCCTAACCCTTCCCCGAAGCCTGACCCTCACCCGTCCCCTAATCCTAACCCGTACGCTGACACTAACCCGCGCCCTCACACGTCCGCTGCCCCTAAAGCGTTGTCGTACCCTCACCTCGACCCTAAACCGTCCCCGTCCCCTATCCCTAACCCTAGCCCGAACCCTAACCCTAACCCTTCCCCGAAGCCTGACCCTCAGCCGTCCCCTAATCCTAACCCGTTAGCTGACACTAACCCGCGCCCTCACACGTACGCTCCCCCTAAAGCGTTGTCGTACCCTCACCTGGACCCTAACCCGTCCCCGTCCCCTAACCCTAACCCTAGCCCGAACCCTAACCCTAACCCTTCCCCGAAGCCTGACCCTCAACCGTCCCCTAATCCTAACCCGTACGCTGACACTAACCCGCGCCCTCACACGTACGCTCCCCCTAAAGCGTTGTCGTACCCTCACCTGGACCCTAACCCGTCTCCGTCCCCTAACCCTAACCCTAGCGGGAACCCTAACCCTAACCCTTCCCCGAAGCCTGACCCTCAGCCGTCCCCTAATCCTAACCCGTACGCTGACAGTAACCCGCGCCCTCACACGTACGCTCCCCCTAAAGCTTTGTCGTACCCTCACCTGAACCCTAACCCGTCCCCGTCCCCTAACCCTAACCCTAGCCCGAACCCTAACCCTAACCCTTCCCCGAAGCCTGACCCTCAGCCGTCCCCTAATCCTAACCCGTTAGCTGACACTAACCCGCACCCTCACACGTACGCTCCCCCTAAAGCGTTGTCGTACCCTCACCTGGACCCTAACCCGTCCCCGTCCCCTAACCCTAACCCTAGCCCGAACCCTAACCCTAACCCTTCCCCGAAGCCTGACCCTCACTCGTCCCCTAATCCTAACCCGTACGCTGACACTAACCCGCGCCCTCACACGTCCGCTCCCCCTAAAGCGTTGTCGTACCCTCACCTGGACCCTAACCCGTCCCCGTCCCCTAACCCTAACCCTAGCCCGAACCCTAACCCTAACCCTTCCCCGAAGCCTGACCCTCACCCGTCCCCTAATCCTAACCCGTACGCTGACACTAACCCACGCCCTCACACGTACGCTCCCCCTAAAGCGTTGTCGTACCCTCACCTGGACCCTAAACCGTCCCCGTCCCCTAACCCTAACCCTAGCCCGAACCCTAACCCTAACCCTTCCCCGAAGCCTGAGCCTCACCCGTCCCCTAATCCTAACCCGTACGCTGACACTAACCTGCGCCCTCACACGTACGCTCCCCCTAAAGCGTTGTCGTACCCTCACCTGGACCCTAACCCGTCCCCGTCCCCTAACCCTAACCCTAGCCCGAACCCTAACCCTAACCCTTCCCCGAACCTGACCCTCACCCGTCCCGTAATCCTAACCCGTACGCTGACACTATCCAGCGCCCTCACACGTCCGCTCCCCCTAAAGCATTGTCGTACCCTCACCTGGACCCTAAACCGTCCCCGTCCCCTAACCCTAACCCTAGCCCGAACCCTAACCCTAACCCTTCCCCGAAGCCTGACCCTCACCCGTTCCCTAATCCTAACCCGTACGCTGACACTAACCCGCGCCCTCACACGTCCGCTCCCCCTAAAGCATTGTCGTACCCTCACCTGGACCCTAAACCGTCCCCGTCCCCTAACCCTAACCCTAGCCCGAACCCTAACCCTAACCCTTCCCCGAAGCCTGACCCTCACCCGTCCGCTAATCCTAACCCGTACGCTGACACTAACCCGCGCCCTCACACGTAGGCTCCCCCTAAAGCGTTGTCGTACCCTCACCTGGACCCTAACCCGTCCCCGTCCCCTAACCCTAACACTAACCCTTCCCCGAAGCCTGACACTCACCCGTCCCCTAATCCTAACCCGTACGCTGACACTAACCCGCGCCCTCACACGTACGCTCCCCCAAAGCGTTGTCGTACCCTCACCTGGACCCTAAACCGTCCCCGTCCCCTAACCCTAAACCTAGCACGAACCCTAACCCTAAACCTTCCCCAAAGCCTGACCCTCACCCGTCCCCTAATCCTAACCCGTACGCTGACACTAACCCGCGCCTTCACACGTACGCTCCCCCTAAAGCGTTGTCGTACCCTCACCTGGACTCTAAACCGTCCCCGTCCCCTAACCCTAACCCTAGCCCGAACCCTAACCCTAACCCTTCCCCGAAGCCTGACCCTCACCCGTCCCCTAATCCTAACCCGTACGCTGACACTAACCCGCGCCCTCACACGTACGCTCCCCCTAAAGCGTTGTCGTACCCTCACCTGGACCGTAAACCGTCCCCGTCCCCTAACCCTAACCCTAGCCCGAACCCTAACCCTAACCCTTCCCCGAAGCCTGACCCTCACCCGTCCCCTAATCCTAACCCGTACGCTGACTCTAACCCGCGCCCTCACACGTACGCTCCCCCTAAAGCGTTGTCGTACCCTCACCTGGACCCTAAACCGTCCCAGTCCCCTAACCCTAACCCTAGCCCGAACCCTAACCCTAACCCTTCACCGAAGCCTGACCCTCACCCGCCCCCAATCCTAACCCGTGCGCTGACACTAACCTGCGCCCTCCCACGTATGCTCCCCTTAAAGCGTTGTCGTACCCTCACCTGGACCCTAAACCGTTCCCGTCCCCTAACCCTAACCCTAGCCTGAACCCTAAGCCTAACACTTCTCCGAAGCCTGACCCTCACCCATCCCCTAATCCTAACCCGTACGCTGACACTAACCCGCGCCCTCACACGTACGCTCCCCCTAAAGCGTTGTCGTACCCTCACCTGGACCCTAAACCGTCCCCGTCCCCTAACCCTAACCCTAGCCCGAACCCTAACCCTAAACCTTCCCCGAAGCCTGACCCTCAGCCGTCCCCTAATCCTAACCCGTACGCTGACACTAACCCGCGCCCTCACACGTCCGCTGCCCCTAAAGCGTTGTCGTACCCTCACCTCGACCCTAAACCGTCCCCGTCCCCTATCCCTAACCCTAGCCCGAACCCTAACCCTAACCCTTCCCCGAAGCCTGACCCTCACCCGTCCCCTAATCCTAACCCGTACGCTGACACTAACGCGCGCCCTCACACGTCCGCTCCCCCTAAAGCGTTGTCGTACCCTCACCTAGACCCTAAACCGTCCCCGTCCCCTAACCCTAACCCTAGCCCGAACCCTAACCCTAACACTTCCCCGAAGCCTGACCCTCACCCGTCCCATAATCCTAACCCGTACGCTGACACTAACCCGTGCCCTCCCACGTACGCTCCCCCTAAAGCGTTGTCGTACCCTCACCTGGACCCTAAACCGTCCCCGTCCCCTAACCCTAACCCTAGCCCGAACCCTAACCCTAACCCTTCCCCGAAGCCTGACCCTCACCCGTCCCCTAATCCTAACCTGTACGCTGACACTAACCCGCGCCCTCACACGTACGCTCCCCCTAAAGCGTTGTCGTACCCTCACCTGGACCCTAACCCGTCCCCGTCCCCTAACCCTAACTCTAGCCCGAACCCTAACCCTAACACTTCCCCGAAGCCTGTCCTTCAGCCGTCCCCTAATCCTAACCCTTTAGCTGACACTAACCCGCGCCCTCACACGTACGCTCCCCCTAAAGCGTTGTCGTACCCTCACCTGGACCCTAACCCGTCCCCGTCCCCTAACCCTAACCCGAACCCTAACCCTAACCCTTCCCCGAAGCCTGACCCTCACCCGTCCCCTAATCCTAACCCGTACGCTGACACTAACCCGCGCCCTCACACGTACGCTCCCCCTAAAGCGTTGTCGTACCCTCACCTGGACCCTAACCCGTCTCCGTCCCCTAAACCTAACCCTAGCCCGAACCCTAACCCTAACCCTTCCCCGAAGCCTGACCCTCAGCCGTCCCCTAATCCTAACCGGTACGCTGACACTAACCCGCGCCCTCACACGTACGCTCCCCCTAAAGCGCTGTCGTACCCTCACCTGGACCCTAACCCGTCCCCGTCCCCTAACCCTAACTCTAGCCCGAACCCTAACCCTAACACTTCCCCGAAGCCTGTCCTTCAGCCGTCCCCTAATCCTAACCCGTTAGCTGACACTAACCCGCGCCCTCACACGTACGCTCCCCGTAAAGCGTTGTCGTACCCTCACCTGGACCCTAACCCGTCCCCGTCCCCTAACCCTAACCCGAACCCTAACCCTAACCCTTCCCCGAAGCCTGACCCTCACCCGTCCCCTAATCCTAACCCGTACGCTGACACTAACCCGCGCCCTCATACGTCCGTTCCCCCTAAAGCGTTGTCGTACCCTCACCTGGACCCTAAACCGTCCCCGTCCCGTAACCCTAACCTAGCCCGAACCCTAACCCTAACACTTCCCCGAAGCCTGACCCTCACCCGTCCCCTAATCCTAACCCGTACGCTGACACTAACCTGCGCCCTCACACGTACGCTCCCCCTAAAGCGTTGTCGTACCCTCACCTGGACCCTAAACCGTCCCCGTCCCCTAACCCTAACCCTAGCCCGAACCCTAACCCTAACCCTTCCCCGAAGCCTGACCCTCACCCGTCCCCTAATCCTAACCCGTACGCTGACACTAACCCGCGCCCTCACACGTACGCTCCCCCTAAAGCGTTGTCGTACCCTCACCTGGACCCTAAACCGTCCCCGTCCCCTAACCCTAACCCTAGCCCGAACCCTAACCCTAACCCTTCCCCGAAGCCTGAACCTCACCCGTCCCCAATCCTAACCCGTGCGCTGACACTAACCCGCGCCCTCCCACTTATGCTCCCCTTAAAGCGTTGTCGTACCCTCACCTGGACCCTAAACCGTCCCCGTCCCCTAACCCTAACCCTAGCCCGAACCCTAACCCTAACCCTTCCCCGAAGCCTGACCCTCACCCGTCCCCTAATCCTAACCCGTACGCTGACACTAACCCGCGCCCTCACACGTACGCTCCCCCTAAAGCGTTGTCGTACCCTCACCTGGACCCTAAACCGTCCCAGTCCCCTAACCCTAACCCTAGCCCGAACCCTAACCCTAACCCTTCACCGAAGCCTGACCCTCACCCGCCCCCAATCCTAACCCGTGCGCTGACACTAACCTGCGCCCTCCCACGTATGCTCCCCTTAAAGCGTTGTCGTACCCTCACCTGGACCCTAAACCGTTCCCGTCCCCTAACCCTAACCCTAGCCTGAACCCTAAGCCTAACCCTTCCCCGAAGCCTGACCCTCACCCGTCCCCTAATCCTAACCCGTACGCTGACACTAACCCGCGCCCTCACACGTACGCTCCCCCTAAAGCGTTGTCGTACCCTCACCTGGACCCTAAACCGTCCCCGTCCCCTAACCCTAACCCTAGCCCGAACCGTAACCCTAACCCTTCCCCGAAGCCTGACCCTCACCCGTCCCCTAATCCTAACCCGTACGCTGACACTAACCCGTGCCCTTCCACGTACGCTCCCCCTAAAGCGTTGTCGTACCCTCACCTGGACCCTAAACCGTCCCTGTCCCCTAACCCTAACCCTAGCCCGAACCCTAACCCTAACCCTTCCCCGAAGCCTGACCCTCAGCCGTCCCCTAATCCTAACCCGTACGCTGACACTAACCCGCGCCCTCACACGTACGCTCCCCCTAAAGCGTTGTCGTACCCTCACCTGGACCCTAAACCGTCCCCGTCCCCTAACCCTAACTCTAGCCCGAACCCTAACCCTAACCCTTCCCCGAAGCCTGACCCTCACCCGTCCCCTAATCCTAACCCGTACGCTGACACTAACCCGCGCCCTCACACGTCCGCTGCCCCTAAAGCGTTGTCGTACCCTCACCTCGACCCTAAACCGTCCCCGTCCCCTATCCCTAACCCTAGCCCGAACCCTAACCCTAACCCTTCCCCGAAGCCTGACCCTCACCCGTCCCCTAATCCTAACCCGTTAGCTGACACTAACCCGCGCCCTCACACGTACGCTCCCCCTAAAGCGTTGTCGTACCCTCACCTGGACCCTAACCCGTCCCCGTCCCCTAACCCTAACCCGAACCCTAACCCTAACCCTTCCCCGAAGCCTGACCCTCACCCGTCCCCTAATCCTAACCCGTACGCTGACACTAACCCGCGCCCTCACACGTCCGTTCCCCCTAAAGCGTTCTCGTACCCTCACCTGGACCGTAACCCGTCCTCGTCCCCTAACCCTAACCCTAGCCCGAACCCTAACCCTAACCCTTCCCCGAAGCCTGACCCTCACCCGTCCCCTAATCCTAACCCGTACGCTGACACTAACCCACGCCCTCACACGTACGCTCCCCCTAAAGCGTTGTCGTACCCTCACCTGGACCCTAAACCGTCCCCGTCCCCTAACCCTAAACCTAGCCCGAACCCTAACCCTAACCCTTCCCCGAAGCCTGACCCTCACACGTCCCCTAATCCTAACCTGTACGCTGACACTAACCCGCGCCCTCACACGTACGCTCCCCCTAAAGCGTTGTCGTACCCTCACCTGGACCCTAAACCGTCCCCGTCCCGTAACCCTAACCTAGCCCGAACCCTAACCCTAACCCTTCCCCGAAGCCTGACCCTCACCCGTCCCCTAATCCTAACCCTTACGCTGACACTAACCTGCGCCCTCACACGTACGCTCCCCCTAAAGCGTTGTCGTACTCTCACCTGGACCCTAAACCGTCCCCGTCCCCTAACCCTAACCCTAGCCCGAACCCTAACCCTAACCCTTCCCCGAAGCCTGACCCTCACCCGTCCCCTAATCCTAACCCGTACGCTGACACTAACCCGCGCCCTCACACGTACGCTCCCCCTAAAGCGTTGTCGTACCCTCACCTGGACCCTAAACCGTCCCCGTCCCCTAACCCTAACCCTAGCCCGAACCCTAACCCTAACCCTTCCCCGAAGCCTGACCCTCACCCGTCCCCAATCCTAACCCGTGCGCTGACACTAACCCGCGCCCTCCCACTTATGCTCCCCTTAAAGCGTTGTCGTACCCTCACCTGGACCCTAAACCGACCCCGTCCCCTAAACCTAACCCTAGCCCGAACCCTAACCCTAACCCTTCCCCGAAGCCTGACCCTCACCCGTCCCCTAATCCTAACCCGTACGCTGACACTAACCCGCGCCCTCACACGTACGCTCCCCCTAAAGCGTTGTCGTACCCTCACCTGGAACCTAAACCGTCCCCGTCCCCTAACCCTAACCCTAGCCCGAACCCTAACCCTAACCCTTCACCGAAGCCTGACCCTCACCCGTCCCCTAATCCTAACCCGTACGCTGACACTAACCCGCGCCCTCACACGTACGCTCCCCCTAAAGCGTTGTCGTACCCTCACCTGGACCCTAAACTGTTCCCTTCCCCTAACCCTAACCCTAGCCCGAACCCTAACCCTAAACCTTCCCCGAAGCCTGACCTTACCCGTCCCCTAATCCTAACCCGTACGCTGACACTAACCCGTGCCCTCCCACGTACGCTCCCACTAAAGCGTTGTCGTACCCTCACCTGGACCCTAAACCGTCCCTGTCCCCTAACCCTAACCCTAGCCCGAACCCTAACCCTAACCCTTCCCCGAAGCCTGACCCTCAGCCGTCCCCTAATCCTAACCCGTACGCTGACACTAACCCGCGCCCTCACACGTCCGCTCCCCCTAAAGCGTTGTCGTACCCTCACCTGGACCCTAAACCGTCCCCGTCCCCTAACCCTAACCCTAGCCCGAACCCTAACCCTAACCCTTCCCCGAAGCCTGACCCTCACCCGTCCCCAATCCTAACCCGTGCGCTGACACTAACCCGCGCCCTCCCACGTATGCTCCCCTTAAAGCGTTGTCGTACCCTCACCTGGACCCTAAACCGTCCCCATCCCCTAACCCTAACCCTAGCCCGAACCCTAACCCTAACCCTTCCCCGAAGCCTGACCCTCACCCGTCCCCTAATCCTAAACCGTACGCTGACACTAAACCTCGCCCTCACACGCACACTCACCCTAAAGCGTTGTCGTACCCTCACCTCGACCCTAAACCATCCCCGTCCCCTAACCCTAACCCTAGCCCGAACCCTAACCCTAACCCTTCCCCGAAGCCTGACCCTCACCCGTCCCCTAATCCTAAGCCGTACGCTGACACTAACCCGCGCCCTCACACGTACGCTCCCCCTAAAGCGTTGTCGTACCCTCACCTGGACCCTAAACCGTCCCCGTCCCCTAACCCTAACCATAGCCCGAACCCTAACCCTAACCCTTCCCCGAAGCCTGACCCTCACCCGTCCCCTAATCCTAACCCGTACGCTGACACTAACCCGCGCCCTCACACGTCCGCTCCCCCTAAAGCATTGTCGTACCCTCACCTGGACCCTAAACCGTCCCCGTCCCCTAACCCTAACCCTTGCCCGAACCCTAACCCTAACCCTTCCCCGAAGCCTGACCCTCACCCGTCCCCTAATCCTAAACCGTACGCTGACACTAACCCGCGCCCTCACACGTACGCTCCCCCTAAAGCGTTGTCGTACCCTCACCTGGACCCTAAACCGTCTCCGTCCCCTAAACCTAACCCTAGCCCGAACCCTAACCCTAACCCTTCCCCGAAGCCTGACCCTCAGCCGTCCCCTAATCCTAACCGGTACGTTGACACTAACCCGCGCCCTCACACGTACGCTCCCCCTAAAGCGTTGCGGTACCCTCACCTGGACCCTAATCCGTCCCCGTCCCCTAACCCTAACTCTAGCCCGAACCCTAACCCTAACACTTCCCCGAAGCCTGTCCTTCAGCCGTCCCCTAATCCTAACCCGTTAGCTGACACTAACCCGCGCCCTCACACGTACGCTCCCCCTAAAGCGTTGTCGTACCCTCACCTAGACCCTAACCCGTCCCCGTCCCCTAACCCTAACCCGAACCCTAACCCTAACCCTTCCCCGAAGCCTGACCCTCACCCGTCCCCTAATCCTAACCCGTACGCTGACACTAACCCGCGCCCTCACACGTCCGCTCCCCCTAAAGCGTTGTCGTACCCTCACCTGGACCGTAACCCGTCCTCGTCCCCTAACCCTAACCCTAGCCCGAACCCTAACCCTAACCCTTCCCCGAAGCCTGACCCTCACCCGTCCCCTAATCCTAACCCGTACGCTGACACTAACCCACGCCCTCACACGTACGCTCCCCCTAAAGCGTTGTCGTACCCTCACCTGGACCCTAAACCGTCCCCGTCCCCTAACCCTAGCCCGAACCCTAACCCTAACCCTTCCCCGAAGCCTGACCCTCACCCGTCCCCTAATCCTAACCCGTACGCTGACACTAACCCGCGCCCTCACACGTACGCTCCCCCTAAAGCATTGTCGTACCCTCACCTGGACCGTAACCCGTCTCCGTCCCCTAAACCTAACCCTAGCCCGAACCCTAACCCTAACCCTTCCCCGAAGCCTGACCCTCAGCCGTCCCCTAATCCTAACCCGTACGCTGACACTAACCCGCGCCCTCACACGTACGCTCCCCCTAAAGCGTTGTCGTACCCTCACCTGGACCCTAACCCGTCCCCGTCCCCTAACCCTAACTCTAGCCCGAACCCTAACCCTAACACTTCCCCGAAGCCTGTCCTTGAGCCGTCCCCTAATCCTAACCCGTTAGCTGACACTAACCCGCGCCCTCACACGTACGCTCCTCCTAAAGCGTTGTCGTACCCTCACCTGGACCCTAAACCGTCCCTGTCCCCTAACCCTAACCCTAGCCCGAACCCTAACCCTAACCCTTCCCCGAAGCCTGACCCTCAGCCGTCCCCTAATCCTAACCCGTACGCTGACACTAACCCGCGCCCTCACACGTACGCTCCCCCTAAAGCGTTGTCGTACCCTCACCTGGACCCTAAACCGTCCCCGTCCCCTAACCCTAACTCTAGCCCGAACCCTAACCCTAACCCTTCCCCGAAGCCTGACCCTCACCCGTCCCCTAATCCTAACCCGTACGCTGACACTAACCCGCGCCCTCACATGTCCGCTGCCCCTAAAGCGTTGTCGTACCCTCACCTCGACCCTAAACCGTCCCCGTCCCCTATCCCTAACCCTAGCCCGAACCCTAACCCTAACCCTTCCCCGAAGCCTGACCCTCACCCGTCCCCTAATCCTAACCCGTACGCTGACACTAACGCGCGCCCTCACACGTCCGCTCCCCCTAAAGCGTTGTCGTACCCTCACCTAGACCCTAAACCGTCCCCGTCCCCTAACCCTAACCCTAGCCCGAACCCTAACCCTAACACTTCCCCGAAGCCTGACCCTCACCCGTCCCATAATCCTAACCCGTACGCTGACACTAACCCGTGCCCTCCCACGTACGCTCCCCCTAAAGCGTTGTCGTACCCTCACCTGGACCCTAAACCGTCCCCGTCCCCTAACCCTAACCCTAGCCCGAACCCTAACCCTAACCCTTCCCCGAAGCCTGACCCTCACCCGTCCCCTAATCCTAACCTGTACGCTGACACTAACCCGCGCCCTCACACGTACGCTCCCCCTAAAGCGTTGTCGTACCCTCACCTGGACCCTAACCCGTCCCCGTCCGCTAACCCTAACTCTAGCCCGAACCCTAACCCTAACACTTCCCCGAAGCCTGTCCTTCAGCCGTCCCCTAATCCTAACCCGTACGCTGACACTAACCCGCGCCCTCACACGTACGCTCCCCCTAAAGCGTTGTCGTACCCTCACCTGGACCCTAACCCGTCCCCGTCCCCTAACCCTAACCCGAACCCTAACCCTAACCCTTCCCCGAAGCCTGACCCTCACCCGTCCCCTAATCCTAACCCGTACGCTGACACTAACCCGCGCCCTCACACGTACGCTCCCCCTAAAGCGTTGTCGTATCCTCACCTGGACCCTAACCCGTCTCCGTCCCCTAAACCTAACCCTAGCCCGAACCCTAACCCTAACCCTTCCCCGAAGCCTGACCCTCAGCCGTCCCCTAATCCTAACCGGTACGCTGACACTAACCCGCGCCCTCACACGTACGCTCCCCCTAAAGCGTTGTCGTACCCTCACCTGGACCCTAACCCGTCCCCGTCCCCTAACCCTAACTCTAGCCCGAACCCTAACCCTAACACTTCCCCGAAGCCTGTCCTTCAGCCGTCCCCTAATCCTAACCCGTTAGCTGACACTAACCCGCGCCCTCACACGTACGCTCCCCGTAAAGCGTTGTCGTACCCTCACCTGGACCCTAACCCGTCCCCGTCCCCTAACCCTAACCCGAACCCTAACCCTAACCCTTCACCGAAGCCTGACCCTCACCCGTCCCCTAATCCTAACCCGTACGCTGACACTAACCCGCGCCCTCATACGTCCGTTCCCCCTAAAGCGTTGTCGTACCCTCACCTGGACCCTAAACCGTCCCCGTCCCGTAACCCTAACCTAGCCCGAACCCTAACCCTAACACTTCCCCGAAGTCTGACCCTCACCCGTCCCCTAATCCTAACCCGTACGCTGACACTAACCTGCGCCCTCACACGTACGCTCCCCCTAAAGCGTTGTCGTACCCTCACCTGGACCCTAAACCGTCCCCGTCCCCTAACCCTAACCCTAGCCCGAACCCTAACCCTAACCCTTCCCCGAAGCCTGACCCTCACCCGTCCCCTAATCCTAACCCGTACGCTGACACTAACCCGCGCCCTCACACGTACGCTCCCCCTAAAGCGTTGTCGTACCCTCACCTGGACCCTAAACCGTCCCCGTCCCCTAACCCTAACCCTAGCCCGAACCCTAACCCTAACCCTTCCCCGAAGCCTGACCGTCACCTGTCCCCAATCCTAACCCGTGCGCTGACACTAACCCGCGCCCTCCCACTTATGCTCCCCTTAAAGCGTTGTCGTACCCTCACCTGGACCCTAAACCGTCCCCGTCCCCTAACCCTAACCCTAGCCCGAACCCTAACCCTAACCCTTCCCCGAAGCCTGACCCTCACCCGTCCCCTAATCCTAACCCGTACGCTGACACTAACCCGCGCCCTCACACGTACGCTCCCCCTAAAGCGTTGTCGTACCCTCACCTGGACCCTAAACCGTCCCAGTCCCCTAACCCTAACCCTAGCCCGAACCCTAACCCTAACCCTTCACCGAAGCCTGACCCTCACCCGCCCCCAATCCTAACCCGTGCGCTGACACTAACCTGCGCCCTCCCACGTATGCTCCCCTTAAAGCGTTGTCGTACCCTCACCTGGACCCTAAACCGTTCCCGTCCCCTAACCCTAACCCTAGCCTGAACCCTAAGCCTAACCCTTCCCAGAAGCCTGACCCTCACCCTTCCCCTAATCCTAACCCGTACGCTGACACTAACCCGCGCCCTCACACGTACGCTCCCCCTAAAGCGTTGTCGTACCCTCACCTGGACCCTAAACCGTCCCCGTCCCCTAACCCTAACCCTAGCCCGAACCGTAACCCTAACACTTCCCCGAAGCCTGACCCTCACCCGTCCCCTAATCCTAACCCGTACGCTGACACTAACCCGTGCCCTTCCACGTACGCTCCCCCTAAAGCGTTGTCGTACCCTCACCTGGACCCTAAACCGTCCCTGTCCCCTAACCCTAACCCTAGCCCGAACCCTAACCCTAACCCTTCCCCGAAGCCTGACCCTCAGCCGTCCCCTAATCCTAACCCGTACGCTGACACTAACCCGCGCCCTCACACGTCCGCTCCCCCTAAAGCGTTGTCGTACCCTCACCTGGACCCTAAACCGTCCCCGTCCCCTAACCCTAACTCTAGCCCGAACCCTAACCCTAACCCTTCCCCGAAGCCTGACCCTCACCCGTCCCCTAATCCTAACCCGTACGCTGACACTAACCCGCGCCCTCACACGTCCGCTGCCCCTAAAGCGTTGTCGTACCCTCACCTCGACCCTAAACCCTCCCCGTCCCCTATCCCTAACCCTAGCCCGAACCCTAACCCTAACCCTTCCCCGAAGCCTGACCCTCACCCGTCCCCTAATCCTAACCCGTTAGCTGACACTAACCCGTGCCCTCACACGTACGCTCCCCCTAAAGCGTTGTCGTACCCTCACCTGGACCCTAACCCGTCCCCGTCCCCTAACCCTAACCCGAACCCTAACCCTAACCCTTCCCCGAAGCCTGACCCTCACCCGTCCCCTAATCCTAACCCGTACGCTGACACTAACCCGCGCCCTCACACGTCCGTTCCCCCTAAAGCGTTCTCGTACCCTCACCTGGACCGTAACCCGTCCTCGTCCCCTAACCCTAACCCTAGCCCGAACCCTAACCCTAACCCTTCCCCGAAGCCTGACCCTCACCCGTCCCCTAATCCTAACCCGTACGCTGACACTAACCCACGCCCTCACACGTACGCTCCCCCTAAAGCGTTGTCGTACCCTCACCTGGACCCTAAACCGTCCCCGTCCCCTAACCCTAAACCTAGCCCGAACCCTAACCCTAACCCTTCCCCGAAGCCTGACCCTCACACGTCCCCTAATCCTAACCTGTACGCTGACACTAACCCGCGCCCTCACACGTACGCTCCCCCTAAAGCGTTGTCGTACCCTCACCTGGACCCTAAACCGTCCCCGTCCCGTAACCCTAACCTAGCCCGAACCCTAACCCTAACCCTTCCCCGAAGCCTGACCCTCACCCGTCCCCTAATCCTAACCCTTACGCTGACACTAACCTGCGCCCTCACACGTACGCTCCCCCTAAAGCGTTGTCGTACTCTCACCTGGACCCTAAACCGTCCCCGTCCCCTAACCCTAACCCTAGCCCGAACCCTAACCCTAACCCTTCCCCGAAGCCTGACCCTCACCCGTCCCCTAATCCTAACCCGTACGCTGACACTAACCCGCGCCCTCACACGTACGCTCCCCCTAAAGCCTTGTCGTACCCTCACATGGACCCTAAACCGTCCCCGTCACCTAACCCTAACCCTAGCCCGAACCCTAACCCTAACCCTTCCCCGAAGCCTGACCCTCACCCGTCCCCAATCCTAACCCGTGCGCTGACACTAACCCGCGCCCTCCCACTTATGCTCCCCTTAAAGCGTTGTCGTACCCTCACCTGGACCCTAAACCGACCCCGTCCCCTAAACCTAACCCTAGCCCGAACCCTAACCCTAACCCTTCCCCGAAGCCTGACCCTCACCCGTCCCCTAATCCTAACCCGTACGCTGACACTAACCCGCGCCCTCACACGTACGCTCCCCCTAAAGCGTTGTCGTACCCTCACCTGGAACCTAAACCGTCCCCGTCCCCTAACCCTAACCCTAGCCCGAACCCTAACCCTAACCCTTCACCGAAGCCTGACCCTCACCCGTCCCCTAATCCTAACCCGTACGCTGACACTAACCCGCGCCCTCACACGTACGCTCCCCCTAAAGCGTTGTCGTACCCTCACCTGGACCCTAAACTGTTCCCGTCCCCTAACCCTAACCCTAGCCCGAACCCTAACCCTAAACCTTCCCCGAAGCCTGACCTTACCTGTCCCCTAATCCTAACCCGTACGCTGACACTAACCCGTGCCCTCCCACGTACGCTCCCACTAAAGCGTTGTCGTACCCTCACCTGGACCCTAAATCGTCCCTGTCCCCTAACCCTAACCCTAGCCCGAACCCTAACCCTAACCCTTCCCCGAAGCCTGACCCTCAGCCGTCCCCTAATCCTAACCCGTACGCTGACACTAACCCGCGCCCTCACACGTCCGCTCCCCCTAAAGCGTTGTCGTACCCTCACCTGGACCCTAAACCGTCCCCGTCCCCTAACCCTAACCCTAGCCCGAACCCTAACCCTAACCCTTCCCCGAAGCCTGACCCTCACCCGTCCCCAATCCTAACCCGTGCGCTGACACTAACCCGCGCCCTCCCACGTATGCTCCCCTTAAAGCGTTGTCGTACCCTCACCTGGACCCTAAACCGTCCCCATCCCCTAACCCTAACCCTAGCCCGAACCCTAACCCTAACCCTTCCCCGAAGCCTGACCCTCACCCGTCCCCTAATCCTAAACCGTACGCTGACACTAAACCTCGCCCTCACACGCACACTCACCCTAAAGCGTTGTCGTACCCTCACCTCGACCCTAAACCATCCCCGTCCCCTAACCCTAACCCTAGCCCGAACCCTAACCCTAACCCTTCCCCGAAGCCTGACCCTCACCCGTCCCCTAATCCTAAGCCGTACGCTGACACTAACCCGTGCCCTCCCACGTACGCTCCCCCTAAAGCGTTGTCGTACCCTCACCTGGACCCTAAACCGTCCCCGTCCCCTAACCCTAACCCTAGCCCGAACCCTAACCCTAACCCTTCCCCGAAGCCTGACCCTCAGCCGTCCCCTAATCCTAACCTGTACGCTGACACTAACCCGCGCCCTCACACGTACGCTCCCCCTAAAGCGTTGTCGTACCCTCACCTGGACCCTAAACCGTCCCCGTCCCCTAACCCTAACCATAGCCCGAACCCTAACCCTAACCCTTCCCCGAAGCCTGACCCTCACCCGTCCCCTAATCCTAACCCGTACGCTGACACTAACCCGCGCCCTAACACGTCCGCTCCCCCTAAAGCATTGTCGTACCCTCACCTGGACCCTAAACCGTCCCCGTCCCCTAACCCTAACCCTTGCCCGAACCCTAACCCTAACCCTTCCCCGAAGCCTGACCCTCACCCGTCCCCTAATCCTAACCCGTACGCTGACACTAACCCGCGCCCTCAC
This sequence comes from Pseudorca crassidens, assembly GCF_039906515.1. NCBI lineage: Eukaryota > Metazoa > Chordata > Mammalia > Artiodactyla > Delphinidae > Pseudorca > Pseudorca crassidens. The sequence goes on along the minus strand of NW_027136302.1, from coordinate 3,402,456 downwards.
ACGTACGCTCCCCCTAAAGCGTTGTCGTACCCTCACCTGGACCCTAAACCGTCTCCGTCCCCTAAACCTAACCCTAGCCCGAACCCTAACCCTAACCCTTCCCCGAAGCCTGACCCTCAGCCGTCCCCTAATCCTAACCGGTACGTTGACACTAACCCGCGCCCTCACACGTACGCTCCCCCTAAAGCGTTGTCGTACCCTCACCTGGACCCTAACCCGTCCCCGTCCCCTAACCCTAACTCTAGCCCGAACCCTAACCCTAACACTTCCCCGAAGCATGTCCTTCAGCCGTCCCCTAATCCTAACCCGTTAGCTGACACTAACCCGCGCCCTCACACGTACGCTCCCCCTAAAGCGTTGTCGTACCCTCACCTAGACCCTAACCCGTCCCCGTCCCCTAACCCTAACCCGAACCCTAACCCTAACCCTTCCCTGAAGCCTGACCCTCACCCGTCCCCTAATCCTAACCCGTACGCTGACACTAACCCGCGCCCTCACACGTCCGCTCCCCCTAAAGCGTTGTCGTACCCTCACCTGGACCGTAACCCGTCCTCGTCCCCTAACCCTAACCCTAGCCCGAACCCTAACCCTAACCCTTCCCCGAAGCCTGACCCTCACCCGTCCCCTAATCCTAACCCGTACGCTGACACTAACCCACGCCCTCACACGTACGCTCCCCCTAAAGCGTTGTCGTACCCTCACCTGGACCCTAAACCGTCCCCGTCCCCTAACCCTAACGCTAGCCCGAACCCTAACCCTAACCCTTCCCCGAAGCCTGACTCTCAGCCGTCCCCTAATCCTAACCCGTACGCTGACACTAACCCGCGCCCTCACACGTACGCTCCCCCTAAAGCATTGTCGTACCCACACCTGGACCGTAACCCGTCCCCGTCCCCTAACCCTAACCCTAGCCCGAACTCTAACCCTAACCCTTCCCCGAAGCCTGACCCTCAGCCGTCCCCTAATCCTAACCCGTACGCTGACACTAACCCGCGCCCTCACACGTACGCTCCCCCTAAAGCGTTGTCGTACACTCACCTGGACCCTAACCCGTCCCCGTCCCCTAACCCTAACCCTAGCCCGAACCCTAACCCTTCCCCGAAGCCTGACCCTCAGCCGTCCCCTAATCCTAACCCGTTAGCTGACACTAACCCGCGCCCTCACACGTACGCTCCCCCTAAAGCGTTGTCGTACCCTCACCTGGACCCTAACCCGTCCCCGTCCCCTAACCCTAACCCTAGCCCGAACCCTAACCCTAACCCTTCCCCGAAGCCTGACCCTCACCCGTCCCCTAATCCTAACCCGTACGCTGACACTAACCCGCGCCCTCACACGTCCGCTCCCCCTAAAGCGTTGTCGTACCCTCACCTGGACCGTAACCCGTACCCGTCCCCTAACCCTAACCCTAGCCCGAACCCTAACCCTAACCCTTCCCAGAAGCCTGACCCTCACCCGTCCCCAATCCTAACCCGTGCGTTGACACTAACCCGCGCCCTCCCACGTATGCTCCCCTTAAAGCGTTGTCGTACCCTCACCTGGACCCTAAACCGACCCCGTCCCCTAACCCTAACCCTAGCCCGAACCCTAACCCTAACCCTTCCCCGAAGCCTGACCCTCACCCGTCCCCTAATCCTAACCCGTACGCTGACACTAACCCGCGCCCTCACACGTCCGCTCCCCCTAAAGCGTTGTCGTACCCTCACCTGGACCCTAAACCGTCCCCGTCCCCTAACCCTAACCCTAGCCCGAACCGTAACCCTAACCCTTCCCCGAAGCCTGACCCTCACACTTCCCCTAATCCTAACCCGTACGTTGACACTAACCCGCGCCCTCACACGTACGCTCCCCGTAAAGCGTTGTCGTACCCTCACCTGGACCCTAAACCGTCCCCGTCCCCTAACCCTAACCCTAGCCCGAACCCTAACCCTAAACCTTCCCCGAATCCTGACCTTACCCGTCCCCTAATCCTAACACGTACGCTGACACTAACCCGTGCCCTCCCATGTACGCTCCCCCAAAGCGTTGTCGTACCCTCACCTGGACCCTAAACCGTCCCCGTCCCCTAACCCTAACCCTAGCCCGAACCCTAACCCTAACCCTTCCCCGAAGCCTGGCCCTCAGCCGTCCCGTAATCCTAACCCGTACGCTGACACTAACCCGTGCCCTCACACGTAAGCTCCCCCTAAAGCGTTGTCGTACCCTCACCTGGACCCTAAACCGTCCCCGTCCCCTAACCCTAACCCTAGCCCGAACCCTAACCCTAACCCTTCCCCGAAGCCTGACCCTCACCCGTCCCCTAATCCTAACCCGTACGCTGACACTAACCCGCGCCCTCACACGTCCGCTCCCCCTAAAGCGTTGTCGTACCCTCACCTGGACCCTAAACCGTCCCCGTCACCTAACCCTAAACCTAGCCCGAACCCTAACCCTAACCCTTCCCCGAAGCCTGACCCTCACCCGTCCCCTAATCCTAACCCGTACGCTGACACTAACCCGCGCCCTCACACGTACGCTCCCCCTGAAGCGTTGTCGTACCCTCACCTGGACCCTAAACCGTCCCCGTCCCCTAACCCTAACCCTAGCCGAACCCTAACCCTAACCCTTCCCCGAAGCCTGAACCTCACTCGTCCCCTAATCCTAACCCGTACGCTGACACTAACCCGCGCCCTCACAAGTACGCTCCCCCTAAAGCGTTGTCGTACCCTCACCTGGACCCTAAACCGTCCCCGTCCCCTAACCCTAACCCTAGCCCGAACCCTAACCCTAACCCTTCCCCGAAGCCTGACCCTCACCCGTCCCCTAATCCTAACCCGTACGCTGACACTAACCCGCGCCCTCACACGTACGCTCCCCCTAAAGCGTTGTCGTACCCTCACCTGGACCCTAACCCGTCTCCGTCCCCTAACCCTAACGCTACCCCGAACCCTAACCCTAACCCTTCCCCGAAGCCTGACTCTCAGCCGTCCCCTAATCCTAACCCGTACGCTGACACTAACCCGCGCCCTCACATGTACGCTCCCCCTAAAGCGTTGTCGTACCCTCACCTGGACCCTAAACCGTCCCCGTCCCCTAACCCTAACCCTAGCCCGAACCCTAACCCTAACCCTTCCCCGAAGCCTGACCCTCACCCGTCCCCTAATCCTAACCCGTACGCTGACACTAACCCGCGCCCTCACACGTACGCTCCCCCTAAAGCGTTGTTGTACCCTCACCTGGACCCTAACCCGTCCCCGTCCCCTAACCCTAACCCTAGCCCGAACCCTAACCCTAACCCTTCCCCGAACCTGACCCTCACCCGTCCCGTAATCCTAACCCGTACGCTGACACTATCCAGCGCCCTCACACGTCCGCTCCCCCTAAAGCGTTGTCGTACCCTCACCTGGACCCTAAACCGTCCCCGTCCCCTAACCCTAACCCTAGCCCGAACCCTAACCCTAACCCTTCCCCGAAGCCTGACCCTCACCCGTTCCCTAATCCTAACCCGTACGCTGACACTAACCCGCGCCCTCACACGTCCGCTCCCCCTAAAGCATTGTCGTACCCTCACCTGGACCCTAAACCGTCCCCGTCCCCTAACCCTAACCCTAGCCCGAACCCTAACCCTAACCCTTCCCCGAAGCCTGACCCTCACCCGTCCGCTAATCCTAACCCGTACGCTGACACTAACCCGCGCCCTCACACGTAGGCTCCCCCTAAAGCGTTGTCGTACCCTCACCTGGACCCTAACCCGTCCCCGTCCCCTAACCCTAACACTAACCCTTCCCCGAAGCCTGACACTCACCCGTCCCCTAATCCTAACCCGTACGCTGACACTAACCCACGCCCTCACACGTACGCTCCCCCTAAAGCGTTGTCGTACCCTCACCTGGACCCTAAACCGTCCCCGTCCCCTAACCCTAACCCTAGCCCGAACCCTAACCCTAACCCTTCCCCGAAGCCTGACCCTCAGCCGTCCCCTAATCCTAACCCGTACGCTGACACTAACCCGCGCCCTCACATGTAAGCTCCCCCTAAAGCGTTGTCGTACACTCACCTGGACCCTAACCCGTCCCCGTCCCCTAACCCTAACACTAGCCCGAACCCTAACCCTTCCCCGAAGCCTGACCCTCAGCCGTCCCCTAATCCTAACCCGTTAGCTGACACTAACCCGCGCCCTCACACGTACGCTCCCCCTAAAGCGTTGTCGTACCCTCACCTGGACCCTAACCCGTCCCCGTCCCCTAACCCTAACCCTAGCCCGAACCCTAACCCTAACCCTTCCCCGAAGCCTGAACCTCACCCGTCCCCTAATCCTAACCCGTACGCTGACACTAACCCGCGCCCTCACACGTCCGCTCCCCCTAAAGCGTTGTCGTACCCTCACCTGGACCGTAACCCGTACCCGTCCCCTAACCCTAACCCTAGCCCGAACCCTAACCCTAACCCTTCCCAGAAGCCTAACCCTCACCCGTCCCCAATCCTAACCCGTGCGCTGACACTATCCTGCGCCCTCCCACATATGCTCCCCTTAAAGCGTTGTCGTACCCTCACCTGGACCCTAAACCGTTCCCGTCCCCTAACCCTAACCCGAGCCTGAACCCTAAGCCTAACCCTTCCCCGAAGCCTAACCCTCACCCGTCCCCTAATCCTAACCCGTACGCTGACACTAACCCGCGCCCTCACACGTACGCTCCCCCTAAATCGTTGTCGTACCCTCTCCTGGACCCTAAACCGTCCCCGTCCCCTAACCCTAACCCTAGCCCGAACCGTAACCCTAACCCTTCCCCGAACCCTGACCCTCACCCGTCCCCTAATCCTAACCCGTACGCTGACACTAACCCGTGCCCTTCCACGTACGCTCCCCCTAAAGCGTTGTCGTACCCTCACCTGGACCCTAAACCGTCCCTGTCCCCTAACCCTAACCCTAGCCCGAACCCTAACCCTAACCCTTCCCCGAAGCCTGACCCTCAGCCGTCCCCTAATCCTAACCCGTACGCTGACACTAACCCGCGCCCTCACACGTACGCTCCCCCTAAAGCGTTGTCGTACCCTCACCTGGACCCTAAACTGTCCCCGTCCCCTAACCCTAACTCTAGCCCGAACCCTAACCCTAACCCTTCCCCGAAGCCTGACCCTCACCCGTCCCCTAATCCTAACCCGTACGCTGACACTAACCCTCGCCCTCACACGTCCGCTGCCCCTAAAGTGTTGTCGTACCCTCACCTCGACCCTAAACCGTCCCCGTCCCCTATCCCTAACCCTAGCCCGAACCCTAACCCTAACCCTTCCCCGAAGCCTGACCCTCAGCCGTCCCCTAATCCTAACCCGTTAGCTGACACTAACCCGCGCCCTCACACGTACGCTCCCCCTAAAGCGTTGTCGTACCCTCACCTGGACCCTAACCCGTCCCCGTCCCCTAACCCTAACCCTAGCCCGAACCCTAACCCTAACCCTTCCCCGAAGCCTGACCCTCAACCGTCCCCTAATCCTAACCCGTACGCTGACACTAACCCGCGCCCTCACACGTACGCTCCCCCTAAAGCGTTGTCGTACCCTCACCTGGACCCTAACCCGTCTCCGTCCCCTAACCCTAACCCTAGCGGGAACCCTAACCCTAACCCTTCCCCGAAGCCTGACCCTCAGCCGTCCCCTAATCCTAACCCGTACGCTGACAGTAACCCGCGCCCTCACACGTACGCTCCCCCTAAAGCTTTGTCGTACCCTCACCTGAACCCTAACCCGTCCCCGTCCCCTAACCCTAACCCTAGCCCGAACCCTAACCCTAACCCTTCCCCGAAGCCTGACCCTCAGCCGTCCCCTAATCCTAACCCGTTAGCTGACACTAACCCGCACCCTCACACGTACGCTCCCCCTAAAGCGTTGTCGTACCCTCACCTGGACCCTAACCCGTCCCCGTCCCCTAACCCTAACCCTAGCCCGAACCCTAACCCTAACCCTTCCCCGAAGCCTGACCCTCACTCGTCCCCTAATCCTAACCCGTACGCTGACACTAACCCGCGCCCTCACACGTCCGCTCCCCCTAAAGCGTTGTCGTACCCTCACCTGGACCCTAACCCGTCCCCGTCCCCTAACCCTAACCCTAGCCCGAACCCTAACCCTAACCCTTCCCCGAAGCCTGACCCTCACCCGTCCCCTAATCCTAACCCGTACGCTGACACTAACCCACGCCCTCACACGTACGCTCCCCCTAAAGCGTTGTCGTACCCTCACCTGGACCCTAACCCGTCCCCGTCCCCTAACCCTAACCCTAGCCCGAACCCTAACCCTAACCCTTCCCCGAAGCCTGAGCCTCACCCGTCCCCTAATCCTAACCCGTACGCTGACACTAACCTGCGCCCTCACACGTACGCTCCCCCTAAAGCGTTGTCGTACCCTCACCTGGACCCTAACCCGTCCCCGTCCCCTAACCCTAACCCTAGCCCGAACCCTAACCCTAACCCTTCCCCGAACCTGACCCTCACCCGTCCCGTAATCCTAACCCGTACGCTGACACTATCCAGCGCCCTCACACGTCCGCTCCCCCTAAAGCATTGTCGTACCCTCACCTGGACCCTAAACCGTCCCCGTCCCCTAACCCTAACCCTAGCCCGAACCCTAACCCTAACCCTTCCCCGAAGCCTGACCCTCACCCGTTCCCTAATCCTAACCCGTACGCTGACACTAACCCGCGCCCTCACACGTCCGCTCCCCCTAAAGCATTGTCGTACCCTCACCTGGACCCTAAACCGTCCCCGTCCCCTAACCCTAACCCTAGTCCGAACCCTAACCCTAACCCTTCCCCGAAGCCTGACCCTCACCCGTCCGCTAATCCTAACCCGTACGCTGACACTAACCCGCGCCCTCACACGTAGGCTCCCCCTAAAGCGTTGTCGTACCCTCACCTGGACCCTAACCCGTCCCCGTCCCCTAACCCTAACACTAACCCTTCCCCGAAGCCTGACACTCACCCGTCCCCTAATCCTAACCCGTACGCTGACACTAACCCGCGCCCTCACACGTACGCTCCCCCAAAGCGTTGTCGTACCCTCACCTGGACCCTAAACCGTCCCCGTCCCCTAACCCTAAACCTAGCACGAACCCTAACCCTAAACCTTCCCCAAAGCCTGACCCTCACCCGTCCCCTAATCCTAACCCGTACGCTGACACTAACCCGCGCCTTCACACGTACGCTCCCCCTAAAGCGTTGTCGTACCCTCACCTGGACTCTAAACCGTCCCCGTCCCCTAACCCTAACCCTAGCCCGAACCCTAACCCTAACCCTTCCCCAAAGCCTGACCCTCACCCGTCCCCTAATCCTAACCCGTACGCTGACACTAACCCGCGCCCTCACACGTACGCTCCCCCTAAAGCGTTGTCGTACCCTCACCTGGACCCTAAACCGTCCCCGTCCCCTAACCCTAACCCTAGCCCGAACCCTAACCCTAACCCTTCCCCGAAGCCTGACCCTCACCCGTCCCCTAATCCTAACCCGTACGCTGACACTAACCCGCGCCCTCACACGTACGCTCCCCCTAAAGCGTTGTCGTACCCTCACCTGGACCCTAAACCGTCCCAGTCCCCTAACCCTAACCCTAGCCCGAACCCTAACCCTAACCCTTCACCGAAGCCTGACCCTCACCCGCCCCCAATCCTAACCCGTGCGCTGACACTAACCTGCGCCCTCCCACGTATGCTCCCCTTAAAGCGTTGTCGTACCCTCACCTGGACCCTAAACCGTTCCCGTCCCCTAACCCTAACCCTAGCCTGAACCCTAAGCCTAACACTTCCCCGAAGCCTGACCCTCACCCATCCCCTAATCCTAACCCGTACGCTGACACTAACCCGCGCCCTCACACGTACGCTCCCCCTAAAGCGTTGTCGTACCCTCACCTGGACCCTAAACCGTCCCCGTCCCCTAACCCTAACCCTAGCCCGAACCCTAACCCTAAACCTTCCCCGAAGCCTGACCCTCACCCGTCCCCTAATCCTAACCCGTACGCTGACACTAACCCGCGCCCTCACACGTCCGCTGCCCCTAAAGCGTTGTCGTACCCTCACCTCGACCCTAAACCGTCCCCGTCCCCTATCCCTAACCCTAGCCCGAACCCTAACCCTAACCCTTCCCCGAAGCCTGACCCTCACCCGTCCCCTAATCCTAACCCGTACGCTGACACTAACGCGCGCCCTCACACGTCCGCTCCCCCTAAAGCGTTGTCGTACCCTCACCTAGACCCTAAACCGTCCCCGTCCCCTAACCCTAACCCTAGCCCGAACCCTAACCCTAACACTTCCCCGAAGCCTGACCCTCACCCGTCCCATAATCCTAACCCGTACGCTGACACTAACCCGTGCCCTCCCACGTACGCTCCCCCTAAAGCGTTGTCGTACCCTCACCTGGACCCTAAACCGTCCCCGTCCCCTAACCCTAACCCTAGCCCGAACCCTAACCCTAACCCTTCCCCGAAGCCTGACCCTCACCCGTCCCCTAATCCTAACCTGTACGCTGACACTAACCCGCGCCCTCACACGTACGCTCCCCCTAAAGCGTTGTCGTACCCTCACCTGGACCCTAACCCGTCCCCGTCCCCTAACCCTAACTCTAGCCCGAACCCTAACCCTAACACTTCCCCGAAGCCTGTCCTTCAGCCGTCCCCTAATCCTAACCCGTTAGCTGACACTAACCCGCGCCCTCACACGTACGCTCCCCCTAAAGCGTTGTCGTACCCTCACCTGGACCCTAACCCGTCCCCGTCCCCTAACCCTAACCCGAACCCTAACCCTAACCCTTCCCCGAAGCCTGACCCTCACCCGTCCCCTAATCCTAACCCGTACGCTGACACTAACCCGCGCCCTCACACGTACGCTCCCCCTAAAGCGTTGTCGTACCCTCACCTGGACCCTAACCCGTCTCCGTCCCCTAAACCTAACCCTAGCCCGAACCCTAACCCTAACCCTTCCCCGAAGCCTGACCCTCAGCCGTCCCCTAATCCTAACCGGTACGCTGACACTAACCCGCGCCCTCACACGTACGCTCCCCCTAAAGCGTTGTCGTACCCTCACCTGGACCCTAACCCGTCCCCGTCCCCTAACCCTAACTCTAGCCCGAACCCTAACCCTAACACTTCCCCGAAGCCTGTCCTTCAGCCGTCCCCTAATCCTAACCCGTTAGCTGACACTAACCCGCGCCCTCACACGTACGCTCCCCGTAAAGCGTTGTCGTACCCTCACCTGGACCCTAACCCGTCCCCGTCCCCTAACCCTAACCCGAACCCTAACCCTTCCCCGAAGCCTGACCCTCACCCGTCCCCTAATCCTAACCCGTACGCTGACACTAACCCGCGCCCTCATACGTCCGTTCCCCCTAAAGCGTTGTCGTACCCTCACCTGGACCCTAAACCGTCCCCGTCCCGTAACCCTAACCTAGCCCGAACCCTAACCCTAACACTTCCCCGAAGCCTGACCCTCACCCGTCCCCTAATCCTAACCCGTACGCTGACACTAACCTGCGCCCTCACACGTACGCTCCCCCTAAAGCGTTGTCGTACCCTCACCTGGACCCTAAACTGTCCCCGTCCCCTAACCCTAACCCTAGCCCGAACCCTAACCCTAACCCTTCCCCGAAGCCTGACCCTCACCCGTCCCCTAATCCTAACCCGTACGCTGACACTAACCCGCGCCCTCACACGTACGCTCCCCCTAAAGCGTTGTCGTACCCTCACCTGGACCCTAAACCGTCCCCGTCCCCTAACCCTAACCCTAGCCCGAACCCTAACCCTAACCCTTCCCCGAAGCCTGACCCTCACCCGTCCCCAATCCTAACCCGTGCGCTGACACTAACCCGCGCCCTCCCACTTATGCTCCCCTTAAAGCGTTGTCGTACCCTCACCTGGACCCTAAACCGTCCCCGTCCCCTAACCCTAACCCTAGCCCGAACCCTAACCCTAACCCTTCCCCGAAGCCTGACCCTCACCCGTCCCCTAATCCTAACCCGTACGCTGACACTAACCCGCGCCCTCACACGTACGCTCCCCCTAAAGCGTTGTCGTACCCTCACCTGGACCCTAAACCGTCCCAGTCCCCTAACCCTAACCCTAGCCCGAACCCTAACCCTAACCCTTCACCGAAGCCTGACACTCACCCGCCCCCAATCCTAACCCGTGCGCTGACACTAACCTGCGCCCTCCCACGTATGCTCCCCTTAAAGCGTTGTCGTACCCTCACCTGGACCCTAAACCGTTCCCGTCCCCTAACCCTAACCCTAGCCTGAACCCTAAGCCTAACCCTTCCCCGAAGCCTGACCCTCACCCGTCCCCTAATCCTAACCCGTACGCTGACACTAACCCGCGCCCTCACACGTACGCTCCCCCTAAAGCGTTGTCGTACCCTCACCTGGACCCTAAACCGTCCCCGTCCCCTAACCCTAACCCTAGCCCGAACCCTAACCCTAACCCTTCCCCGAAGCCTGACCCTCACCCGTCCCCTAATCCTAACCCGTACGCTGACACTAACCCGTGCCCTTCCACGTACGCTCCCCCTAAAGCGTTGTCGTACCCTCACCTGGACCCTAAACCGTCCCTGTCCCCTAACCCTAACCCTAGCCCGAACCCTAACCCTAACCCTTCCCCGAAGCCTGACCCTCAGCCGTCCCCTAATCCTAACCCGTACGCTGACACTAACCCGCGCCCTCACACGTACGCTCCCCCTAAAGCGTTGTCGTACCCTCACCTGGACCCTAAACCGTCCCCGTCCCCTAACCCTAACCCGAACCCTAACCCTAACCCTTCCCCGAAGCCTGACCCTCACCCGTCCCCTAATCCTAACCCGTACGCTGACACTAACCCGCGCCCTCACACGTCCGTTCCCCCTAAAGCGTTCTCGTACCCTCACCTGGACCGTAACCCGTCCTCGTCCCCTAACCCTAACCCTAGCCCGAACCCTAACCCTAACCCTTCCCCGAAGCCTGACCCTCACCCGTCCCCTAATCCTAACCCGTACGCTGACACTAACCCACGCCCTCACACATACGCTCCCCCTAAAGCGTTGTCGTACCCTCACCTGGACCCTAAACCGTCCCCGTCCCCTAACCCTAACCCTAGCCCGAACCCTAACCCTAACCCTTCCCCGAAGCCTGACCCTCACACGTCCCCTAATCCTAACCTGTACGCTGACACTAACCCGCGCCCTCACACGTACGCTCCCCCTAAAGCGTTGTCGTACCCTCACCTGGACCCTAAACCGTCCCCGTCCCGTAACCCTAACCTAGCCCGAACCCTAACCCTAACCCTTCCCCGAAGCCTGACCCTCACCCGTCCCCTAATCCTAACCCTTACGCTGACACTAACCTGCGCCCTCACACGTACGCTCCCCCTAAAGCGTTGTCGTACTCTCACCTGGACCCTAAACCGTCCCCGTCCCCTAACCCTAACCCTAGCCCGAACCCTAACCCTAACCCTTCCCCGAAGCCTGACCCTCACCCGTCCCCTAATCCTAACCCGTACGCTGACACTAACCCGCGCCCTCACACGTACGCTCCCCCTTAAGCGTTGTCGTACCCTCACCTGGACCCTAAACCGTCCCCGTCCCCTAACCCTAACCCTAGCCCGAACCCTAACCCTAACCCTTCCCCGAAGCCTGACCCTCACCCGTCCCCAATCCTAACCCGTGCGCTGACACTAACCCGCGCCCTCCCACTTATGCTCCCCTTAAAGCGTTGTCGTACCCTCACCTGGACCCTAAACCGACCCCGTCCCCTAAACCTAACCCTAGCCCGAACCCTAACCCTAACCCTTCCCCGAAGCCTGACCCTCACCCGTCCCCTAATCCTAACCCGTACGCTGACACTAACCCGCGCCCTCACACGTACGCTCCCCCTAAAGCGTTGTCGTACCCTCACCTGGAACCTAAACCGTCCCCGTCCCCTAACCCTAACCCTAGCCCGAACCCTAACCCTAACCCTTCACCGAAGCCTGACCCTCACCCGTCCCCTAATCCTAACCCGTACGCTGACACTAACCCGCGCCCTCACACGTACGCTCCCCCTAAAGCGTTGTCGTACCCTCACCTGGACCCTAAACTGTTCCCGTCCCCTAACCCTAACCCTAGCCCGAACCCTAACCCTAAACCTTCCCCGAAGCCTGACCTTACCCGTCCCCTAATCCTAACCCGTACGCTGACACTAACCCATGCCCTCCCACGTACGCTCCCACTAAAGCGTTGTCGTACCCTCACCTGGACCCTAAACCGTCCCTGTCCCCTAACCCTAACCCTAGCCCGAACCCTAACCCTAACCCTTCCCCGAAGCCTGACCCTCAGCCGTCCCCTAATCCTAACCCGTACGCTGACACTAACCCGCGCCCTCACACGTCCGCTCCCCCTAAAGCGTTGTCGTACCCTCACCTGGACCCTAAACCGTCCCCGTCCCCTAACCCTAACCCTAGCCCGAACCCTAACCCTAACCCTTCCCCGAAGCCTGACCCTCACCCGTCCCCAATCCTAACCCGTGCGCTGACACTAACCCGCGCCCTCCCACGTATGCTCCCCTTAAAGCGTTGTCGTACCCTCACCTGGACCCTAAACCGTCCCCATCCCCTAACCCTAACCCTAGCCCGAACCCTAACCCTAACCCTTCCCCGAAGCCTGACCCTCACCCGTCCCCTAATCCTAAACCGTACGCTGACACTAAACCTCGCCCTCACACGCACACTCACCCTAAAGCGTTGTCGTACCCTCACCTCGACCCTAAACCATCCCCGTCCCCTAACCCTAACCCTAGCCCGAACCCTAACCCTAACCCTTCCCCGAAGCCTGACCCTCACCCGTCCCCTAATCCTAAGCCGTACGCTGACACTAACCCGTGCCCTCCCACGTACGCTCCCCCTAAAGCGTTGTCGTACCCTCACCTGGACCCTAAACCGTCCCCGTCCCCTAACCCTAACCCTAGCCCGAACCCTAACCCTAACCCTTCCCCGAAGCCTGACCCTCAGCCGTCCCCTAATCCTAACCTGTACGCTGACACTAACCCGCGCCCTCACACGTACGCTCCCCCTAAAGCGTTGTCGTACCCTCACCTGGACCCTAAACCGTCCCCGTCCCCTAACCCTAACCATAGCCCGAACCCTAACCCTAACCCTTCCCCGAAGCCTGACCCTCACCCGTCCCCTAATCCTAACCCGTACGCTGACACTAACCCGCGCCCTCACACGTCCGCTCCCCCTAAAGCATTGTCGTACCCTCACCTGGACCCTAAACCGTCCCCGTCCCCTAACCCTAACCCTTGCCCGAACCCTAACCCTAACCCTTCCCCGAAGCCTGACCCTCACCCGTCCCCTAATCCTAACCCGTACGCTGACACTAACCCACGCCCTCACACGTACGCTCCCCCTAAAGCGTTGTCGTACCCTCACCTGGACCCTAAACCGTCTCCGTCCCCTAAACCTAACCCTAGCCCGAACCCTAACCCTAACCCTTCCCCGAAGCCTGACCCTCAGCCGTCCCCTAATCCTAACCGGTACGTTGACACTAACCCGCGCCCTCACACGTACGCTCCCCCTAAAGCGTTGTCGTACCCTCACCTGGACCCTAACCCGTCCCCGTCCCCTAACCCTAACTCTAGCCCGAACCCTAACCCTAACACTTCCCCGAAGCCTGTCCTTCAGCCGTCCCCTAATCCTAACCCGTACGCTGACACTAACCCGCGCCCTCACACGTCCGCTCCCCCTAAAGCGTTGTCGTACCCTCACCTGGACCGTAACCCGTCCTCGTCCCCTAACCCTAACCCTAGCCCGAACCCTAACCCTAACCCTTCCCCGAAGCCTGACCCTCACCCGTCCCCTAATCCTAACCCGTACGCTGACACTAACCCACGCCCTCACACGTACGCTCCCCCTAAAGCGTTGTCGTACCCTCACCTGGACCCTAAACCGTCCCCGTCCCCTAACCCTAGCCCGAACCCTAACCCTAACCCTTCCCCGAAGCCTGACCCTCACCCGTCCCCTAATCCTAACCCGTACGCTGACACTAACCCGCGCCCTCACACGTACGCTCCCCCTAAAGCACTGTCGTACCCTCACCTGGACCCTAACCCGTCTCCGTCCCCTAAACCTAACCCTAGCCCGAACCCTAACCCTAACCCTTCCCCGAAGCCTGACCCTCAGCCGTCCCCTAATCCTAACCCGTACGCTGACACTAACCCGCGCCCTCACACGTACGCTCCCCCTAAAGCGTTGTCGTACCCTCACCTGGACCCTAACCCGTCCCCGTCCCCTAACCCTAACTCTAGCCCGAACCCTAACCCTAACACTTCCCCGAAGCCTGTCCTTGAGCCGTCCCCTAATCCTAACCCGTTAGCTGACACTAACCCGCGCCCTCACACGTACGCTCCTCCTAAAGCGTTGTCGTACCCTCACCTGGACCCTAAACCGTCTCCGTCCCCTAAACCTAACCCTAGCCCGAACCCTAACCCTAACCCTTCCCCGAAGCCTGACCCTCAGCCGTCCCCTAATCCTAACCGGTACGTTGACACTAACCCGCGCCCTCACACGTACGCTCCCCCTAAAGCGTTGTCGTACCCTCACCTGGACCCTAACCCGTCCCCGTCCCCTAACCCTAACTCTAGCCCGAACCCTAACCCTAACCCTTCCCCGAAGCCTGACCCTCACCCGTCCCCTAATCCTAACCCGTACGCTGACACTAACCCGCGCCCTCACACGTCCGCTCCCCCTAAAGCGTTGTCGTACCCTCACCTGGACCGTAACCCGTCCTCGTCCCCTAACCCTAACCCTAGCCCGAACCCTAACCCTAACCCTTCCCCGAAGCCTGTCCTTCAGCCGTCCCCTAATCCTAACCCGTACGCTGACACTAACCCGCGCCCTCACACGTACGCTCCCCCTAAAGCGTTGTCGTACCCTCACCTGGACCCTAAACCGTCTCCGTCCCCTAAACCTAACCCTAACCCGAACCCTAACCCTAACCCTTCCCCGAAGCCTGACCCTCAGCCGTCCCCTAATCCTAACCGGTACGTTGACACTAACCCGCGCCCTCACACGTACGCTCCCCCTAAAGCGTTGTCGTACCCTCACCTGGACCCTAACCCGTCCCCGTCCCCTAACCCTAACTCTAGCCCGAACCCTAACCCTAACACTTCCCCGAAGCCTGTCCTTCAGCCGTCCCCTAATCCTAACCCGTACGCTGACACTAACCCGCGCCCTCACACGTCCGCTCCCCCTAAAGCGTTGTCGTACCCTCACCTGGACCGTAACCCGTCCTCGTCCCCTAACCCTAACCCTAGCCCGAACCCTAACCCTAACCCTTCCCCGAAGCCTGACCCTCACCCGTCCCCTAATCCTAACCCGTACGCTGACACTAACCCACGCCCTCACACGTACGCTCCCCCTAAAGCGTTGTCGTACCCTCACCTGGACCCTAAACCGTCCCCGTCCCCTAACCCTAGCCCGAACCCTAACCCTAACCCTTCCCCGAAGCCTGACCCTCACCCGTCCCCTAATCCTAACCCGTACGCTGACACTAACCCGCGCCCTCACACGTACGCTCCCCCTAAAGCACTGTCGTACCCTCACCTGGACCCTAACCCGTCTCCGTCCCCTAAACCTAACCCTAGCCCGAACCCTAACCCTAACCCTTCCCCGAAGCCTGACCCTCAGCCGTCCCCTAATCCTAACCCGTACGCTGACACTAACCCGCGCCCTCACACGTACGCTCCCCCTAAAGCGTTGTCGTACCCTCACCTGGACCCTAACCCGTCCCCGTCCCCTAACCCTAACTCTAGCCCGAACCCTAACCCTAACACTTCCCCGAAGCCTGTCCTTGAGCCGTCCCCTAATCCTAACCCGTTAGCTGACACTAACCCGCGCCCTCACACGTACGCTCCTCCTAAAGCGTTGTCGTACCCTCACCTGGACCCTAAACCGTCTCCGTCCCCTAAACCTAACCCTAGCCCGAACCCTAACCCTAACCCTTCCCCGAAGCCTGACCCTCAGCCGTCCCCTAATCCTAACCGGTACGTTGACACTAACCCGCGCCCTCACACGTACGCTCCCCCTAAAGCGTTGTCGTACCCTCACCTGGACCCTAACCCGTCCCCGTCCCCTAACCCTAACTCTAGCCCGAACCCTAACCCTAACCCTTCCCCGAAGCCTGACCCTCACCCGTCCCCTAATCCTAACCCGTACGCTGACACTAACCCGCGCCCTCACACGTCCGCTCCCCCTAAAGCGTTGTCGTACCCTCACCTGGACCGTAACCCGTCCTCGTCCCCTAACCCTAACCCTAGCCCGAACCCTAACCCTAACCCTTCCCCGAAGCCTGACCCTCACCCGTCCCCTAATCCTAACCCGTACGCTGACACTAACCCACGCCCTCACACGTACGCTCCCCCTAAAGCGTTGTCGTACCCTCACCTGGACCCTAAACCGTCCCCGTCCCCTAACCCTAGCCCGAACCCTAACCCTAACCCTTCCCCGAAGCCTGACCCTCACCCGTCCCCTAATCCTAACCCGTACGCTGACACTAACCCGCGCCCTCACACGTACGCTCCCCCTAAAGCACTGTCGTACCCTCACCTGGACCCTAACCCGTCTCCGTCCCCTAAACCTAACCCTAGCCCGAACCCTAACCCTAACCCTTCCCCGAAGCCTGACCCTCAGCCGTCCCCTAATCCTAACCCGTACGCTGACACTAACCCGCGCCCTCACACGTACGCTCCCCCTAAAGCGTTGTCGTACCCTCACCTGGACCCTAACCCGTCCCCGTCCCCTAACCCTAACTCTAGCCCGAACCCTAACCCTAACACTTCCCCGAAGCCTGTCCTTGAGCCGTCCCCTAATCCTAACCCGTTAGCTGACACTAACCCGCGCCCTCACACGTACGCTCCTCCTAAAGCGTTGTCGTACCCTCACCTGGACCCTAAACCGTCCCTGTCCCCTAACCCTAACCCTAGCCCGAACCCTAACCCTAACCCTTCCCCGAAGCCTGACCCTCAGCCGTCCCCTAATCCTAACCCGTACGCTGACACTAACCCGCGCCCTCACACGTACGCTCCCCCTAAAGCGTTGTCGTACCCTCACCTGGACCCTAAACCGTCCCCGTCCCCTAACCCTAACTCTAGCCCGAACCCTAACCCTAACCCTTCCCCGAAGCCTGACCCTCACCCGTCCCCTAATCCTAACCCGTACGCTGACACTAACCCGCGCCCTCACATGTCCGCTGCCCCTAAAGCGTTGTCGTACCCTCACCTAGACCCTAAACCGTCCCCGTCCCCTAACCCTAACCCTAGCCCGAACCCTAACCCTAACCCTTCCCCGAAGCCTGACCCTCACCCGTCCCATAATCCTAACCCGTACGCTGACACTAACCCGTGCCCTCCCATGTACGCTCCCCCTAAAGCGTTGTCGTACCCTCACCTGGACCCTAAACCGTCCCCGTCCCCTAACCCTAACCCTAGCCCGAACCCTAACCCTAACCCTTCCCCGAAGCCTGACCCTCACCCGTCCCCTAATCCTAACCTGTACGCTGACACTAACCCGCGCCCTCACACGTACGCTCCCCCTAAAGCGTTGTCGTACCCTCAACTGGACCCTAACCCGTCCCCGTCCCCTAACCCTAACTCTAGCCCGAACCCTAACCCTAACACTTCCCCGAAGCCTGTCCTTCAGCCGTCCCCTAATCCTAACCCGTTAGCTGACACTAACCCGCGCCCTCACACGTACGCTCCCCCTAAAGCGTTGTCGTACCCTCACCTGGACCCTAACCCGTCCCCGTCCCCTAACCCTAACCCGAACCCTAACCCTAACCCTTCCCCGAAGCCTGACCCTCACCCGTCCCCTAATCCTAACCCGTACGCTGACACTAACCCGCGCCCTCACACGTACGCTCCCCCTAAAGCGTTGTCGTATCCTCACCTGGACCCTAACCCGTCTCCGTCCCCTAAACCTAACCCTAGCCCGAACCCTAACCCTAACCCTTCCCCGAAGCCTGACCCTCAGCCGTCCCCTAATCCTAACCCGTACGCTGACACTAACCCGCGCCCTCACACGTACGCTCCCCCTAAAGCGTTGTCGTACCCTCACCTGGACCCTAACCCGTCCCCGTCCCCTAACCCTAACTCTAGCCCGAACCCTAACCCTAACACTTCCCCGAAGCCTGTCCTTGAGCCGTCCCCTAATCCTAACCCGTTAGCTGACACTAACCCGCGCCCTCACACGTACGCTCCTCCTAAAGCGTTGTCGTACCCTCACCTGGACCCTAACCCGTCCCCGTCCCCTAACCCTAACCCGAACCCTAACCCTAACCCTTCCCCGAAGCCTGACACTCACCCGTCCCCTAATCCTAACCCGTACGCTGACACTAACCCGCGCCCTCACACGTCCGCTCCCCCTAAAGCGTTGTCATACCCTCACCTGGACCGTAACCCGTCCTCGTCCCCTAACCCTAACCCTAGCCCGAACCCTAACCCTAACCCTTCCCCGAAGCCTGACCCTCACCCGTCCCCTAATCCTAACCCGTACGCTGACACTAACCCACGCCCTCACACGTACGCTCCCCCTAAAGCATTGTCGTACCCTCACCTGGACCCTAAACCGACCCCGTCCCCTAACCCTAACCCTAGCCCGAACCCTAACCCTAACCCTTCCGCGAAGCCTGACCCTCACCCGTCCCCAATCCTAACCCGTGCGCTGACACTAACCCGCGCCCTCCCACTTATGCTCCCCTTAAAGCGTTGTCGTACCCTCACCTGGACCCTAAACTGACCCCGTCCCCTAACCCTAACCCTAGCCCGAACCCTAACCCTAACCCTTCCCCGAAGCCTGACCCTCACCCGTCCCCTAATCCTAACCCGTACGCTGACACTAACCCGCGCCCTCACACGTACGCTCCCCCTAAAGCGTTGTCGTACCCTCACCTGGACCCTAAACCGTCCCCGTCCCCTAACCCTAACCCTAGCCCGAACCCTAACCCTAACCCTTCCCCGAAGCCTGACCCTCACCCGTCCCCTAATCCTAACCCGTACGCTGACACTAACCCACGCCCTCACACGTACGCTCCCCCTAAAGCGTTGTCGTACCCTCACCTGAACCCTAAACTGTCCCCGTCCCCTAAACCTAACCCCAGCCCGAACCCTAACCCTAAACCTTCCCCGAAGCCTGACCTTACCCGTCCCCTAATCCTAACCCGTACGCTGACACTAACCCGTGCCCTCACACGTACGCTCCCACTAAAGCGTTGTCGTACCCTCACCTGGACCCTAAACCGTCACTGTCCCCTAACCCTAACCCTAGCCCGAACCCTAACCCTAACCCTTCCCCGAAGCCTGACCCTCAGCCGTCCCCTAATCCTAACCCGTACGCTGACACTAACCCACGCCCTCAGACGTCCGCTCCCCCTAAAGCGTTGTCGTACCCTCACCTGGACCCTAAACCGTCCCCGTCCCCTAACCCTAACCCTAGCCCGAACCCTAACCCTAACCCTTCCCCGAAGCCTGACCCTCACCCGTCCCCTAATCCTAACCCGTACGCTGACACTAACCCGCGCCCTCACACGTCCGCTCCCCCTAAAGCGTTGTCGTACCCTCACCTGGACCCTAAACCGTCCCCGTCCCCTAACCCTAACCCTAGCCCGAACCCTAACCCTAACACTTCCCCGAAGCCTGAACCTCACCCGTCCCCTAATCCTAACCCGTACGCTGACACTAACCCGCGCCCTCACACGTACGCTCCCCCTAAAGCGTTGTCGTACCCTCACCTGGACCCTAAACCGTCCCCATCCCCTAACCCTAACCCTAGCCCGAACCCTAACCCTAACCCTTCCCCGAAGCCTGACACTCACCCGTCCCCAATCCTAACCCGTGCGCTGACACTAACCCGCGCTCTCCCACGTATGCTCCCCTTAAAGCGTTGTCGTACCCTCACCTGGACCCTAAACCGTCCCCGTCCCCTAACCCTAACCCTAGCCCGAACCCTACCCCTAACCCTTCCCCGAAGATTGACCCTCACCCGTCCCCTAATCCTAAACCGTACGCTGACACTAAACCTCGCCCTCACACGCACACTCACCCTAAAGCGTTGTCGTACCCTCACCTCGACCCTAAACCGTCCCCGTCCCCTAACCCTAACCCTAGCCCGAACCCTAACCCTAACCCTTCCCCGAAGCCTGACCCTCACCCGTCCCCTAATCCTAACCCGTACACTGACACTAACCTGCGCCCTCCCACGTACGCTCCCCGTAAAGCGTTGTCGTACCCTCACCTGGACCCTAAACCGTCCCCGTCCCCTAACCATAACCCTAGCCCGAAACCTAACCCTAACCCTTCCCCGAAGCCTGACCCTCACCCGTCCCCTAATCCTAACCCGTACGCTAACACTAACCCACGCCCTCACAGGCACGCTCCCCCTACGGCATTGTCGTACACTCACCTGGACCCTAAACCGTCCCCGTACCCTAACCCTAACCCTAGCCCGAAACCTAACCCTAACCGTTCCCCGAAGACTGACCCTCACCCGTCCCCTAATCCTAACCCGTACGCTAACACTAACACGCGCCCTCACACGCACGCTCCCATTAAAGCATTGTCGTACCCTCACCTAGACCCTAAACCGTCCCCGTTCTTTATCCCTAACCCTAGCCCGAACCCTAACCCTAACCCTTCCCAGTAGCCTGACCTTCAACCGTCCCCTAATCCTAACCCGTTCGCTGACACTAACCCGCGCCCTCAAACTTACGCTCCCCCTAAAGCGTTGTCGTACCCTCACCTGGACCCTAAACCGTCCCCGTCCCCTAACCCTAACCCTAGCCCGAACCCTAACCCTAACCCTTCCCCGAAGCCTGACCCTCACC
Source organism: Pseudorca crassidens (assembly GCF_039906515.1). Classification (NCBI taxonomy): domain Eukaryota; kingdom Metazoa; phylum Chordata; class Mammalia; order Artiodactyla; family Delphinidae; genus Pseudorca; species Pseudorca crassidens. Next base: position 3,381,630 of record NW_027136302.1, on the reverse strand, counting down.
CGTCCCCTAATCCTAACCCGTACGCTGACACTAACCAGCGCCCTCACACGTCCGCTCCCCCTAAAGCGTTGTCGTACCCTCACCTGGACCCTAAACCGTCCCCGTCCCCTAACCCTAACCCTAGCCCGAACCCTAACCCTAACCCTTCCCCGAAGCCTGACCCTCACCCGTCCCCTAATCCTAACCCGTACGCTGACACTAACCCGCGCCCTCACACGTCCGCTCCCCCTAAAGCGTTGTCGTACCCTCACCTGGACCCTAAACCGTCCCCGTCCCCTAACCCTAACCCTAGCCCGAACCCTAACCCTAACACTTCCCCGAAGCCTGAACCTCACCCGTCCCCTAATCCTAACCCGTACGCTGACACTAACCCGCGCCCTCACACGTACGCTCCCCCTAAAGCGTTGTCGTACCCTCACCTGGACCCTAAACCGTCCCCATCCCCTAACCCTAACCCTAGCCCGAACCCTAACCCTAACCCTTCCCCGAAGCCTGACACTCACTCGTCCCCAATCCTAACCCGTGCGCTGACACTAACCCGCGCTCTCCCACGTATGCTCCCCTTAAAGCGTTGTCGTACCCTCACCTGGACCCTAAACCGTCCCCGTCCCCTAACCCTAACCCTAGCCCGAACCCTACCCCTAACCCTTCCCCGAAGATTGACCCTCACCCGTCCCCTAATCCTAAACCGTACGCTGACACTAAACCTCGCCCTCACACGCACACTCACCCTAAAGCGTTGTCGTACCCTCACCTCGACCCTAAACCGTCCCCGTCCCCTAACCCTAACCCTAGCCCGAACCCTAACCCTAACCCTTCCCCGAAGCCTGACCCTCACCCGTCCCTAATCCTAACCCGTACACTGACACTAACCTGCGCCCTCCCACGTACGCTCCCCGTAAAGCGTTGTCGTACCCTCACCTGGACCCTAAACCGTCCCCGTCCCCTAACCATAACCCTAGCCCGAAACCTAACCCTAACCCTTCCCCGAAGCCTGACCCTCACCCGTCCCCTAATCCTAACCCGTACGCTAACACTAACCCACGCCCTCACAGGCACGCTCCCCCTACGGCGTTGTCGTACACTCACCTGGACCCTAAACCGTCCCCGTACCCTAACCCTAACCCTAGCCCGAAACCTAACCCTAACCGTTCCCCGAAGACTGACCCTCACCCGTCCCCTAATCCTAACCCGTACGCTAACACTAACACGCGCCCTCACACGCACGCTCCCATTAAAGCATTGTCGTACCCTCACCTGGACCCTAAACCGTCCCCGTTCTTTATCCCTAACCCTAGCCCGAACCCTAACCCTAACCCTTCCCAGTAGCCTGACCTTCAACCGTCCCCTAATCCTAACCCGTTCGCTGACACTAACCCGCGCCCTCAAACTTACGCTCCCCCTAAAGCGTTGTCGTACCCTCACCTGGACCCTAAACCGTCCCCGTCCCCTAACCCTAACCCTAGCCCGAACCCTAACCCTAACCCTTCCCCGAAGCCTGACCCTCAGCCGTCCCCTAATCCTAACCCGTACGCTGACACTAACCCGCGCCCTCACACGTACGCTCCCCCTAAAGCGTTGTCGTACCCTCACCTGGACCCTAAACCGTCCCCGTCCCCTAACCCTAACCCTAGCCCGAACCCTAAGCCTAACCCTTCCCCGAAGCCTGACCCTCACCCGTCCCCTAATCCTAACCCGTACGCTGACACTAACCCACGCCCTCACACGTATGCTCCCCCTAAAGCGTTGTCGTACCCTCACCTGGACCCTAAACCGTCCCCATCCCCTAACCCTAACCCTAGCCCGAAACCTAAACCTAACCCTTCCGCGAAGCCTGACCCTCACCCCTCCCTTAATCCTAACCCTTACGCTGACACTAACCCACCCCGTCACATGTACGCTCCCCCTAAAGCGTTGTCGTACACTCACCTGGACCCTAAACCGTCCCCGTCCAATAACCCTAACCCTAGCCCGAACCCTAACCCTAACCCTTCCCCGAAGCCTGACCCTCACCCATCCCCTAATCCTAACCCGTACGCTGACACTAACACGCGCCCTCACACGTACGCTCCCCCTAAAGCGTTTTCATACCCTCACCTGGACCCTAAACCGTCCCCATCCCCTAACCCTAACCCTAGCCCGAACCCTAACCCTAACACTTCCCCGAAGCCTGACCCTCATCCGTCCCCTAATCCTAACCCGTACGGTGACACTAACCCGCGCCCTCCCACGTACGCTCCCCCTAAAGCGTTGTCATACACTCACCTGGACCCTAACCCGTCCCCATCCCCTAACCCTAACCCTAACCCGAACCCTAACCCTAACCCTTCCCCGAAGCCTGACCCTCACCCGTCCCCTAATCCTAACCCGTACGCTGACACTAACCCGCGCCCTCCCACGTACGCTCCCCCTAAAGCGTTGTCATACCCTCACCTGGACCCTAAACCGTCCCCGTCCCCTAACCCTAACCCTAGCCCGAACCCTAAGCCTAACCCTTCCCCGAAGCCTGACCCTCACCCGTCCCCTAATCCTAACCCATACGCTTACACTAACCCACGCCCTCACACGTACGCTCCCCCTAAAGCGTTGTCGTACCCTAACCTGGACCCTACACCGTCCCCGTCCCCTAACCCTAACCCTAGCCCGAACCCTAACCCTAACCCTTCCCCGAAGCCTGACCCTCACCCGTCCCCTAATCCTAACCCGTACGCTGACACTAACCCGCGCCCTCTCACGTACGCTCCCCCTAAAGCGTTGTCATACCCTCACATGGACCCTAAACCGTCCCCGTCCCCTAACCCTAACCCTAGCTCGAACCCGAACCGTAACACTTCCCCGAAGCCTGACCTTAACCCGTCCCCTAATCTAACCCGTATGCTAACACTAACCTTCGCCCTCACACGCACACTCACCCTAAAGCGTTGTCATACCCTCACCTGGACCCTAAACCGTCCCCGTTCTCTAACCCTAACCTTAGCGCGAAACCTAACCCTAACCCTTCCCCGAAGCCTGACCCTCACCGGTCCCCTAATCCTAACCCGTACGCTAACACTAACCCGCGCCCTCACACGCACGCTCCACCTAAAGCGTTGTCGTACCCTCACCTGGACCCTAAACCGTCCCCGTCCCCTAACCCTAACCCTAGCCCGAACCCTAACCCTAACACTTCCCCGAAGCCTGACACTCACCCGTCCCCTAATCCTAACACAGACGCTAACACTAACCCGCGCCCTCACACGCACACTCCCCCTAAAGCGTTGTCGTACCCTCACCTGGACCCTAAACTGTCCCCATCCCCTAACCCTAACCCTAGCCCGAACCCTAACCCTAACCCTTCCCCGAACCTGACCCTCACCCGTCCCGTAATCCTAACCCGTACGCTGACACTAACCAGCACCCTCACACGTACGCTCCCCCTAAAGCATTGTCGTACCCTCACCTGGACCCTAAACCGTCCCCGTCCCCTAACCCTAACCCTAGCCCGAACCCTAACCCTAACCCTTCCCCAAAGCCTGACCCTCACCCGTCCCCTAATCCTAACCCGGACGACAACACTAACCCGCGCCCTCACACGCACGCTCCCCCTAAAGCGTTGTCGTACCCTCACTTGGACCCTAAACCGACCCCATCCCCTAACCCTAACCCTAGCCCGAACCCTAACCCTAACCCTTCCCCGAACCTGACCCTCACCCGTCCCCTAATCCTAACCCGTACGCTGACACTAACCCGCGCCCTCACATGCACGCTCCCCCTAAAGCGTTGTCGTACCCTCACCTGGACCCTAAACCATCCCCGTTCCCTAACCCTAACCTTAGACCGAAACCTAACCCTAACACTTCCCCGAAGCCTGACCCTCACCCATCCCTGAATCTAACCCGTACGTTAACACTAACCCACGCCCTCTCAGGCACGCTCCCCCTAAAGCGTTGTCGTACCATCCCGTGTACCCTAAACCGTCCACGTCACTTTACCCTAACCCTATCCCGAACCCTAACCCTAACCCTTTACCGAAGCCTGACTCTCAACCGTCCCCTAATCCTAACCCGGACGCTAACACTAACCCACGCCCTCACACGCACGCTCCCCCTAAAGCGTTGTCGTACCCTCACCTGTACCCTAAACCGTCCCCGTCCCCTAACCCTAACCCTAGCCTGAACCCTAACCCAACACTTCCCCAAAGCCTGACGCTCACCCGTCCCCTAATCCTATCCCGTACGCTAACACTAACCCGCACCCTCCCACGTACGCTCCCCCTAAATTGTTGTCGTACCCTCACCTGGACCCTAAACCGTCCCCGTCCCCTAACCCTAACCCTAGCCCGAACCCTAACCCTAACCCTTCCCCGAAGCCTGACCCTCACCCGTCCCCAATCCTAAACCGTACGCTGACACTAACCCGCGCCCTCACACGTACGCTCCCCCTATAGCGTTGTCGTACACTCACCTGGACCCTAAACCGTCCCCGTCCCCTAAACCTAACCCTAGCCCGAACCCGAACCCTAACACTTCCCCGAAGCCTGACCCTCACCCGTCCCCTAATCCTAACCCGTACGCTGACACTAACCCACGCCCTCACACGTACGCTCCCCCTAAAGCGTTGTCGTACCCTCACCTGGACCCTAAACCGTCCCCGTCCCCTAACCCTAAACCTAGCCCGAACCCTAACCCTAACCCTTCCCCGAAGCCTGACCCTCACACGTCCCCTAATCCTAACCTGTACGCTGACACTAACCCGCGCCCTCACACGTACGCTCCCCCTAAAGCGTTGTCGTACCCTCACCTGGACCCTAAACCGTCCCCGTCCCGTAACCCTAACCTAGCCCGAACCCTAACCCTAACCCTTCCCCGAAGCCTGACCCTCACCCGTCCCCTAATCCTAACCCTTACGCTGACACTAACCTGCGCCCTCACACGTACGCTCCCCCTAAAGCGTTGTCGTACTCTCACCTGGACCCTAAACCGTCCCCGTCCCCTAACCCTAACCCTAGCCCGAACCCTAACCCTAACCCTTCCCCGAAGCCTGACCCTCACCCGTCCCCTAATCCTAACCCGTACGCTGACACTAACCCGCGCCCTCACACGTACGCTCCCCCTAAAGCGTTGTCGTACCCTCACATGGACCCTAAACCGTCCCCGTCCCCTAACCCTAACCCTAGCCCGAACCCTAACCCTAACCCTTCCCCGAAGCCTGACCCTCACCCGTCCCCAATCCTAACCCGTGCGCTGACACTAACCCGCGCCCTCCCACTTATGCTCCCCTTAAAGCGTTGTCGTACCCTCACCTGGACCCTAAACCGACCCCGTCCCCTAAACCTAACCCTAGCCCGAACCCTAACCCTAACCCTTCCCCGAAGCCTGACCCTCACCCGTCCCCTAATCCTAACCCGTACGCTGACACTAACCCGCGCCCTCACACGTACGCTCCCCCTAAAGCGTTGTCGTACCCTCACCTGGAACCTAAACCGTCCCCGTCCCCTAACCCTAACCCTAGCCCGAACCCTAACCCTAACCCTTCACCGAAGCCTGACCCTCACCCGTCCCCTAATCCTAACCCGTACGCTGACACTAACCCGCGCCCTCACACGTACGCTCCCCCTAAAGCGTTGTCGTACCCTCACCTGGACCCTAAACCGTCTCCGTCCCCTAACCCTAACCCTAGCCCGAACCCTAACCCTAACCCTTCCCCGAAGCCTGACCCTCAGCCGTCCCCTAATCCTAACCGGTACGTTGACACTAACCCGCGCCCTCACACGTACGCTCCCCCTAAAGCGTTGTCGTACCCTCACCTGGACCCTAACCCGTCCCCGTCCCCTAACCCTAACTCTAGCCCGAACCCTAACCCTAACACTTCCCCGAAGCCTGTCCTTCAGCCGTCCCCTAATCCTAACCCGTTAGCTGACACTAACCCGCGCCCTCACACGTACGCTCCCCCTAAAGCGTTGTCGTACCCTCACCTAGACCCTAACCCGTCCCCGTCCCCTAACCCTAACCCGAACCCTAACCCTAACCCTTCCCTGAAGCCTGACCCTCACCCGTCCCCTAATCCTAACCCGTACGCTGACACTAACCCGCGCCCTCACACGTCCGCTCCCCCTAAAGCGTTGTCGTACCCTCACCTGGACCGTAACCCGTCCTCGTCCCCTAACCCTAACCCTAGCCCGAACCCTAACCCTAACCCTTCCCCGAAGCCTGACCCTCACCCGTCCCCTAATCCTAACCCGTACGCTGACACTAACCCACGCCCTCACACGTACGCTCCCCCTAAAGCGTTGTCGTACCCTCACCTGGACCCTAAACCGTCCCCGTCCCCTAACCCTAGCCCGAACCCTAACCCTAACCCTTCCCCGAAGCCTGACCCTCACCCGTCCCCTAATCCTAACCCGTACGCTGACACTAACCCGCGCCCTCACACGTACGCTCCCCCTAAAGCATTGTCGTACCCTCACCTGGACCCTAACCCGTCTCCGTCCCCTAAACCTAACCCTAGCCCGAACCCTAACCCTAACCCTTCCCCGAAGCCTGACCCTCAGCCGTCCCCTAATCCTAACCCGTACGCTGACACTAACCCGCGCCCTCACACGTACGCTCCCCCTAAAGCGTTGTCGTACCCTCACCTGGACCCTAACCCGTCCCCGTCCCCTAACCCTAACTCTAGCCCGAACCCTAACCCTAACACTTCCCCGAAGCCTGTCCTTGAGCCGTCCCCTAATCCTAACCCGTTAGCTGACACTAACCCGCGCCCTCACACGTACGCTCCTCCTAAAGCGTTGTCGTACCCTCACCTGGACCCTAACCCGTCCCCGTCCCCTAACCCTAACCCGAACCCTAACCCTAACCCTTCCCCGAAGCCTGACACTCACCCGTCCCCTAATCCTAACCCGTACGCTGACACTAACCAGCGCCCTCACACGTCCGCTCCCCCTAAAGCGTTGTCATACCCTCACCTGGACCGTAACCCGTCCTCGTCCCCTAACCCTAACCCTAGCCCGAACCCTAACCCTAACCCTTCCCCGAAGCCTGACCCTCACCCGTCCCCTAATCCTAACCCGTACGCTGACACTAACCCACGCCCTCACACGTACGCTCCCCCTAAAGCATTGTCGTACCCTCACCTGGACCCTAAACCGACCCCGTCCCCTAACCCTAACCCTAGCCCGAACCCTAACCCTAACCCTTCCCCGAAGCCTGACCCTCACCCGTCCCCTAATCCTAACCCGTACGCTGACACTAACCCGCGCCCTCACACGTACACTCCCCCTAAAGCGTTGTCGTACCCTCACCTGGACCCTAAACCGTCCCCGTCCCCTAACCCTAACCCTAGCCCGAACCCTAACCCTAACCCTTCCGCGAAGCCTGACCCTCACCCGTCCCCAATCCTAACCCGTGCGCTGACACTAACCCGCGCCCTCCCACTTATGCTCCCCTTAAAGCGTTGTCGTACCCTCACCTGGACCCTAAACTGACCCCGTCCCCTAACCCTAACCCTAGCCCGAACCCTAACCCTAACCCTTCCCCGAAGCCTGACCCTCACCCGTCCCCTAATCCTAACCCGTACGCTGACACTAACCCGCGCCCTCACACGTACGCTCCCCCTAAAGCGTTGTCGTACCCTCACCTGGACCCTAAACCGTCCCCGTCCCCTAACCCTAACCCTAGCCCGAACCCTAACCCTAACCCTTCCCCGAAGCCTGACCCTCACCCGTCCCCTAATCCTAACCCGTACGCTGACACTAACCCACGCCCTCACACGTACGCTCCCCCTAAAGCGTTGTCGTACCCTCACCTGAACCCTAAACTGTCCCCGTCCCCTAAACCTAACCCCAGCCCGAACCCTAACCCTAAACCTTCCCCGAAGCCTGACCTTACCCGTCCCCTAATCCTAACCCGTACGCTGACACTAACCCGTGCCCTCCCACGTACGCTCCCACTAAAGCGTTGTCGTACCCTCACCTGGACCCTAAACCGTCACTGTCCCCTAACCCTAACCCTAGCCCGAACCCTAACCCTAACCCTTCCCCGAAGCCTGACCCTCAGCCGTCCCCTAATCCTAACCCGTACGCTGACACTAACCCACGCCCTCAGACGTCCGCTCCCCCTAAAGCGTTGTCGTACCCTCACCTGGACCCTAAACCGTCCCCGTCCCCTAACCCTAACCCTAGCCCGAACCCTAACCCTAACCCTTCCCCGAAGCCTGACCCTCACCCGTCCCCTAATCCTAACCCGTACGCTGACACTAACCAGCGCCCTCACACGTCCGCTCCCCCTAAAGCGTTGTCGTACCCTCACCAGGACCCTAAACCGTCCCCGTCCCCTAACCCTAACCCTAGCCCGAACCCTAACCCTAACCCTTCCCCGAAGCCTGACCCTCACCCGTCCCCTAATCCTAACCCGTACGCTGACACTAACCCGCGCCCTCACACGTCCGCTCCCCCTAAAGCGTTGTCGTACCCTCACCTGGACCCTAAACCGTCCCCGTCCCCTAACCCTAACCCTAGCCCGAACCCTAACCCTAACACTTCCCCGAAGCCTGAACCTCACCCGTCCCCTAATCCTAACCCGTACGCTGACACTAACCCGCGCCCTCACACGTACGCTCCCCCTAAAGCGTTGTCGTACCCTCACCTGGACCCTAAACCGTCCCCATCCCCTAACCCTAACCCTAGCCCGAACCCTAACCCTAACCCTTCCCCGAAGCCTGACACTCACCCGTCCCCAATCCTAACCCGTGCGCTGACACTAACCCGCGCTCTCCCACGTATGCTCCCCTTAAAGCGTTGTCGTACCCTCACCTGGACCCTAAACCGTCCCCGTCCCCTAACCCTAACCCTAGCCCGAACCCTACCCCTAACCCTTCCCCGAAGATTGACCCTCACCCGTCCCCTAATCCTAAACCGTACGCTGACACTAAACCTCGCCCTCACACGCACACTCACCCTAAAGCGTTGTCGTACCCTCACCTCGACCCTAAACCGTCCCCGTCCCCTAACCCTAACCCTAGCCCGAACCCTAACCCTAACCCTTCCCCGAAGCCTGACCCTCACCCGTCCCCTAATCCTAACCCGTACACTGACACTAACCTGCGCCCTCCCACGTACGCTCCCCGTAAAGCGTTGTCGTACCCTCACCTGGACCCTAAACCGTCCCCGTCCCCTAACCATAACCCTAGCCCGAAACCTAACCCTAACCCTTCCCCGAAGCCTGACCCTCACCCGTCCCCTAATCCTAACCCGTACGCTAACACTAACCCACGCCCTCACAGGCACGCTCCCCCTACGGCGTTGTCGTACACTCACCTGGACCCTAAACCGTCCCCGTACCCTAACCCTAACCCTAGCCCGAAACCTAACCCTAACCGTTCCCCGAAGACTGACCCTCACCCGTCCCCTAATCCTAACCCGTACGCTAACACTAACACGCGCCCTCACACGCACGCTCCCATTAAAGCATTGTCGTACCCTCACCTAGACCCTAAACCGTCCCCGTTCTTTATCCCTAACCCTAGCCCGAACCCTAACCCTAACCCTTCCCAGTAGCCTGACCTTCAACCGTCCCCTAATCCTAACCCGTTCGCTGACACTAACCCGCGCCCTCAAACTTACGCTCCCCCTAAAGCGTTGTCGTACCCTCACCTGGACCCTAAACCGTCCCCGTCCCCTAACCCTAACCCTAGCCCGAACCCTAACCCTAACCCTTCCCCGAAGCCTGACCCTCACCCGTCCCCTAATCCTAACCCGTACGCTGACACTAACCAGCGCCCTCACACGTCCGCTCCCCCTAAAGCGTTGTCGTACCCTCACCTGGACCCTAAACCGTCCCCGTCCCCTAACCCTAACCCTAGCCCGAACCCTAACCCTAACCCTTCCCCGAAGCCTGACCCTCACCCGTCCCCTAATCCTAACCCGTACGCTGACACTAACCCGCGCCCTCACACGTCCGCTCCCCCTAAAGCGTTGTCGTACCCTCACCTGGACCCTAAACCGTCCCCGTCCCCTAACCCTAACCCTAGCCCGAACCCTAACCCTAACACTTCCCCGAAGCCTGAACCTCACCCGTCCCCTAATCCTAACCCGTACGCTGACACTAACCCGCGCCCTCACACGTACGCTCCCCCTAAAGCGTTGTCGTACCCTCACCTGGACCCTAAACCGTCCCCATCCCCTAACCCTAACCCTAGCCCGAACCCTAACCCTAACCCTTCCCCGAAGCCTGACACTCACTCGTCCCCAATCCTAACCCGTGCGCTGACACTAACCCGCGCTCTCCCACGTATGCTCCCCTTAAAGCGTTGTCGTACCCTCACCTGGACCCTAAACCGTCCCCGTCCCCTAACCCTAACCCTAGCCCGAACCCTACCCCTAACCCTTCCCCGAAGATTGACCCTCACCCGTCCCCTAATCCTAAACCGTACGCTGACACTAAACCTCGCCCTCACACGCACACTCACCCTAAAGCGTTGTCGTACCCTCACCTCGACCCTAAACCGTCCCCGTCCCCTAACCCTAACCCTAGCCCGAACCCTAACCCTAACCCTTCCCCGAAGCCTGACCCTCACCCGTCCCCTAATCCTAACCCGTACACTGACACTAACCTGCGCCCTCCCACGTACGCTCCCCGTAAAGCGTTGTCGTACCCTCACCTGGACCCTAAACCGTCCCCGTCCCCTAACCATAACCCTAGCCCGAAACCTAACCCTAACCCTTCCCCGAAGCCTGACCCTCACCCGTCCCCTAATCCTAACCCGTACGCTAACACTAACACGCGCCCTCACACGCACGCTCCCATTAAAGCATTGTCGTACCCTCACCTGGACCCTAAACCGTCCCCGTTCTTTATCCCTAACCCTAGCCCGAACCCTAACCCTAACCCTTCCCAGTAGCCTGACCTTCAACCGTCCCCTAATCCTAACCCGTTCGCTGACACTAACCCGCGCCCTCAAACTTACGCTCCCCCTAAAGCGTTGTCGTACCCTCACCTGGACCCTAAACCGTCCCCGTCCCCTAACCCTAACCCTAGCCCGAACCCTAACCCTAACCCTTCCCCGAAGCCTGACCCTCAGCCGTCCCCTAATCCTAACCCGTACGCTGACACTAACCCGCGCCCTCACACGTACGCTCCCCCTAAAGCGTTGTCGTACCCTCACCTGGACCCTAAACCGTCCCCGTCCCCTAACCCTAACCCTAGCCCGAACCCTAAGCCTAACCCTTCCCCGAAGCCTGACCCTCACCCGTCCCCTAATCCTAACCCGTACGCTGACACTAACCCACGCCCTCACACGTATGCTCCCCCTAAAGCGTTGTCATACCCTCACCTGGACCCTAAACCGTCCCCATCCCCTAACCCTAACCCTAGCCCGAAACCTAAACCTAACCCTTCCGCGAAGCCTGACCCTCACCCCTCCCTTAATCCTAACCCTTACGCTGACACTAACCCACCCCGTCACATGTACGCTCCCCCTAAAGCGTTGTCGTACACTCACCTGGACCCTAAACCGTCCCCGTCCAATAACCCTAACCCTAGCCCGAACCCTAACCCTAACCCTTCCCCGAAGCCTGACCCTCACCCATCCCCTAATCCTAACCCGTACGCTGACACTAACACGCGCCCTCACACGTACGCTCCCCCTAAAGCGTTTTCATACCCTCACCTGGACCCTAAACCGTCCCCATCCCCTAACCCTAACCCTAGCCCGAACCCTAACCCTAACACTTCCCCGAAGCCTGACCCTCATCCGTCCCCTAATCCTAACCCGTACGGTGACACTAACCCGCGCCCTCCCACGTACGCTCCCCCTAAAGCGTTGTCATACACTCACCTGGACCCTAACCCGTCCCCATCCCCTAACCCTAACCCTAACCCGAACCCTAACCCTAACCCTTCCCCGAAGCCTGACCCTCACCCGTCCCCTAATCCTAACCCGTACGCTGACACTAACCCGCGCCCTCCCACGTACGCTCCCCCTAAAGCGTTGTCATACCCTCACCTGGACCCTAAACCGTCCCCGTCCCCTAACCCTAACCCTAGCCCGAACCCTAAGCCTAACCCTTCCCCGAAGCCTGACCCTCACCCGTCCCCTAATCCTAACCCATACGCTTACACTAACCCACGCCCTCACACGTACGCTCCCCCTAAAGCGTTGTCGTACCCTAACCTGGACCCTACACCGTCCCCGTCCCCTAACCCTAACCCTAGCCCGAACCCTAACCCTAACCCTTCCCCGAAGCCTGACCCTCACCCGTCCCCTAATCCTAACCCGTACGCTGACACTAACCCGCGCCCTCTCACGTACGCTCCCCCTAAAGCGTTGTCATACCCTCACATGGACCCTAAACCGTCCCCGTCCCCTAACCCTAACCCTAGCTCGAACCCGAACCGTAACACTTCCCCGAAGCCTGACCTTAACCCGTCCCCTAATCTAACCCGTATGCTAACACTAACCTTCGCCCTCACACGCACACTCACCCTAAAGCGTTGTCATACCCTCACCTGGACCCTAAACCGTCCCCGTTCTCTAACCCTAACCTTAGCGCGAAACCTAACCCTAACCCTTCCCCGAAGCCTGACCCTCACCGGTCCCCTAATCCTAACCCGTACGCTAACACTAACCCGCGCCCTCACACGCACGCTCCACCTAAAGCGTTGTCGTACCCTCACCTGGACCCTAAACCGTCCCCGTCCCCTAACCCTAACCCTAGCCCGAACCCTAACCCTAACACTTCCCCGAAGCCTGACACTCACCCGTCCCCTAATCCTAACACAGACGCTAACACTAACCCGCGCCCTCACACGCACACTCCCCCTAAAGCGTTGTCGTACCCTCACCTGGACCCTAAACTGTCCCCATCCCCTAACCCTAACCCTAGCCCGAACCCTAACCCTAACCCTTCCCCGAACCTGACCCTCACCCGTCCCGTAATCCTAACCCGTACGCTGACACTAACCAGCACCCTCACACGTACGCTCCCCCTAAAGCATTGTCGTACCCTCACCTGGACCCTAAACCGTCCCCGTCCCCTAACCCTAACCCTAGCCCGAACCCTAACCCTAACCCTTCCCCAAAGCCTGACCCTCACCCGTCCCCTAATCCTAACCCGGACGATAACACTAACCCGCGCCCTCACACGCACGCTCCCCCTAAAGCGTTGTCGTACCCTCACTTGGACCCTAAACCGACCCCATCCCCTAACCCTAACCCTAGCCCGAACCCTAACCCTAACCCTTCCCCGAACCTGACCCTCACCCGTCCCCTAATCCTAACCCGTACGCTGACACTAACCCGCGCCCTCACATGCACGCTCCCCCTAAAGCGTTGTCGTACCCTCACCTGGACCCTAAACCATCCCCGTTCCCTAACCCTAACCTTAGACCGAAACCTAACCCTAACACTTCCCCGAAGCCTGACCCTCACCCATCCCTGAATCTAACCCGTACGTTAACACTAACCCACGCCCTCACAGGCACGCTCCCCCTAAAGCGTTGTCGTACCATCCCGTGTACCCTAAACCGTCCACGTCACTTTACCCTAACCCTATCCCGAACCCTAACCCTAACCCTTTACCGAAGCCTGACTCTCAACCGTCCCCTAATCCTAACCCGGACGCTAACACTAACCCACGCCCTCACACGCACGCTCCCCCTAAAGCGTTGTCGTACCCTCACCTGTACCCTAAACCGTCCCCGTCCCCTAACCCTAACCCTAGCCTGAACCCTAACCCAACACTTCCCCAAAGCCTGACGCTCACCCGTCCCCTAATCCTATCCCGTACGCTAACACTAACCCGCACCCTCCCACGTACGCTCCCCCTAAATTGTTGTCGTACCCTCACCTGGACCCTAAACCGTCCCCGTCCCCTAACCCTAACCCTAGCCCGAACCCTAACCCTAACCCTTCCCCGAAGCCTGACCCTCACCCGTCCCCAATCCTAAACCGTACGCTGACACTAACCCGCGCCCTCACACGTACGCTCCCCCTATAGCGTTGTCGTACACTCACCTGGACCCTAAACCGTCCCCGTCCCCTAAACCTAACCCTAGCCCGAACCCGAACCCTAACACTTCCCCGAAGCCTGACCCTCATCCGTCCCCTAATCCTAACCCATACGCTAACACTAACCCGCGCCCTCACACGCACGCTACCCTTAAAGCGTTGTCGAACCCTCACCTGGACCCTGAACCGTCCCCGTCCCCTAACCCTAACCCTAGCCCGAACCCTAACCCTAACCCTTCCCCGAAGCCTGACCCTCACCCGTCCCCTAATCCTAACCCGTACGCTGACACTAACCCGCGCCCTCACACGTACGCTCCCCCTAAAGCGTTGTCGTACCCTCACCTGGACCCTAAACCGTCCCCGTCCCCTAACCCTAACCCTAGCCCGAACCCTAACCCTAACCCTTCCCCGAAGCCTGAACCTCACCCGTCCCCTAATCCTAACCCGGACGCTAACACTAACCCGCGCCCTCACACGCACGCTCCCCCTAAAGCGTTGTCGTACCCTCACCTGGACCCTAACCCGTCCCCATCCCCTAACACTAACCCTAGCCCGAACCCTAACCCTAATCCTTCCCCGAAGCCTGACCCTCACCGGTCCCCTAATCCTAACACGTACGCTGACACTAACCCGCGCCCTCACACGTACGCTCCCCCTAAAGCGTTGTCCTACCCTCACCTGGACCCTAAACCGTCCCCGTCCCCTAACCCTAACCCTAGCCCAAACCCTAACCCTAACCCTTCCCCGAAGCCTGACCCTCACCCGTCCCCTAATCCTAACCCGTACGCTGACACTAACCCACGCCCTCCCACATACGCTCCCCCTAGAGCGTTTTCGTACCCTCACCTGGACCCTAAAACGTCCCCGTACTCTAACCCTAACCCTAGCCAAAACACTAACCCTAACCCTTCCCCGAAGACTGACACTCACCCGTCCCCTAATCCTAACCCGTACGCTAACACTAACCCGCGCCCTCACACGCACGCTCCCCCTAAAGCATTGTCATACCCTCTCCTGGACCCTAAACCGTCCCCGTCCCCTAATCCTAACTCTAGCCCGAAACCTAACCCTAACACTTCCCTGAAGCCTGACCCTCACCCGTCCCCTAATCCTAACCCGTACGCTGACACTAACCCGCGCCCTCACACGTACGCTCCCCCTAAAGCGTTGTCGTACCCTCACCTGGACCCTAAACCGTCCCCGTCCCCTAACCCTAACCCTAGCCCAAACCCTAACCCTAACCCTTCCCCGAAGCCTGACCCTCACCCGTCCCCTAATCCTAACCCGTACGCTGACACTAACCCACGCCCTCCCACATACGCTCCCCCTAAAGCGTTTTCGTACCCTCACCTGGACCCTAAAACGTCCCCGTACCCTAACCCTAACCCTAGCCAAAACCCTAACCCTAACCCTTCCCCGAAGACTGACACTCAACCGTCCCCTAATCCTAACCCGTACGCTAACACTAACCCGCGCCCTCACACGCACGCTCCCCCTAAAGCATTGTCATACCCTCTCCTGGACCCTAAACCGTCCCCGTCCCCTAATCCTAACTCTAGCCCGAAACCTAACCCTAACACTTCCCTGAAGCCTGACCCTCACCCGTCCCCTAATCCTAACCCGTACGCTAACACTAACCCGCGCCCTGAAACGCACGCTCCCCCTAAAGCGTTTACGTACCCTCACCTTGACCCTAAACCGTCCCCGTCCCCTAACCCTAACCCTAGCCCGAACCCTAACACTGACCCTTCCCTGAAGCCTGACCGTCACCCGTCCCTTAATCCAAACCCGTACGCTAACACTAACCCGCGCCCTCACACGCACGCTACCCCTAAAGCGTTGTCGTACCCTCACCTGGACCCTAAACTGTCCCCGAACCCTAACCCTAACCCTAGCCCGAACCCTAACGCTAACACTTCCCCGAAGCCTAACCTTAAACCGTCCCCTAATCTAACCTGTATGCTAACACTAACCCTCGCCCTCACCCGCACATTCACCCTAAAGCGTTGTCGTACCCTCACCTGGACCCTAAACCGTCCCCGTTCCCTAACCCTAACCTTAGCCCGAAACCTAACCCTAACCCTTCCCCGAAGCCTGACCCTCACCCGTCCCCTAATCCTAACCCGGACGCTAACACTAAACCGCGCCCTCACACGCACGCTCCCCCTAAAGCGTTGTCGTACCCTCACCTGGACCCTAAACTGTCCCCGAACCCTAACCCTAACCCTAGCCCGAACCCTAAGCCTAACACTTCCTCGAAGCCTGACACTCACCCTTCCCCTAATCCTAACCCGTACGCTAACACTAACCCACACCCTCACATGCACGCTCCCCCTAAAGCTTTGTCGTTCCCTCACCTGGACCCTAAACCGTCCCCGTCCCCTAAACCTAACCCTAGCCCGAACCCTAACCCTAACCCTTCCCCTAAGCCTGACCCCCACCCGTCCCCTAATCCTAACCCTTACGATAACACTAACCCTCGCCCTCAAACGCACGCTCACCCTAAGCGTTGCCGTACCCTCATCTGGACCCTAAACCGTCCCCGTCCCCTAACCCTAACCCTAGCCCGAACCCTAACCCTAACCCTTCACCGAAGCCTGACCATCACCCGTCCCCTAATCCTAACCCGTGGGCTAACACTAACCCGCGCCCTCAAACGCATGCTCCCCTTAAAGCGTTGTCATACCTTCACATAGACCCTAAACCATCCCCGTCCCCTAAACCTAACCCTAACCCTAGCCCGAACCCTAACCCTAACCCTTCCCCGAAGCCTGACCCTCACCCGTCCCCTAATCCTAACCCGTACGCTGACACTAACCCGTGCCCTCACACGTACGCTCACCCTAAAGCCTTGTCATACCCTCACCTGAACCCTAAACCGTCCCCGTCCTCTAAACCTAACCCTAACCCGAACCCTAACCCTAAAACTTCCCCGAAGCCTGACCCTCACCCATCACCTAATCCCAACCCGTACGCTAACACTAACCCGCGCCCTCACACGTACGCTCACCCTAAAGCGTTGTCGTACCCTAACCTGTCCCCTAAACCGTCCCCGTCCCCTAACCCTAACCCTTCCCCGAAGCCTTACCCTAACCCTTCCCCTAATACTAACCCATATGCTAACACTAATCCGTGCCCTCCCATGTACGCTCACCCTAAACCGTTGTCGTACCCTAACCTGTCCCCTAAACCATCCCCATCCCCTAACCCTAACCCTAACCCTAACCCTAACCCTTACCCGAAGCCTTACCCTAACCCATCCCCTAATCCTAACCCGTACGCTAACACTAACTCATATTCTAACACGTACACTCACTCTAAACCGTTGTAGTACCCTAATCTGTACCCTAAACCGTTCCCGTCACTTAACCCTAACCCTAACCCTAACCCTTACCTTAAGCCTTACCCTAACCCGTCACCTAATCCTAACCCGTACGCTAACACTAACCCATACCCTAACATGTACGGTCACCCTAAACCACTGTCACACCCTAACCTGTACCCTAAACTGTCCCCCTCTCCTAACCCTAACCCTTACCTGAAGCCTTACCCTAACCCGTCCCCTAATCCTAACCCATATGCTAAACTAACCCGTACCCTAACACGTACACTCACCCTAAACCATTGTCGTACCCTAAACTGTACCCTAAACTTCCCCGTCCCCTAACCCTAACCCTAACCTTTACCCGAAGCCTTACCTTAACCTGTCCCCTAATCGTAACCCGTATGCTAACACTAACCCATGCCCTAACATGTACACTCACCCTAAACCATCGTCGTTCCCTAACCTGTACCCTAAACCTTCCCAGTCCCCTAATCCTAACCTTAATCTTTACCTGAAGCCTTACCCTAACCCGTCCCCTAATTCTAACCCGTATTCTAACACTAACCCATACCCTAACATGTACGCTCACCCTAAACTCTTGTCGTACCCTAACCTGTACCCTAAACTTTCCCCGTCCCCTAACCCTATCACTAACCCTTACCCGAAGTCTTACCCTATCTGGTCCCCTAATCCTAACCCATACGCTAACTCTAACTCATACCCTAACACGAATGCTGACTCTCAACCATTGTCATACCCTAAAATGTTCCCTAAATGGTCACCGTCCCCTATCCCTAGCGCTAACCCTAACCCTTACCCGAAGCCTTACCCTAACCCGTCCCCTAATCCTAACCCGTACGCTAACACTAACCCTTACCCTTACATGTACGCTATCCCTAAACTGTTGTCGTACCCTAACCTCTACCCTAAACCGTCCCCATTCCCTAAACATAACCCTAACCTGAATCATTACCCTATCACTTACCCTAATCCTAAACGGTACACTAACACTGACCTGTACCCTAACACTTTCGCTCATCCTAAACCATTGTCGCATCCTAAACCATACCCGTTCCCTAACCCTAACCTTAACCCTAACCCTAAACCTACTTATAGCACTATAACTCAGGAAAATTAAAATAACAAGAAAAAAACACCCCAAAGTTTAGGGCTGCTCTGTTTACAAGAGTCTTGACTACGGTACAAATTAAATATCCTTGAAAGAGAGAAATGGATAAAGAAGTTTTCATACTTACGTACAACGGAACATCACTCAGCAATGAAATCAATGTCGTCCGGCCCGTACAAACATAATGAATGGATTTAGGTACAATGATTCAAAGGAAATAAGTCACACAGAAAAAGAAACTTATCATAAGATATCACTTATAGAGGGAATGTAAACTTGGCTACAAATGAACTGAATTACAAAACAGAACAGAGTCTCACATTTAGAAAACAAACTTATGCTTTCTTAAGGGGAATGATGAGTTGGGGTGCTACGTAAAACCAGAGATTGAAATTAGCACAGATACTATTCCATAAGCCAAATATGTAATAGACGAGATATACTCCTTGCTCAACGAATTAGACTCAACACCGCCTATTCACTGCAGAGGAATATATCTGACAATTAGAATATTAAAACATATGTATTTATATGTCTCCGTAAGAGAATCAAGTGTGTGTAGAGCAGTATACACAGCCATGAAAATCAACTAAACCCCATTATTAAAATAAATTTCAAAAACAAAGACAGTGAAGGAGAGAAAGTTCTTAAATAATTCGTTCAGGGCTTGTGATGAAACTTGGATTTACCACATCTACACCCACAGCTGGGTGAGACATAAGGCAGGACATTTGGGGCTGAGAGGATTGGTGAGGTTCAGTGAGCAAATGGAGACCCTTTGAAGTAATACTGTATGCTACCCATTCCATGGGTCCCAACTCTCCTGGTTTAAGGGATTCTTCCTAGAGCTAAAACATGCATGGGAAACCCAGAGGATTGTACACCATGCGATCGGGCAACGTTTCTAAACCGCATCTCATTTTTTGTCCCTTGGTACACGGGTTCGCCATTCCAGATGCTTTACTAAAAATCTCCCCACGTGGAGAATCTGTGCCTTAAAACTCCTGTTTAGCACAGTTAGCAGTTTCTGCAGAGGTTGAACGGGAAAAGGGAGAACCAATGAGAGACTAGCTGTAGGTGTTTGGACGGTCACATTTCACTCTAATTTCCCAACAGGAAGAGGAATTAACAAAAGGCTCAGCGTGCCGTGATGAAACCAGATTAGGGTCTGAAGCAATCCTGCGGTTTTGCGGCCAGCTCACAAGAAAGCGAGTTGAAGAAAGGACCTTAGGGGCACTGTAATTCATAAACCTGCAGAGTTATAAATGACAGCTATCGTCCAAAAATATACTGAAGTAAGGCTGCAAAGAGGACTTGAAAGCACGGCACAATTGCAGGAAATATATTTCAGGAGGTAGATGGAAACTGCATTAAAACATATGAAAAGCGACAGAACTTCGACAATGATGCACTTGGCCAAAAAATGCACATGCGTTTTTTCCTGAATATATCCAGGAAAAAACGCATACGGCCTTTTTTGCCAACCAAGGAAGCGTGCAATGGAAATCCGCACTACAATGAAGTCTCACTTCCCACCGGTCAAATGGGCCATCTGAAAAAAGTGTAAAAACCAGAAAGGCAGGACAGGCCATGGAGAACAGGGAGCCTTGTTATGCTGATGGGCGGGATGTAAATGGCCAACAGCCACTCTGGAGAAGTGTATGGTGTTTCCTGAAACCTCTAAAAAACAAAGCTACAGAGACTCGGGCACTTCCACCTATGGCCCTATAGCTTAGGAAAATTAAAATCAACAAGACTCAGCCACCCCAAAGTTTAGGGCTGCTGTGTTTACAAGAACCTCGACAACAGAACAACTTAAGTATCCCAGAAAGCGAAAAATGGATAAAGAAGTTGTGGTACTTACATAGAATGGAATATCACTCTGCAATGAAATCAATGTCATCAGGCCCGTAGCAGCATAATGAGTGGATTTAGGTAAGATGATTCTGAGTGAAATAAGTCACACAGAAAAAGAAACTAGTCATAAGATATCACTTATAGAGGGAATGTAAACTTGGCTACACATGAACTGAATTACAAAACAGAACAGAGTCTCACATTTAGAAAACAAACTTTTGCTTGCTTAAAGGGAAAGGTGAGTTGGGGTGCTGCATAAAACCAGAGATTGAAATTAGCACAGATACCGTTCCATAAGCCAGTAATAGACAAGATATACTCCTTGTTCAATGAAGTGGACTCAACACCCCCTATTCACTGCAGAGGAATATATCTGACTAGTAAGAATCTTAAAACCTATGTGTTTATATGTCTCCATAAGAGGATCAAGTGTGCATCGAGCGGCATAAACACAGCAGTGAAAATCAGCTAAACCCCATTATAAAAATAAATTTCAAAATCAAAACACAAAGACAGTGAAAGAGAGATAAATTCTTAAATAATTCGTTCAGGGCTTGTGACGAAACCTGGATTTACCACATCTACACCCACAGCTGGGAGAGACATAAGGCTGGACAGTTGGGGCTGTGAGGATTGGTGAGGTTCGGTGAGCAAATGCAAACCCTTTGAAGTAGTACTACGTGCTACCCATTCCATGGGTCCCAACCCTCCATGTTTAAGGGATTCTTCCTACAGCTAAAACATGTGTGGGAAACCCAGAGGATGGTCCACAGTGTGATCGGGCAAGGTTTCTAAAACACATCTCATTATTCGTCCTCTGGTACTCGGGTTCGCCATTCCAGATGCTTTACTAACAATCTCCCCACTTGGAGAGTCAGTGCTTGTAACCTCCTGTTTGGCACACTCTGCAATTTCTGTGGAGGATGAACGGGAATAGGGAGAACCAATGAGAGACTAGCTGTAGGTGTTTGGACGGGCACATTTCACTCTAATTTCCCACCAGGATGTAGAATTAACCAAAGACTCAGCGTGCCATGCCGGAACCAGAATAGGGCCTGAAGCAATCCTGTTGATTTGCGGCCAGCTCACAGAAAGCGAGTTGAAAAAAGGAGCTCAGGGGCACTGCAATTCACAAACCTGCAGAGTTATAAATGACAACTATCGTCCAAAAATATATTGAGGTATGGCTGTGAAGAGGACTTGAAACAAGGCACAATTGCAGGAAACAGATTTCAGGCGGTAGACTGGAATTGCATTTAAAGCATATGAAAAGCGGCAGATCTTCGGCAACGATGCACTTGGCCAAAAAGTGCGTATGCGTTTTTTCCTGAATATATTCAGGATAAAACACATACGCCCTTTTTGGCCAACCAAGCAAGCAGGAAATTAAAATCTGCACTACAAAGAAGTCTCATCCTAACACGTACCCTAACCCTATCCCGCTACTGTACCCTAACCTGTACCTGAGACCATACCCGTTCCCTAACCCTAACCCTCACCCTAAGCTGTACACGAACACTAACCCGTATGCTAACATGTACCCTAACAGTAACACATAGCCATACACTAAACTTTATCCTTACCCTACCCCATATTCTAACCCTTTCCCTAAACCGTACCATAACCCGTACCCTAATCCTAACCCATCCCCTAACATTAACCGATAACCTAACCCGTATCCTAATCCTAACCCATACACTAACACGTACCCTAACCCTAACCCGTTGTCATACCCTAACCTGTAACCTAATCTGTACCCATTCCCTAACCCTAACCCTTACACTATCCCGTACCATAATCCTAACCTGTACACTAACACTAAACCGTACCCTAACACTTACCCTACTCCTAACCCGTGGTCATACCCTAAACTGTACCCCAAACCATACCCGTTCCCTAACCCTAACCCTAAACTTTACCCTAAACCATACCTTAATCCTAACCCGTACACTAACACTAAACTGTACCCTAACACGTACCCTAACCCTAACCCTTTGTTGTTCCCTATACTGTACCCTAAACTGTACCCCTTCCTTAACACTAAACCTAACCCTAACCCTTACCCTAACCCATACCTAACACTAACCCATACACTAAACCTAACCATAACCCTGAATGTAAACCATACCCTAATCCTAACCCATACCCTAACACTAACCCATACCTTAACCCGTACCCTAACACTAAACCATAGCCATACCCTAAACTGTACCCTAACACTAACCCATACCATAACCATAACCCTAAACCATACTCTAAGCCGTACAATAATCCTAACCCGTATCCTAACCCTAAACCTTACCCTAAACCCTAATCCTTACCCCTAGCTTAATTTTGTTTTTTTGTATTTAAAAAAATATTTTCTTGGGTTAAAACAAACTAGCAGAACAACAAAATAGGGGGCTTCGCTGGTGGTGCGGTGGTTAGAATCTGCCTGCTAATGCAGGGGACACAGGTTCGAGCCCTGGTCTGGGAGGATCCCACATGCCATGGAGCAACTAGGCCCATAAGCCACAACCAGTGAGCCCTCGCATCTGGAGCCTGTGCTCTGCAACAAGAGAGGCCGCAATAGTGAGAGGCCCGCGCACCGAGATCAAGAGTGGTCCCCCACTTGCCACAACTAGAGAAAGCCCTCACACGGAAACTCAGACCCAACACAACAAAAATAAATAAATAAATAATAAACTCCTACCCCCCCCAGAAAAAGAAAAACAAAATAAAACAGAAAGTAACCTGAGTGTCCCTCAAAAAGCTAAGTCTGAAATAGCTGGTACTTCTGTTCTATGGACTGTTATGTAGCCTATAAAAAGTGTGAGAGCTAAATCTGTTTTTCTACAGTGAGAAGCATGATATTCCAGATGTATAGAACACCTGGATAAAATGAGAACTCTACACATTATGATGGTCGTTTCAGTAAATGGGAAAGGATGGCAAGTGGTAAAATATTATCTTTTCCTTTAATTTTTTAAATTTCACTTGTTACAAAGAACTTCAATTATAATTGTACTTTAAAAAAGTAACAATGGAAATTTAAAAGAAAAAATATATATTGTGTGTTCAGTTACGTTTCATAGAATTATGAAATGCTCCACCCTCTGGCCATTACCTGCAAAAGCAGCTTTAATACCTATGCTAATTTTCACTTCATATGAACAAGTCCTGCAGGGCTGTAAAGGAAACCTGCCTTCATCATGTTTTGCGGGAGGTAAAGGCCAAAGTATTTCAAAATGTGGCACATATTTCAAGAAAACCATTTGAAGAACTAAGCTGTAATAACCGTTTGAAAAATAAAAGGACATGCCTGAAAGCTCAATTTCAAAGGATTATGAGACACATGCAAATCCAACCACACAGAGGTATCAGCTCACACCATTCAGAATAACCATCAGGAAAGAAACTACAAATGATCAATGCTGAAGAGGTTGTGGAGAAATGCATACCCTTAATTTGAAGTGGGACGTAACCTGGTAAGAGTCACTAATGGGAACAGGGTGGAGGTGCCTTTAAAAGGTAAACATTGAGCTACTATATGATCCAGCAGGCCCACTCCTGGGCCTATAACATAAGAAGACATAATTGGAAAGACACAAGCAGGCAAATCTGCACTGCAGCAGTATTACAATAGCCAAGACATGGAAGCAACCAAAAGTCCATCAACAGATGAGTGGACAAAGAGGAACTGTTACATGTAGAGATGGAATATTAGCTCGGGAAAAAAATGAAACAATGCCATTTGCAACACCATAGATGAGTCTAGAGGTAACCATGCAACTTGTAGTAAGTGAGAAAGCGAAAGACACCTAACGTATATCACTTATAGGTGTTACCTGAAAATTGATAACAATGAAGATATTTCCACAGAGAAAGGCAATCACAGATTCATTGAACAAACTTATGGTTCCCCAAATCGAAAGGTGTGAGGATTGGATACATTACAATATTGGGGTTAACATAGATATAGAAACACATGTGAAATATATAATCACCAAAGACCTACGGAATACCAAGAGAAGACTACTCAACATTGTGTCATAACCTACCTGGGAAAAGGTTCCAAAGAAGAATAGATATATGTATGTGTGTGAAAGAACCACATCTTGCACACCTAGAACAAAAAAAAAACCATTGTAATCAAATTTGCTGCGATAAAAAATAAAAATTAAATTAAAAATATGAACAAGAAATAATGAGACATAAACTGAAAGGAATTTTTCCTGGCACATCCCATTCTAATTTTCAACCTAGAACAGGACTTCCATTAAGGCTCTGTTGCCCTGGTAACCAGATTTGGTAAAGGAGAAATGCTGCCGCCTTGTGGCTGTTTCACACAACAGCAGCTTTAAACCAAGAGGTAATGTTCACTTAATATTCAAAATATGTGCAGCACTGTAAAGGACACCGGGCCTCAAAAAATGTCCTGGGGTCGTAATCGACCAGAAAATTCAAAAGACGTCAACATTTCAAGAAGACAATGTCAAGAGGCATATTTTACGCACATTTTGTCTTTTCTTTTTTTTCTCTTTAAAATAAAAGGAAATTGAAAAATGCGCAACATCAGCAATGAATAAAGCCATGCAAATCCAATTACAGAAATGTTCACCTCACAGCCGTCAGAATGTTCTTCAGCAAAAAGTCTACAAAAAATAAATGCTGAAGGGGTTTCAGAGAACTGTGTACCCTCCAGCTGCTGGGGGGATGTAAACTGGTAACAGCCAGTAGTGAGAACATAATGGAGGTGCGTTTAAGGGTAAAAATTGAGCTACCATGTGATCTGGTAGGTCCTTTGATGTGTCTATCACCTGAGCAGAGCAGAATGGAAAAGACACAGGCTGGCAATCCTGCACTGCAGGAATATTTAACATAGCCAAGACTTGGAAGAAACCAAAATGTCCATCAACAGAAAAATGCACAAAGAGGAAGTGGTCCATGTAAACAATGGAATATTAGCCATGGAAAACAACGAAACAGTGCCGTTTGCACCACCATATAAGGACCTAGAGATAATCACTCAAATTAAAGAAAGTGAAAGACAGATATCCTATGACATCACTTCTAGGTGTTACCTAAAAGTTGATACTCATGAACTTATTTCCAAGAGAAGGAAAAGCATGGATTAAGAAAAAAAAATTATGTTTAACCAAATGGAAAAGTGTAAGGAATGTGTGAATTAGGATATGAGGGTTAACAGACATGTACTAATACATATGAAATATATAATCACAAAATACCTATGGAATACCAAGAGAGGTCTAGGCAACACTCTGTAATAACCTACACGGTAAAGAATGCAAAGATAAATGACAGATACATTGATATAATGAACCAGATTCTGTACACCTAGGAGAAACAAAATATTTTTATCAAGTTTGCTCTGATAATTAATAAAAATTAAATTTATAAAACAAACAAGAAGTAAGGAGATATAAGCTCTTGGGGATGTGCTCTGGCACATTCCACTCTAATTTGCAGCCTACTAACACGATTTCCAGGAAGGCTCTGCTGCCCAAAAACCCAGAGTTGGAAATGTAGAAATTCTGCTGCCTTGTGGCCATTTTCCGCAAGAGCGGCGTTAAGCCCACAGCTAATGTTCTCTTAACATTCACAAGGACTCAGGGCTGCAAAGGACACCTGCCCTAAACAACTGTGCTGAGGTAGGGAATGGACAATAAAATTCAAAACTGACAAATTTTTCAAGACGATAGTATGAAGAGGTAAG
Source organism: Pseudorca crassidens (assembly GCF_039906515.1). Taxonomy (NCBI): domain Eukaryota; kingdom Metazoa; phylum Chordata; class Mammalia; order Artiodactyla; family Delphinidae; genus Pseudorca; species Pseudorca crassidens. Next base: position 3,355,620 of record NW_027136302.1, on the reverse strand, counting down.
TTTGACTCACTCTCTTGTTTAAAAAAAGGAAAATGGGTGAAAGCTCAACCTCAGGAATTATTAGACTCATGCAAATCTAATGTACAAAAAGGTTTCAACTCACACCAGTCGACTGACCATCAGCAAAAGGTCTACAAACAATAAATTCTGAAGGGGTTTTAGAGAACTGTGTACCCTCTAGCTGCTGGTGAGATGTAACGTGGTAAGAGCCAATAATGAGAACAGAAAGGAGCTACGATTAAAAGTAAAAGTTGAGATACCATTCGATGCAGCAGTCACACCACTGGGCCTCTCACCTGAGAAGACCAGAATCGAGAAGACGCGGGCTGCAAAAGCTACACTGCAGCCTTATTCACAATAGCCAAGACAGTGAAGCCACCAAAATGTCCATCAACAGATGTATGGATGAAGAAGAAGTGGTCCACGTTCACAATAGAATATTAACCATGGAAAACAATGAAACACTGCTATTTGAGGTGCCATAGATGAGCTTGGAGATAATCACAGAATATGAGGTAAGTCAGAAAGCAAAAGACCTATATCCTATGATATCACTTATAGGCGTTATCTAATAACTAACACAAATGAACATATTTCCACAGAGAAAGACACTCACAGACTTAGAAATTAAGTATGCTTATCTAAAAGGAAAGGTGGGCAGAATGGATAAATTAAGATTAACGTTACCATACGTATACAAATACATATAATAAACATATATCAAAAAGACGGACCATATAGCAAGGGAGGTCTACGGAACACTGTAATATTTTACATGGGAAGAGGATCTGAACATGAATAGACATATATATTGTACAAATGAACCAGATTGTGTACATCTGGACAAACAATATCTAATCATTACCCCGATTAAATAAATTTTAAAAACCAAGATGTAATGAGACATAATCTTATGGGCGTTCCTCCTGGCACATTCCATTCTAACTTAAAACCTAGGACCACGACTTCCAGAAAGGCTCTGCTGCCCTAGTACTCAGATTTGGGAAAGGACAAATGCTGCCTCCTTGTGGCCGTTTCCCACAACAGCAGCTTTAAACCCAGTGCTAATGGTCACTAAATATTCACCAAACTTGCAGTTCTGTAATGACATCTGCCCTCCAAAAAAATCCTGGGGTCGAATATCCACCAAAAATTCAAAAGAGGGCAACCTTCCAAGAAGAGAGCTTCAAGAGATATATTGTACTCACACTTGATTTTTAACAGAAAGGAAAAAGGCGTGGAAAATGATGAATTTTAGGAATTTTTAAAGTCATGCAAACCCAAATTACAAAAACCTATCAGGTCACAGCAGTCAGATTGGCCATTAGCAAAAATGCTGCAAACTATAAATGCTGAAGGGATTGTGGAGAAGTTCGTACCCTCGGTTCTAAGGGAGACATGGTAAGAGCCACTAATGAAAACACAATGGAGGTGCTTTGAAAAGGTAAACATTGAGCTACTAGTCAATCAGTCACACCCACTGCTGGGCCTATCACCTGAGAAAATGAGAATCAAAAAGTCACAGGCTGGCAATCTTGCACTCCAGCAATATTTAATATAGCCAACACTTGGAAGCAACGAAAATGTCCCTCAACAGAGCTATGCACCAAGAAGTGGTCCATATACACAATGGAATATTACTCCGATAAAAATATAAATTAAATTTAAAAAACAAACAAAAATAAGGAGACATCAGCCTTTGGGGGTTTATCCGGGCACATTCCACTCTAATTTATAACCGAGGAAGACCACTGGCCGGAAGCTCTGTTTCCCTAGTACCAGCATGGGGAACAAAGAAAGGCTGCCGCAATCTGGCCGTTACCTGCAAAAGCAGCTTTAAAGCCTGTGCTAATGGTCACTTCATGTGAACAAGTACTGCAGGGCTGTAAATGAAACCTGCCCTCAAAATGTTTTGAGGGAGGTAATGGCCAATAAATTTCAAAATGTAACACATACTTTAGAAAACACTTTGAAGAGCTAAGCTGTAATCACAGTTTGAAAAATAAAAAGGACATGCCTTAAAGCTCAATTTCAAAGGATTATGAGTCATATGCAAATTCAACCACAAAGAGGTATCAGCTCACACCAGTCAGAATATCCATCAGCAAGAAAACTACAAACAATAAATGCTGAAGCCATAAAAAGAAACAAAATTGAGCTATTTGTAATGAGGTGGATAGACCTAGAGTCTGTCATACACAGTGAAGTAAGTCAGAAAGAGAGAGACAAATACCGTATGCTAACACATATACCTGGAATTTAAGAAAAAAAATGTCATGAAGAACCTAGGGGTAAAACAGGAATAAAGACAGAGACCTACTAGAGAATGGACTTGAGGATATGGGGAGGGGGAAGGGTAAGCTGTGACAAAGGGAGAGAGAGGCATGGACATATATACACTACCAAACGTAAGGTAGATAGCTAGTGGGAAGCAGCAGCATGGCACAGGGAGATCAGCTCGGTGCTTTGTGACTGCCTGGAGGGGAGGGAGGGTGGGAGGGAGGGAGACACAAGAGGGAAGTGATATGGGAACATATGTATATGTATAACTGATTCATTTTGTTGTAAAGCACAAGCTAGCACACCATTGTAAAGCAATTATACTTCAATAAAGATGTTAAAAATAAATAAATAAATAAATGCTGAAGGTGTTGTGGAGAAATGCATACCCTCAACTTTAAGTGAGATGTAACCTGGAAAGAGCCACTAATGAGCACAGAATCATGGTGCATTTAAACGGTAAACCCTGAGATACTATATGATACAGGAGGCCCACTCTTGGGCCTATAACATAAGAAGACAGAATTGGAAAGACACAGGCAGGCAAATGTGCAGTGCAGCAGTATTACAATAGCCAAGACATGGAGGCAACCAGAAAGTCCATCAAGAGGTGAGTGGACAAAGAAGAACTGGTACATGTACAGATGGAATATTATCTAGGGAAAAAAATGAAACAATGCCATTTGCAGCACCGTAGATGATTCTAGAGGTAATCAGACAAATTGTACTAAGTCAAACAGCAAAAGACACATATCCTATAATATCACTTATAGGTGTTAGCTAAAAATTGATACCAATGAAGATATTTCCACAGAGAAAGGCAATCACAGATTCATTAAACAAAGTTAAGGTTCACCAAATGGAAAGGTGTGAAGACTGGATATATTAGGATATTGGGGTTAACATAGATATAGAAACACATGTGAAATATATAATCATCAAAGACCTACGGAATACCAAGAGAAGACTACTCAACATTGTTTCACAAGCTACATGAGAAAACGATCTGAAGAAGTATAGATACATGTATATGTGTAAAAGAACCACATCTTACACACCTAGAACAAACAAAACATTTTAATCAAATTTGCTCTGATAAAAAATAAAAATTAAAAAAAGAACAAGAAAAAAAAGAGAGAAAAAAGGGAAAAAAAAAAGAACAAGAAGTAATGAGACATACACTTAAGGGACTTTTTGCTGGCACATTGCATTCTAGTTTACAACCAGAACACGACTTCCATTAAAGCTCTGTCATCACTAATAAAGCAGCTTTATAAGCAATGTTGAAGGTAGCTTAAAAGAATTCTCACTAATTATTGACAGTAACAAGAAAACAAACAAAAGTAAAAATCTCACGGCAAAAAGTATACATAGAGTAAGGGTAGTAGATCAAACACTTATTAAACTTCTGTAAAGAATAAAAGACAACAGTAGTACTTTTTTTAAAAGAGAGGGCCCAAATAAATCAGAACTGAAAGAGATGATGTTACAAGAGCCACCATAGAATACAAAGTATCCTAAGATACACACAGGGTAACTCAGGGCTCAGACTGGACAGAGCCCACTCTCCATTCCCCTGTACATGACTTACAGGAGCCTCAGGAATTGAGGAGGGGGTCCTTGAGGAGAGGCACAAGATAGAAGATGTTAGGCATTAACATGACTGCATTCATTTTAAACATGCCTGAACTACATTCACATGAGATGATTTTGTCCTGTTTGTACATCAGCACCTCTAGTCGGAACTGCAGATCTTTGGTTTCACCACCTCTATGACAGCATTAGCTTCACCTGCTGTGGACCGTCTCCTATAGGATTTCTAGAACCACAAAACATCGAAGCTTCACAGGACCCAGAGTCTGTGCGACTCCACTCAGAGTCTCAACTGCACTCAGAGACTCAGAGTCTCAACAGAGACTCCCCTCTTGGAGGACACACACAAAGTAGTGTGCACATCAGGACCCAGGGGAAGGAGCAGTCACCCCATAGGTGAATGATCATACCTAGCTGCTAGTTTTAGAGGGTCTCCTGCAGAGGTGGGGTGTGGCTGCGGCTCACCATGGGGACAACGACACTGACAGCAGAAGTTCTGGGAAATACTCCTTGGCGTGAACTCTCCCAGAGTCCACCATTAGCCTCACCAAGAGCAAGGTAGGCTCCAGTGCTGGGTCGCCTCAGTCCAAACAACCAACAGGGAGGGAACCCAGCCCCATGCCTCAGCAGACAAGCGGATTAAACTTTTTATTAAACTTTTATTTAATCCACAGACAAGCAGATTAAAGCTCTGCCCACCAGAGCAACACCCAGCTCTACCCACCACCAGTCCCTCGCATAAGGAAGCTTGCACAAGCCTCTCAGATAGACTCAATCACTGGAGAGCAGACAGCAGAAGCAAGAAGAACTACAATTCTGCAGTCTGTGGAAGGAAAACCACATTCACAGAAAGATAGAGAAAATGAAAAGGCAGAGGACTTTATACCAGATCAAGGAACAAGATAAATCCTCAGAAAAACAACGAAATGAAGTGGGGATAGGTAACCTTCCAGTAAAAGAATTCAGAATAATGATAGTGAAGATGATCCAAGACCTTAGAAAAATAATGGAGGCAAAGATCGAGAAGATGCAAGAAATGCTTAACAAAGACCTAGAAGAATTAAGGAACAAACACCTAGAAGAATTAAAGAACAAACAAACAGAGATGAACAATACAATAACTGAAATGAAAAATACACTAGAAGGAATCAGTAGCAGAATAACTGTGACAGAAGAACGGATAAGTGACCTGGAAGACAGAAAGGTGGAAATCACTGCCATGGAACAGAATAAAGAAAAAGAATGAAAATAAATGAAGACAACCTAAGAGACTTCTGGGACAACATTAAATGCAACAACATTCGCATTATAGGGGTCCCAGATGGAGAACAGAGAGAGAAAGGACTCGAGAAAATATCTGAAGAGATTATAGTTGAAAACTTCCCTAGCATGGGAAAAGAAATAGCCACCAAAGTCCACGAAGCGCAGAGAGTCCCAGGCAGGATAAACCAAAGGAGAAAAATGCCGAGACACACAGTAATCAAATTGAAAAAATTAAAGACAAAGAAAAATTATTGAAAGCAACAAGGGAAAAATGACAACATACAACGGAACTCCCATAAGGTTAACAGCTGATTTCTCAGCAGAAAATCTACAAGCCAGAAGGGAGTGGCATGATAAATTTAACATGATGAAAGGGAAGAACCTACCACCAAGAGTACTCCACCCAGCAAGTATCTCATTCAGATTTGATGGAGAAATCAAAAGCTTTACAGACAAGCAAAAGCTAAGAGAATTCAGCACCACAAAACCAGCTCTACAACAAATGCTAAAGGAACTTCTCTAAGTGGGAAACACAAGAGAAGAAAAGGACCCACTAAGACAAACCCATAACAATTAAGAAAATAATAATAGGAACATACATATTGATAATTACCTTAAACATGAATGGATTAAATGCTCCAACCAAATGACACAGGCTCACTGAATGGATACAAAAACAAGATCCATATATATGCTGTCTACAAGAGACCCATTTCAGACCTAGGGACACATACAGACTGAAAGTGAGGGGATGGAAAAATATATTCCATGCAAATGAAAATCAAAAGAAAGCTGGAGTAACAATACTCATATCAGATAAAATAGATTTTAAAATAAAGAATGTTACAAGAGACAAGGAAGGACACTACATAATGATCAAGGGATCAATCCAAGATATAACAATTATAAATGTATATGTACCCAACACAGGAACACCTCAATATATAAGGCAACTGCTAACAGCTATAAAAGAGGAAATCAACAGTAACACAATAATAGCAAGGGACTTTAACACCTCACTTACACCAATGGAGATCATCCAGACAGAAAATTAATAAGGAAACACAAGCTTTAAATGACACAATAGACCAGATAGATTTAATGGATATTTATAGGACATTCCATCCAAAAACAGCAGACTACAAGTTCTTCTCAATGGTACACGGAAAATTCTCTGGGATAGATCACATCTTGGGTCACAAATAAAGCCTCAGTAAATTTAAGAAAACTAAAATCATATCAAGCAGCTGTTCCGACCACAATGCTATGAGATTAGAACTCAATTACAGGGAAAATAATGTAAAAAACAAACACATGGAGGCTAAACAATACGTTTCTAAATAACCAAGAGATCACTGAAGAAATAAAAGAGGAAATCAAAAACTACCTAGAGACAAATGACAACAAAAACACGATGATTGAAAACCTATGGGATGCAGCAAAAACAGTTCTAAGAGGGAAGTTTATAGCAATAAAAGCCTACCTCAAGAAACCAGAAAAATCTCAAATAAACAATCTAACCCTACACCTAAAGGAACTAGAGAACGAAGAACAAAACCCAAAGTTAATAGAAGGAAAGAAATCATAAAGATCAGAGCAGAAATAAATGAAATAAAAACAATAGCAAAGATCAATAAAACTAAAAGCTGGTTCTTTGAGAAGATAAACAAAAATGATAAACCTGTAGCCAGACTCAAGTAAAAGAGGGAGAGGACTCAAATCAATAAAATTAGAAATGAAAAAGGAGAAGTTGTAACAGACACCACAGAAATACAAAGCATCCTAAGAGACCTCTACAAGCAACTCTATGCCAATAAAATGGACAACCTGGAAGAAATGGACAAATTCTTAGAAAGGTATAACCTTCCAAGACTGAACCGGGAAGAAATAGAAAATATGAACAGACCTATCACAAGTAATGAAATTGAAAGTGTGATTAAAAATCTTCCAACAAACAAAAGTCCAGAACTAGATGGCATCAGAGGTGAATTCTATCAAACATTTAGACAAGAGCTAACACCCAATCTTCTCAAACTCTTCAGAACTTTTCAGGGGAAGGAACACTCCCAAACTCATTATATGAGGCCACCATCACCCTGATACCAAAACCAGACAAAGATACTACAGAAAAACAAAATTAGAGACCAATATCACTGATTAATATAGATGTAAAAATCCTCAACAAAATACTAGGAAACAGAATTGAACAACACATTAAAAGGATCATGCACCATGATCAGGTGGGGTTTATCCCAGGGATGCAAGAATTCTTCAATATACACAAATCAATCAATGTGATACACCATATTAACAAATTGTAGAATAAAAATATGATCATCCCAATAGATGCAGGAAAAGCTTTCGACAAAATTCAACACCAATTTATGATTAAAAGTCTCCAAAAAGTGGGCATAGAGGGAATCTACCTCAACATAATAAAGGCAGTATATGACAAACCCACAGCAAACATCATTCTCAATAGTGAAAAACTAAAAGCATTTCCTCTAAGATCAGGAACAAGACAAGGATGTCCACTCTCACCACTATTACTCAACATAGTTTTGGAAGTCCTAGACACAGTAATCAGAGAAGAAAAAGAAATAAAAGGAATACAAATTGGAAAAGAAGAAGTAAAATTGTCACTGTTTGCAAATGACACGATACTACACATAGTGAATCCTAAAGATGCCACCAGAAAACTACCAGAGCTAATCAATGAATTTGGTAAAGTTGCAGGATACAAAATTAATGCACAGAAATCTCTTGCATTCCTATACACTAACAATGAAAGATCAGAAAGAGAAATTAAGGAAACAATCTCATTCACCATTGCAACAAAAAGAATAAAATACGGAGGAATGAACCTACATAAGGAGGTAAAAGACCTGTACTCAGAAAACTATAAGACACTGCTGAAAGAAATCAAAGATGATATAAACATATGGAAGTATAAACCATGTTCTTGGATTAGAAGAATCAATATTGTGAAAATGACTATAGTACCCAAAGCAAGCTACAGATTCAATGCAATCCCTATCAAATACCACTGGCATTTTCTACAGAACTAGAACAAAAAAATCTTAAAATTTGTATGGAGACACAAAAGACCCCGAATAGCCAAAGCAGTCTTGAGGGAAATTAAAAGAGCTGGAGGAACCAGACTTCATAACTTCAGACTATACTACAAAGCTACATTAATCAAGACTATATGGTACTGGCACAAAAACAGAAATATAGATCAATTGAACAAGATAGAAAGCCCAGAGATAAACCTACGTACCTATGGCTAACTCATCTATGACAAAGGAGGCAAAGATATACAATGAAGAAAAGACAGTCTCTTCAGTAAGTGGTGCTGGGAAAACTGGACAACTACACGTAAAAGAATGAAATTAGAACACTCCATAACACCATACACAAAAATAAACTCAAAATGAATTAGAGATCTAAATGTTAGACCAGACACTATAAAATTATTAGAGGAAAACATAGGCAGAACACTCTATGACATAAATCACAGCAAGATCCTTTTTGACCCACCTCCTAGAGAAGTGGAAATAAAAACAAAAATAAACAAATGGGACCTAATGAAACTTCAAAGCTTTTGCACAGCAAAGGAAAACATAAACAAGACGAAAATACAACCCTCAGAATGGGAGAAAATGTTTTCAAATGAAGCAAATGACAAAAGATTAATCTCCAAAATTTACAAGCAGCTCGTGTAGCTCAATATCACAAAAACAAACAACACAATCCAAAAATGGGCAGAAGACCTAAATAGACATTTCTCCAAAGGAGATATACAGATTGCCAATAAACACATGAAAGGATGCTGAACATCACTAATCATTAGAGAAATGCAAATCAAAACTACAGTGAGGTATCACCTCCAGCAGTCAGAATGGCAATCATCAAAAAATCTACAAACAATAAATGCTGGAGAGGCATTTACTGGAGAAAAGGGAACGTTCTTGCACTGTTGCTGGGAATGTAAATTGCTATACCCACTAGGGATAACAGTATAGAGGTTCCTTAAAAAACTAAAAATAGAAGTACCATACGACCCAGCAATCCAACTACTGGGCATTTGCCCTGAGAAAACCATAATTCAAAAAGAGTTATATACAACAATGTTCATTGCAGTTCTACTTACAATAGCCAGGACATGGAAGCAACCTAAGTGTCCATCGACAGATGAATGGATAAAGAATATCTGGCACATATATAAATGGAATATTACTCAGCCATAAAAAGAAACAAAACTGAGTTATTTGTAGTGAGGGGGATGGACTTAGAGTCTGTCCTACACAGTGAAGTAAGTCAGAAAGAGAAAAATAAATACCGTGTGCTAACAGAGATATATGGAATCTAAAGAAAAAAGTTTATGAAGAACCTAGGGGCAGGACAGGATTAAGGACACAGACATAGAGAAAGGACTTGAGGACACGGGGAGGGGGAAGGGTAAGCTGGGACGAAGTGAGAGAGTGCCATGGACATATATACATTACCAAATGTAACATCGATAGCTACTGGGAAGCAGCCACATAGCACAGGGAGATCAGCTCGGTGCTTTGCGACCACCTAAAGGGGTGGGATGTGGAGGGTGGGAGGGAGATGTAAGAGGGAGGGGATATGGTGATATATGTATATGTATAATTGATTCACTTTGTTATACAGCAGAAACTAACACTCCATTGTAAAGCAATTATACTCCAATAAAGGTGTAAAAGGAAAATAAAAAAGAAAGAAGCCCAGAGATAAACCTACACACCTATGGTCAACTAATCTATGACAAAGTAGGCAAGACTATACAATGGAGAAAAGACAGTGTCTTCAATCAGTGGTGCTGGGAAAAATGGACAGCTACATGTAAAAGAATGAAATTAGAACACCCTCTAACACCATACACAAAAATAAATTCAAAATGGATTAGAGACCTTAATGTAAGACCGGACAGTATAAAACTCTTAGAGGAAAACATAGGAAGAATACTCTAACATAAATCACAGCAAGATCTTTTTTGATCCACCTCCTAGAATAATGACATAAAAAAGAAAACTAAACAAATGGGACCTAATGAAACGTAAAAGCTTTTGCAAAGCAATGGAAACTACAAACACAAAAAGACAACCCTCAGAATGGGAGAATATATTTGCAACTGAATCAATGGACAAAGGATTAATCTCCAATATATATAAACAGCTCATGCAGCTCAATATTAAAAAAACAAACAACCCAATACAAAAATGGGCAGAAGATCTAAATAGACATTTCTTCCAAGAAGACGTAGAGATGGCCAAGGAGCACATGAAAAGCTGCTCTACATCACTAATTATTAGAGAAATGCAAATCAAAACTACAATGAGGTATCACCTCACACGTGTTAGAATGGGCATCATCAGAAAATCTACAAACAACAAATGCTGGAGAGGGTGTGGAGAAAAGGAACCCTCTTCCATGATTGGTGGGAATGTAAATTGATAGTCACTATGGAGAACAGTATGGAGGTTCCTTAAAAAACTAAAAATAGAATTACCATATGATCCAGCAACCCACTACTGGGCATATACCCAGAGAAAACCATAAATCAAAAAGACACATTCACCACAATGTTCATTGCAGCACTATTTACAATAGCCAGGTAATGGAAGCAACCTAAATGCCCACAGACAGACGAATGGATAAAGATGTGGTACATATATAAAATGAACTATTAGCCATAAAAAAGAATGAAATTGGGTCATTTGTAGAGACGTCGATGGATCTAGAGACTGTCATACAGAGTGAAGTAAGTCAGAAAGAGAAAAACAAATATTGTATATTAACGCATATATGTGGAACCTAGAAAAATGGTACAGATGAACCGGTTTGAAGGGCAGAAATAGAGACACAGATGTAGAGAACAAATGTATGGACACAAAGAGGGGAAAGCCATGGGGGGTGGTGGTGGGAGGAGTTGGGAGATTGGGATTGACATGTATACATTTATATGTATAAAATAGATAACCAATAAGAACCTGCTGTATAAAAAATAAATAAAATAAAATGAAAAATAAAATTTTTTAAAAAACGGAAAAAAGTTATTCCCTTCACATACATGATTTATATGAATGAATTAGTTCCATGCTTACATCCATAACAACAAAAAAGAGGAATAAAACCTACCTTGAAACAAAAAAGAAAAAAACAAAACAGAACACACCAGTTATACAGATGAAAACCCTATCAGGGCACTTGCTCCAGTGGTAGAAAATTCTGAAGTTGGTCAGAGGTGGGGAATCGTCTCGCATGCAGCCAGCAGCCCCCCCGCAAGGAGTGTCCTCATTACAAGCCTGGGGGACCATGCCGAGGCATCTGTGAGTAAACGTGAGCTGAGCCCCAGGCCAGCTGCTGCTGAACTGTTCCCAACCTTCCCAGGTAAAACACCTGAATATGTACAAGGACTTGAAAGCCTAGAGGAAGGGCCATGGAGCCACACGAGTGACAGCATGCCGGCCGACTTGGTGCCTGCAGGCCAGCCAGGATGGTCCTGGCCCTGGGTGCTCTTCTGGAAGATTTCCATTTCCCTGCCTGAGATACCCGTCCTGTCCCTGCCCCCACTGCTTTTTTCCTTCCTCACCTCTGCCCAGGGAGAAATTCCAGCAGCAGGTATGGGTGACACATCCTCTTCTTTAGCAGGTGGCAGCCTGGCAACTGCTGCAGAAAGTCCAGCAGAGCCCCACTCACACTGGGCCACCCACAAAGCCGTGGCCTCTCACTCCCTCCCACCAGCCCAGCCCCGAGACTGCTGACAGGGCAGAGAAAATGGCGTCAGGCACGGCTGCAGGGGCTCTTGCTGCCTGGAGTGGTATTTATATTGATCTCAACCCAGGCACACCTGGGGAAGGCTGGCCGGCATGGTAAGGCTGCCCAGGTCAGCCAATCATCACCCCTCAGGGGCTCACAGTTGCAGAAAATGGAACTTGCTGAACCGGCCAGGTCCAAGGAACAGGTGTGGGCTCCTGAGAGTCAGGATAGACAAGGGGCTGCAGCTTTGGCTTGTTTTCTAATCATTTTATCTGGCCCATGAGTGGGAGACAACTTCAAGAAAACCCTCTCCTAATGAGAGGAACCCAGGAGTCAGGGAGAGGAGGGGTGGGTGGTGGTTGGAGACAGAGGCCTGGTGCCCCGGGTGCAGTGGAAGTCTCTGGAAGACCAGGTGGAGGGAGGCCGCACAGAGTGATGCCCAGGGTCACAGACCTGTCGCAGCTGCTGTTTGTTAGTTCAAGTCCTGCTCTGAGGTGCTCTGTGTCAGCTCTGAGCGACAGGTGAGCTGGGGATGCTCTGCAATGAGGGCTATGTGCACGGTTCCTGTGTGCCCAGCCCTGCCACGGTACCTGCAAGGGTAGCTCTGTATCCTGGGAGGGGCCTGACCACGAGAGCCCCGTGGGCTGGGGTGGGGGTGGGGTACCTGCCCAGGTGAGCTCCATATTCTGGGATTTGTCTGACCACGAGAGCCCCATGGGCTGCTGGGGACCTGGTAAAGGATGTCAGGACAGTCAGTGAAGCCACCGAGGATATACCTCCAGTTGCTCCTAATTCCTACACCCTGCTGGTCATTCTACCAACCACCAGGACATGGTATTCTGTATTAGTCTTCAATGATGCCTTCTTTTGTATTCCATTAGTCCCAGAGTCACAAGAAATTTTGGCTTGTGAGTGGCAGGACTCAACATACAACTAAAACAATACTTCCGGGCCGTCTTGCCCCAAGGGTGCAAAAATTCCCACACCATCTTTGGGGAAAGCTTAGCTAAAGACCTAAAAGTTCTACCTCTGGAAAAGGAAACACTCCTTCAGTACGCAGACGACATTCTGATCGCCAGCCCTACTAAGGAGGCCTCTGAACTACCAAGCCAATAAAGGATAGAAGTTGTCCAAGAAAAAGCTCAAATATCACAGACTGCGGTGACCTGCCTGGGCTTCATTCTCACAGAAGGTCGGAGAAGCCCATCCCAGGAAAGGGAAGAAACCATTTTCGGCCTTACCCCTTTCTAAAACTAGAAGACAGCTTAGGGGTTCCTGGGGAGGCCAGGGTTTGCTGCTTCTGGATCCCTAACTACAGTCTACTAGCTGGGCCTCTATATGAAACACTGAAAGGAAAAGATGATGATCCTTTTGAATAGAATCCAGAAGTGGCCTTTCAAGAATGGAAAGAGCAGTCAATTCAGACCCTTGCCCTGGAACTCCCTAATTTAGCTATACCCTTTGACCTTTACATTCCCGGTGAAAGGTGAATCGCCATTGGAGAATTAGTGCAAAAACTGGGACCACTTGAAATGGAACAATGCAAGAATGCCATCCAGGTAGGATAAACTACGGTCACCAAGGGGCTTGGCCCACTGCCGCATCTGGCCAAGATACTGGCGGTATCTAAAAACCTGGAAATCAGCAGCCCAAAAGGCCACCTCCCTCCTAAGGGAAAAGGACCCCACGTGGTGATCCTAACCACCAACCATGCCCTGAAGTTGCAGGGTTCGCTCCGTGGGCACACCGACCTCGAGTGAGGAGGCCCTCCAACTCCAACATCCAGAGAGGTAACCGGGGGCAACAGGGCACCATGACGACTCGTGTGAACATCACTTGACCTGGAGTTTCTCTCATAAAACAACAAGAGTGTGTCCCAAAAGAGTAGACTACTGCTTGCAGGACTTACTGCACCCAGAGGGGAGCTAATAATCTTGGCGGGGGAACCGTATATCACACTGTCACCATAGAAGAGCCTACAGACACCGTGATGATGGTGGCCAATAAGACCAGCTGGACTCCTGTTTACTTCAAAAGGCTGTTGACTCAGTGGCCATCATGGTCCTTGATCACCACTGACCCTGGACTGTCTGGGAGTTGAGCGGGCAGGGCTCTGACACCTGGTGCTGTTTGTACGTTAATTCAGGGGCCTAATTGAAGAAAGCGCAGACTACTGGTCAGAGCATCTAGGCTGGCAGAAACGGTCAGCCTAAGGTGGCCGAACAAATGTGGGGCGGGGTGAAACCAGCCCCCACAGCGTCTCTGCACATCTCTTTCCTGGACCCTTAAAGGTCATTAGAATCTATAACACTTCCAATGCTGGTGCTCAGGTGGACGAGCAGGGAGGCAGGGGGCCTGGGGACAATCAACGTCACCTGGAGGCTGCTGGGGAGAAGCTCTGACCCTCGCCCCCGGGTATTAGGGCTCCCAACTCAGCACTCAGCAGTTACAGAAGAAGTGTCTGCACCCTCAGCACTCCAAGAATGAGGAACGGGACAAAAGGCAGAGGAGGGGTTTGTCCCCAGCAAAGCCCATTAAAAATCCCTGGGAGATAAAAATAGAGTCTGGGCAATAAAGTCAAGTCTAAGCTTTTTTATCCTTTGTGCTTTGTCTAATTTCATGTGCTCCTAGGGTCCCGCATGCAGAGGTTCCACACCCGGCACTTCAGACCAGATTTCCTAGTGCAGAATGGCTGGGTCGACACCTCAGCTCCTGGGGCCCAGTGCAGACTCCGCGATATAGAGCCTGAGCTGCAGCCAACCTGGCCCTCGAGAGCTCCGCCCCCTCCCTCCCACTGACTCTGACAGGATCTCTACACAGCAGCCCAGCCCACAGCCCACGGGGTAGTGCATGCTCTCACCTCTCCATTCTCTGATCAAAATATAAACTTTCCTTTGCTTGTGAACCAAACTCAGTCTCGATCTGTTGGCCCCAATGACACTGGGCAGGGGGACACTTGTTGGGGTCCACTCTGGAGGATCAGTAACAGAAATTGAGACTATTGTAACCTCAATGAACAGATGTGTGAGCCAAACTGTAGTTAACATAGAACAGTGTATAAGGCTCGGGTAAAATAAGATGTTTCTAACGCTTCCATTTGATATTTCCATCACTTTATTATAAGCAAGTTCAGTGAAAAGGTTTGTCTTATTTGTCAGGTCAATATTAGAGAAACGAAGTGATTTCTTTCCAAGGATGTACATCTAATAATCTTGGTTAAAGCTTCAATCTTGTTTTAAATGCTTTTCCATTGAAAATGATACCTCTCTTTCAGCTCCCCCATTTCTGAGAAGTATAAAATCTTATAATTTATTATTACCAAAGGGGAAAGGTGGGAGGAGGGATAAATTAACAGTTTGGGATTAACACATACACACTGCTATGTATAAAATAGATCATCAACAAGGAACTACTGTATAGCACAGGGAACTACACTCAACATTTTGCAATAACCTATAAGGGGAAATAATCTGAAAAAGAATAGATATTTTTATTGACATCATCTATCAATGACAGTTAAAGTGTAACCTAAGGGAAGCTGGTGGTGAGTGCTTCTGACCCTGAAGACTTCAATCATCTAAAGTTTGGACTCTGCCTACTTCCCAAGGCCCTTAATGAACATATGTGTAGCCGTAGCTTAAAAAATTCCCCAGTTTGGGTTTCGGGGAGACACTGATTTTGAAAAAGCCCTGGTGTTCTCCTTACATGAATGGGACTCTTCCTACTGCTAAAACATGTCTGTCACACCCAGAGGATGGTATACCGTCTGATCGGGAAGAGTTTGGAAAAGGCATCTCATCTCCTCATCTCCTGGTGCTCGGGTTCACCCCTCCAGCGTCTTTACTAACAGTCTCCCCACTTGGAGATGTCAGCACTGTCAACATCCTGTTGCGTACAGTTTGGAATTTGTCCAGAGGATGAAGCGGAAGGATGAGGAACAATGAGAGACAAGTCCTAGGTGTTCAGACAGGCACATGTCACTCTAATTTCCAATCAGGATGACGAATTGACCAAAAGCTAGGGTTGCCCATGGAAACAGTATAGGGCTTGAGGAAATCCCGCTGCTTTGTGGCCAGTTCCCATAAACACAAGTTGAACAATGGAACTCAGGGGCAGTAAAATTCACGAAACTGCAGAGTTGAAAATATCCATCACTGAAAAATGTCTTGAGGAAAGTCAGAGAAAAGGACTTGTAAGCAAGGGAGAATGGCAGGAAAGGGATTTGAGGAGGTAGAAAGGACTCGCCATTAAGCACAAGAAAAGGAGCTGAACATTGCCAACATTGCAGTTGGCCAAAAAGGGTGTATGCGTTTTTTTCTGTATATATTCAAGAAAAGGGCATACACTTTTTTAGCCAACCAAACAGGTGGGCACTGGAAGTCAATACTACAAAAGATATCACTTCGCATCAGTCAGAAGAGCCATCCTCATAAAGCGTAAACAACAGAAATGCAGGACAGGGCAAGGAGAAGAGGGAGCCCTGTGAGACTTATAGTGGAAATGTATATTGCCAACGGCCATTCTGGAGAAGTGTATTGTGTTTACCAAAGCATCTAAAAAATGAGCTACAGAGCATAGGGCACTTGCACTCATGGGCGTATATCTTGAGAAAAACAAAAATCGAGAGGACACAGGCACCCCAATGTTTACCCCCTCTCTGTTTAAAAGATCCTCAACTAGGATATAACTTAAATGTCTCTGGAGGGAAAAAATGGGTAGAGATGTGGTACTTAGGTAGAGTGGAATATTATTCAGCCTGGAAATCAATGAAATATGGCCAGTTGTAACAACTCCGGAGGAGTTACGTATGATCTTTCTAAGTGACAGAATTCAAAAAGAAAAAGACACATATCATAAGATATCACTTAAAGGTGGAATCCAAAATGGCTACACATGAAATAAATTACAAAACAAAAACATAGTCAAATATGTAGAAAACACGCATAAGGCTGCTAAACGGGAAAGGTGGGGAGGGGTGAGGCATCACCCAGGAGGTTGAAATTAGCAAAGATACCATTCCAAATACCAAACTGATAATCAACAAGGCCTACACGGTAGCTAAAAGAACTGCACTCAGCACACTCAAGTCACCGGAAAAGAATATATACGACTGGTAAGAATGTGAAAAAGAATTTACTGATGTCTCTCTGTACGTGAATCAAGTGGATGTACAGCAGCAAGAAACAGAGCTTTGAAAATCAGCTGTAACCAATATAGTAATAAATTGAAAAAAATAAATGACAGAGAGACAGAGAAAACCTCTTACAACTTTTCCTCAGGGCCGGTGATGCAACATGGATTGAACACATCTAGACCCACAGCAGGATGAGACATAAGGCTGGAAACTGTTTGCGCTAAGAGAAATGTGAGGTTGGGTGAGGAAATGCACACCCTTTAAAGTAATACTACCTGGTGCCCATTCAATGGGTCCCAAATCTGCAGGTTCAAGGGATCTTCCTACAGCTAAAACATGCATGGAAAACCCAGAGGACTGTACACCATGTGATCGGGAGATGTGTCTAAAATGCAGCTCATTTATCCTCTCCTGGTGCTCCTGTTCACCATTCCAGCCACGTTACTTAGAATCTCCCCACTTGGAGAATCAGCACATTTCAACTTCTGTTTCACACATTTTGCAAATTGTGAGGAGGATGAACGGGGAACCAATGAGAGAATAGTTGTAGGGGTTTGGACGGGCACATATCACTCTAATTTCCCATTAAGAATAAGAATTGAAAAAAGGCTCAGCCCGCCTCGCCCGAGCCAAAATAGGGCCTGAAGCAATCCTGCGGGTTTGAGGCCAGCTCACAAAAGAGCAACTTAAAAAATGGAGCTCAGGGTCACTGCAATTCACAAACCTGCAGAGTTATAAATGAAAACTAACGTCCAAAAATATGTTGAGGTAAGGCAAAGAAGACGATCTGGATGCAAGACAGAATTGCAAGAAACAGATTTCAAGAGATAGATTGGACTCGTCTTTAAAGCACATGAAAAGCGGCAGAATTTCGACAATGATGCAGTTGGCCCAAAAGGGCGTATGCGTTTTTTCCTGATTATATCCAGGAAAAAACGCATACGCACTTTATGGGCAACGAAGCAAGCAAGCAATGCAAATGTGCACAACAAAGAAGTCTCATTTCCCACTGGTCAAAAGGGCCATCCTAAAAAACTGTAAACGCCAGAAATGCAGGACAGGCCATGGAGAACAGGGAGCCTTTATACGCTGATGGGCAGTGTGTGAACTGCCGAGAGCCACTCTGGAGAAGTGTATGGTGGTTCCTAAATCATCTAAAAAACAGAGCTACAGAGCATAGGACACTTCCAATCATGGGAGTATATCTAGGGAAGTCTAAAAATCAACAAGACACAAGCACACCACAGTTTAGGGCTACTCTGTTTACAAGAACCTCAACTTCAGTACACCTTAAATATCCCAGGAAAGAGAACAATGGATAAAGAAGATGTGGTACTTATGTACAATGGAATATCTCTTCACCATGAAATCAATGTAATAAGACTAGTAGAAGGATAAAGAGTGGATTTAGGTCCGATAATACTACTTGAAATAAGTCAAACAGAAAAAGAAACATATCATAAGATATCACTTATAGAGGGAGGGTAAATATGGCTGCACAAGAAATGAATTACAGAACAGAACAGTGTCTCACATTTAGAAAACACACTTATTTCAGCTTAAGGGGAAAGGAGAGGTGGGGTGATGCATAAAACCAGAGTTTGAAATTAGCACAGATACCGTTCAATAAACCAAATAGATATTAGAAAAGATCTACACCTTTCTCAATGAACTGGCCTCAACACACCCTATACACCACAGAGAAATATATCTGAGTAATAAGAATCTTAAAACCCATGTATTGATATATCTCCATAAGGGAATCAAGTGTGTGCAGAGCGGCACAAACACAGCAGTGAAAATGAGCTAAACCCCATTATAGAAATAAATTTTAAAAACAAAACGCAGAAACAATGAAAGAGAGAAAAATTCTTACAAAATTTGCTGAGGGGCTGTGAGGCAACTAGGATTGACCACATATAAACCCACAGCTGGATAAGACATAAGGCTGGACACTTGGGGCTGAGAGGATTGGTGAGCTTTGGTGAGCAACTGCCAAAAGTTTAATGCAATACTTCATGCTACTCATTCCAAGGGTCCCAAAACTCGAGGTTGAAGGGAATCTTCCTACAGCTAAACCACGCTTGGGAAACCCAGCGACTGGTATACCATATGATCGGGAAAGGTTTCTAAAACGCACCTCATTTTTCCTCTCCTGGGGCTCCGGATCGACATTCCAGCCGCTTTACCAAAAATATCCCCACATGGAGAGTCAATGCCTTTAAGTTCTGGTATCGCACAGTCTGCAGTTAGTGCGGAGGATGAATGGGAATACGGGGAACCAGTGAGAAACTAGCTGTAGCGGTTTCAATGGGCACATGTCACTCTAATTTCACATCATTAAGAAGAATAAACCAAAGGCACAGCAAGGTGCCCCAGAAGAAAAAAAGGGCCTGAAGGAATCCTGTGGTTATGAGGCAAGATCACAAAAATAAGAGCTGAAAAATGGAGCTAAGGGCCACTGCAATTCAAAAACCTGCAGAGTTATAAAGGCCAACTATTTTCAAAAAATATATTGAGGTAAGGCTATGAAGAGGCATTGAAAGCAAGGCAGAATTGCAGGAAACCGATTTCAGGAGGTAGACTGGAATTGCATTTAAAGCATAGGAAAATAGGCAGAACGTCCACAATGATGCACTTGGCCAAAAAGGGCGTATGCGTTTTTTCCTGAATATATTCAGGAAAAAACGCATACGCCCTTTTTGGCCAACCAAGCAAGCTTGCAAAGGAAATCTGCACTACAATGAAGTCTCACTTACCCCAGTCAAAAGGGCCATCTAAAAAAGTGTAAAATCCAGAAAGGCAGTACAGGCCATGGAGAACTGGGAGCCTTGTTATGCTGATGGGCGGGATGTAAATTGACAACAGCCACTGGGAAGAACTGTATGGTGTTTCCTGAAACATCTAAAAAACAAAGCAACAGAGCCTAGGGCACTTCCACTTATGGTCCTATAGTTTAGGGAAATTAAAATCAAAAAGACACAGCCACCCCAAAGTTTGGGACGGCTCTGTTTACAAGAACCTCGTTTACGGTACAAGTTCAATATCGCAGAAAGTGAAAAATGGATAAAGAAGTTGTGGTACTTACATACAATGCAATATCATTCAGCAATGAAATCTATGTCATCAGGCCCATAGCAGCATAATGAGTGGATTCAGCTATGATGATTCTAACTGAAATAAGTCACACAGAAAAAGAAACATCATAAGATATCTCTAATACACGGAATGTAAACTTGGCTACACAGGAACTGAATTACAAAACAGAACAGGGTCTCAAATTTAGAAAACCAACTTATGCTTGCTTAAGGGGAAAGGTGAGTTGGGGTGCTGCATAAAACCAGAGATTGAAATGAGAACAGATAAAGTTCCTTAAGCCAAATATGGAATAGACAAGAGCTACTCCTTGCTGAACGAAATGGACTCAACACCCCATATTAAACGCCTAAGAATGTACCTGACTAGTAAGTATCTTAAAACCTATGGATTGCTATGTCTCCGAAAGAGAATCAAGCGTGTGTACAGGGGCATAAACGCAGCAGTGAAAGGATTGGAAAGGTTCGGTGAGCAAATGAAGACCCTTTGAAGTCATATTGCATGGTAACCATGCCACGGGTCTCAACTCTCCAGGTTTAAGGGATTCTTCCTTCAGCTAAAACATGCATGTGGAACCCAGAGTATGATCCACCGTGTGATCGGGAGACGTGTTCAAATATGTCTCAGTTTTCGTGCCCTGGTACTGGGGTGCAACATTCCAGACGCTTTACTAACACTCTCCCGACTTGGAGAGTCAGTGCCTTTAACCTCCTGTTTGGCCCAGTTTGCAATTTCTGCGGAAGATGAACAGGAATAGGGAGAACCAATGAGAGACTAGCTGGAGGTGTCTGGACGGGCAAATTTAACTCTCATTTCCCACCAGGAAGAGGAATTAACCAAAGGCTCAGCGTGCCGTGCCGGAACCAGATTAGGGCCTGAAGCAATCCTGCGGTGTTGCGGTCAGCTCACAAGAAAGCGAGTTGAAGAAAGGAGCTCAGGGGCACTGTAATTCACAAACCTGCAGACTTATAAATGACAGCTATCGTCCAAAAATATACTGAAGTAAGGCTGCCAAGAGGACTTGAAAGCGGGGCAGAATTGCAGGAAACCGATTTAGGAGGTAGACTGGAATTGCATTGAAAGCATAGGAAAAGAGGCAGAACGTCCACAATGATGCACTTGGCCAAAAAAGGCGTATGCGTTTTTTCCTGAATATATTCCGGAAAATACGCATACACCCTGTTTGGCCAACCAAGCAAGCTTGCAAAGGAAATCTGCACTACAATGAAGTCTCACTTCCCCCCGGTCAAAAGGGCCATCTGAAAAAAGTGTAAAATCCAGAAAGGCAGGACAGGCCATGGAGAACTTGGAGCCTTGTTATGCTGATGGGCGGGATGTAAATTGCCAACAGACACTCGGGAGAAGTGTATGGTGTTTCCTGAAACATCTAAAAAACAAAGCAACAGAGCCTAGGGCACTTCCACTTATGGTCCTATAGCTTAGGGAAATTAAAATCAAAAAGACACAGCCACCCCAAATTTTGGGATGGCTCTAATTAAAAGAACCTCATTTACGGTTCAAGTTCAATATCGCAGAAAGTGAAAAATAGATAAAGAAGATATGGTACTTACGTACAATGCAATAACACTCAGCAATGTAATCTATGTCATCAGCCCTGTAGCAGAATCATGAGTGGATTCAGGTATGATGATTGTAACTGAAATAAGTCACACAGAATAAGAAACATCATAAGATATCACTAATACACGGAATGTAATCTTGGCTACAAAGGAACTGAATTACAAAACAGAACAGGCTCTCAAATATACAAAACCAACTTATGCTTGCTTAAGGGGAAAGGTGAGTTGGGGTGCTGCATAAAACCAGAGAATGAAATGAGCACAGATAAAGTTCCTTAAGCCAAATATGGAATAGACAAGAGCTACTCCTTGCTGAACGAAATGGACTCAACACCCCATATGAAACGCCTAAGAATGTACCTGACTAGTAAGTATCTTAAAACCTATGGATTTCTTTGTCTCCGAAAGAGAATCAAGCGTGTGTACAGGGGCATAAATGTAGCAGTGATAGGACTGGAGAGGTTCAGTAAGCAAATGAAGACCCTTTGAAGTCATATTGCATGGTACCCATGCCACGGGTCTCAACTCTCCAGGTTTCAGGGATTCTTCCTTCAGCTAAAACATGCATGTGGAGCCCAGAGTATGATCAACCATGTGAAGGGGAGACGTGTTCAAATATGTCTCAGTTTTCCTCCCCTGGTACTCGGGTGCAACATTCCTGACGCTTTACTAACACTCTCCCCACTTGGAGAGTCAGCGCCTTTAACCTCCTGTTTGGCCCAGTTTGCAATTTCTGCGGAAGATGAACAGGAATAGGGAGAACCAATGAGAGACTAGCTGGAGGTGTCTGGACGGGCAAATTTAACTCTCATTTCCCACCAGGAGAGGAATTAACCAAAGGCTCAGCGTGCTGTGCCGGAACCAGATTAGGGCCTGAAGCCATCCTGCGGTGTTGCGGCCATCTCAAAAGAAAGCGAGTTGAAGAAAGGAGCTCAGGGGCACTGTAATTCACAATCCTGCAGAGTTATAAATGACAGCTATCGCCAAAAATATACTGAAGTAAGGCTGCCAAGAGGACTTGAAAGCGGGGCAGAATTGCAGGAAACCGATTTCAGGAGGTAGACTGGAATTGCATTGAAAGCATAGGAAAAGAGGCAGAACGTCCACAATGATGCACTTGGCCAAAAAGGGCGTATGCGTTTTTTCCTGAATATATTCAGGAAAAAACACATACGCCCTTTTTGGCCAACCAAGCAAGCCTGCAAAGGAAATCTGCACTACAATGAAGTCTCACTTCCCCCTGGTCAAAAGGGCCATCTGAAAAAAGTGTAAAATCCAGAAAGGCAGGACAGGCCATGGAGAACTGGGAGCCTTGTTATGCTGATGGGCGGGATGTAAATTGCCAACAGACACTCGGGAGAAGTGTATGGTGTTTCCTGAAACATCTAAAAAACAAAGCAACAGAGCCTAGGGCACTTCCACTTATGGTCCTATAGTTTAGGGAAATTAAAATCAAAAAGACACAGCCACCCCAAAGTTTGGGACGCCTCTGTTTACAAGAACCTCGTTTACAGTACAAGTTCAACATCGCAGAAAGTGAAAAATGGATAAAGAAGTTTTGGTATTAACTTACAAAACAATATCACTCAGCAATGAAATCTATGTCATCAGGCCCTTAACAGCACAATGAGTGGATTCAGGTATGATGATTCTAACTGAAATAAGTCACACAGAAAAAGAAACATCATAAGATATCAGTAATACACGGAATGTAAACTTGGCTACACAGGAACTGAATTACAGAACAGAACAGGGTCTCAAATTTAGAAAACCAACTTATGCTTGCTTAAGGGGAAAGGTGAGTTGGGGTGCTGCATAAAACCAGAGATTGAAATGAGCACAGATAAAGTTCCTTAAGCCAAATATGGAATAGACAAGAGCTACTCCTTGCTCAACGAAATGGACTCAACACCGCATATTAAACGCCTAAGAATGTACCTGACTAGTAAGTATCTTAAAACCTATGGATTGCTATGTCTCCGAAAGAGAATCAAGCATGTGTACAGGGGCATAAACGCAGCAGTGATAGGATTGGAGAGGTTCGGTGAGCAAATGAAGACCCTTTGAAGTCATATTGCATGGTACCCATTCCACGGGTTTCAACTACCCAGGTTTAAGGTATTCTTCCTTCAGCTAAAACATGCATGTGGAACCTAGAGTATGATCAACCATGTGATCGGGAGACGTGTTCAAACATGTCTCAGTTTTCGTACCCTGGTACTTGGGTGCAACATTCCAGATGCTTTACTGACACTCTCCCGACTTGGAGAGTCAGTCCCTTTAACCTCCTGTTTGGCCCAGTTTGCAATTTCTGCGGAAGATGAACAGGAATAGGGAGAACCAATGAGAGACTAGCTGGAGGTGTCTGGACGGGCAAATTTAACTCTCATTTCCCACCAGGAAGAGGAATTAACCAAAGGCTCAGCGTGCTGTGGGGGAACCAGATTAGGGCCTGAAGCAATCCTGCGGTGTTGCAGCCAGCTCACAAGAAAGCGAGTTGAAGAAAGGAGCTCAGGGGCACTGTAATTCACAAACCTGCAGACTTATAAATGACAGCTATCGTCCAAAAATATACTGAAGTAAGGATGCCAAGAGGACTTGAAAGCGGGGCAGAATTGCAGGAAACCGATTTCAGGAGGTAAACTGGAATTGCATTGAAAGCATAGGAAAAGAGGCAGAACGTCCACAATGATGCAGTTGGCCAAAAAGGGCGTATGCGTTTTTTCCTGAATATATTCAGGAAAAAACGCATACGCCCTTTTTGGCCAACCAAGCAAGCTTGCAAAGGAAATCTGCACTACAATGAAGTCTCACTTCCCCCCGGTCAAACGGGCCATCTGAAAAAAGTGTAAAATCCAGAAAGGCAGGACAGGCCATGGAGAACTGGGAGCCTTGTTATGCTGATGGGCGGGATGTAAATTGTCAACAGCCACTCAGGAGAAGTGTATGGTGTTTCCTGAAACATCTACAACACAAAGCAACAGAGCCTAGGGTACTTCCACATATGGTCCTATAGCTTAGGGAAATTAAAATCAAAAAGACACAGCCACCCCAAAGTTTGGGACGGCTCTGTTTACAAGAACCTCGTTTATGGTACAAGTTCAATATCGCAAAGAGCGAAAAACGGATAAAGAAGTTGTGGTACTTACGTACAATGCAATATCACTCAGCAATGAAATCTATGTCATCAGGCCCGTAGCAGCATAATGAGTGGATTCAGGTATGATGATTCTAACTGAAATAAGTCACACAGAAAAAGAAACATCATAAGATATCACTAATATACGGAATGTAAACTTGGCTACACAGGAACTGAATTACAAAACAGAACAGGGTCTCAAATTTAGAAAACCAACTTATGCTTGCTTAAGGGGAAAGGTGAGTTGGGGTGCTGCATAAAACCAGAGATTGAAATGAGCACAGATAAAGTTCCTTAAGCCAAATATGGAATAGACAAGAGCTACTCCTTGCTCTACGAAATGGACTCAACACCCCATATTAAACGCCTAAGAATGTACCTGACTAGTAAGTATCTTAAAACCTATGGATTGCTATGTCTCCGAAAGAGAATCAAGCGTGTGTACAGGGGCATAAACGCAGCAGGGATAGGATTGGAGAGGTTCGGTGAGCAAATGAAGACCCTTTGAAGTCATATTGCATGGTACCCATTACACGGGTCTCAACTCTCCAGGTTTAAGGTATTCTTCCTTCAGCTAAAACATGCATGTGGAGCCCAGAGTATGATCAACCGTGTGAAGGGGAGACATGTTCAAATATGTCTCAGTTTTCCTCCCCTGGTACTCGGGTGCAACATTCCAGACGCTTTACTAACACTCTCCCCACTTGGAGAGTCAGCGCCTTTAACCTCCTGTTTGGCCCAGTTTGCAATTTCTGCGGAAGATGAACAGGAATAGGGAGAACCAATGAGAGACTAGCTGGAGGTGTCTGGACGGGCAAATTTAACTCTCATTTCCCACCAGGAAGAGGAAATAACCAAAGGCTCAGAGTGCCGTGCCGGAACCAGATTAGGGCCTGAAACCATCCTGCGGTGTTTCGGCCAGCGCAAAAGAAAGCGAGTTGAAGAAAGGAGCTCAGGGGCACTGTAATTCACAAACCTGCAGAGTTATAAATGACAGGTATCATCCAAAATTATACTGAAGTAAGGCTGCCAAGAGGACTTGAAAGTGGGGCAGAATTGCAGGAAACTGATTTCAGGGGGTAGACTAGAATTGCATTGAAAGCATAGGAAAAGAGGCAGAACGTCCACAATGATGCACTTGGCCAAAAAGGGCGTATGCGTTTTTTCCTGAATATATTCAGGAAAAAACGCATACGCCCTTTTTGGCCAACCAAGCAAGCTTGCAAAGGAAATCTGCACTACAATGAAGTCTCACTTCCCCCCGGTCAAAAGGGCCATCTGAAAAAAGTGTAAAATCCAGAAAGGCAGGACAGGCCATGGAGAACTGGGAGCCTTGTTATGCTGATGGGCGGGATGTAAATTGCCAACAGACACTCGGGAGAAGTGTATGCTGTTTCCTGAAACATCTAAAAAACAAAGCAACAGAGCCTAGGGCACTTCCACTTATGGTCCTATAGCTTAGGGAAATTAAAATCAAAAAGACACAGCCACCCCAAAGTTTGGGATGCCTCTGTTTACAAGAACCTCGTTTACCGTACAAGTTCAATATCACAGAAAGTGAAAAATGGATAAAGAATTTGTGGTACTTACCTACAATGCAGTATCACTCAGCAATGAAATCTATGTCATCAGGCCCTTAGCAGCACAATGAGTGGATTCAGGTATGATGATTCTAACTGAAATAAGTCACACAGAAAAAGAAACATCATAAGATATCAGTAATACACGGAATGTAAACTTGGCTACACAGGAACTGAATTACAGAACAGAACAGGGTCTCAAATTTAGAAAACCAACTTATGCTTGCTTAAGGGGAAAGGTGAGTTGGGGTGCTGCATAAAACCAGAGATTGAAATGAGCACAGATAAAGTTCCTTAAGCCAAACATGGAATAGAAAAGAGCTACTCCTTGCTCAACGAAATGGACTCAACACCGCATATTAAACGCCTAAGAATGTACCTGACTGGTAAGTATCTTAAAACCTATGGATTGCTATGTCTCCGAAAGAGAATCAAGTATGTGTACAGGGGCATAAACGCAGTAGTGATAGGATTGGAGAGGTTCGGTGAGCAAATGAAGACCCTTTGAAGTCATATTGCATGGTACCCATTACACGGGTCTCAACTCTCCAGGTTTAAGGTATTCTTCCTTCAGCTAAAACATGCATGTGGAACCCAGAGTATGATCAACCATGTGAACAGCAGACGTGTTCAAATATGTCTCAGTTTTCGTACCCTGGTACTCGGGTGCAACATTCCAGACGCTTTACTAAAACTCTCCCCACTTGGAGAGTCAGCGCCTTTAACCTCCTGTTTGGCCCAGTTTGCAATTTCTGCGGAAGATGAACAGGAATAGGGAGAACCAATGAGAGACTAGCCGGAGGTGTCTGGACGGGCAAATTTAACTCTCATTTCCCACCAGGAAGAGGAAATAACCAAAGGCTCAGCGTGCCGTTCCGGAACCAGATGAGGGCCTAAAGCCATCCTGTGGTGTTGCGGCCAGCTCAAAAGAAAGCGAGTTGAAGAAAGGAGCTCAGGGGCACTGTAATTCACAAACCTGCAGAGTTATAAATGACAGCTATCATCCAAAATTATACTGAAGTAAGGCTGCCAAGAGGACTTGAAAGTGGGGCAGAATTGCAGGAAACCGATTTCAGGGGGTAGACTAGAATTGCATTGAAAGCATAGGAAAAGAGGCAGAACCTCCACAATGATGCACTTGGCCAAAAAGGGCGTATGTGTTTTTTCCTGAATATATTCAGGAAAAAACGCATACGCCCTTTTTGGCCAACAAAGCAAACTTGCAAAGGAAATCTGCACTACATTGAAGTCTCACTTCCCCCCGGTGAAAAGGGCCATCTGAAAAAAGTGTAAAATCCAGAAAGGCAGGACAGGCCATGGAGAACTGGGAGCCTTGTTATGCTGATGGGCGGGATGTAAATTGCCAACAGACACTTGGGAGAAGTGTATGGTGTTTCCTGAAACATCTAAAAAACAAAGCAACAGAGCCTAGGGCACTTCCACTTATGGTCCTATAGCTTAGGGAAATTAAAATCAAAAAGACACAGCCACCCCAAAGTTTGGGACGCCTCTGTTTACAAGAACCTCGTTTACAGTACAAGTTCAACATCGCAGAAAGTGAAAAATGGATAAAGAAGTTGTGGTATTTACTTACAAAGTAATATCACTCAGCAATGAAATCTATGTCATCAGGCCCTTAGCAGCACAATGAGTGGATTCAGGTATGATGATTCTAACTGAAATAAGTCACACAGAAAAAGAAACATCATAAGATATCAGTAATACACGGAATGTAAACTTGGCTACACAGGAACTGAATTACAGAACAGAACAGGGTCTCAAATTTAGAAAACCAACTTATGCTTGCTTAAGGGGAAAGGTGAGTTGGGGTGCTGCATAAAACCAGAGATTGAAATGAGCACAGATAAAGTTCCTTAAGCCAAATATGAAATAGACAAGAGCTACTCCTTGCTCAACGAAATGGACTCAACACCGCATATTAAACGCCTAAGAATGTACCTGACTAGTAAGTATCTTAAAACCTATGGATTGCTATGTCTCCGAAAGAGAATCAAGCATGTGTACAGGGGCATAAACACAGCAGTGATAGGATTGGAGAGGTTCGGTGAGCAAATGAAGACCCTTTGAAGTCATATTGCATGGTACCCATTCCACGGGTTTCAACTACCCAGGTTTAAGGTATTCTTCCTTCAGCTAAAACATGCATGTGGAACCTAGAGTATGATCAACCATGTGAAGGGGAGACGTGTTCAAACATGTCTCAGTTTTCGTACCCTGGTACTCGGGTGCAACATTCCAGACGCTTTACTAACACTCTCCCCACTTGGAGAGTCAGCGCCTTTAACCTCCTGTTTGGCCCAGTTTGCAATTTCTGCGGAAGATGAACAGGAATAGGGAGAACCAATGAGAGACTAGCTGGAGGTGTCTGGACGGGCAAATTTAACTCTCATTTCCCACAGGAAGAGGAAATAACCAAAGGCTCAGCATGCCGTGCCGGAACCAGATTAGGGCCTGAAGCCATCCTGCGGTGTTGCGGCCAGCTCACAAGAAAGCGAGTTGAAGAAAGGAGCTCAGGGTCACTGTAATTCACAAACCTGCAGACTTATAAATGACAGCTATCGTCCAAAAATATACTGAAGTAAGGCTGCCAAGAGGACTTGAAAGCGGGGCAGAATTGCAGGAAACCGATTTCAGGAGGTAGACTGGAATTGCATTGAAAGCATAGGAAAAGAGGCAGAACGTACAAAATGATGCACTTGGCCAAAAAGGGCGTATGCGTTTTTTCCTGAATATATTCAGGAAAAAACGCATACGCCCTTTTTGGCCAACCAAGCAAGCTTGCAAACGAAATCTGCACTACAATGAAGTCTCACTTCCCCCCGGTCAAAAGGGCCATCTGAAAAAAGTGTAAAATCCAGAAAGGCAGGACAGGCCATGGAGAACTGGGAGCCTTGTTATGCTGATGGGCGGGATGTAAATTGCCAACAGACACTCGGGAGAAGTGTATGCTGTTTCCTGAAACATCTAAAACACAAAGCAACAGAGCCTAGGGCACTTCCACTTATGGTCCTATACCTTAGGGAAATTAAAATCGAAAAGACACAGCCACCCCAAAGTTTGGGACGCCTCTGTTTACAAGAACCTCATTTACCATACAAGTTCAATATCACAGAAAGTGAAAAATGGATAAAGAACTTGTGGTACTTATGTACAATGCAGTATCACTCAGCAATGAAATCTATGTCATCAGGCCCGTAGCAGCATAATGAGTGGATTCAGGTACGATGATTCTAACTGAAATAAGTCACACAGAAAAAGAAACATCATAAGATATCACTAATACACGGAATGTAAACTTGGCTACACAGGAACTGATTTCCAAAACAGAACAGGGTCTCAAATTTAGAAAAGCAACTTATGCTTGCTTAAGGGGAAAGGTGAGTTGGGGTGCTGCATAAAACCAGAGATTGAAATGAGCACAGATAAAGTTCCTTAAGCCAAATATGGAATAGACAAGAGCTACTCCTTGCTCAACGAAATGGACTCAACACCCCATATTAAACGCCTAAGAATGTACCTGACTAGTAAGTATCTTAAAACCTATGGATTGCTATGTCTCCAAAAGAGAATCAAGCGTGTGTACAGGGGCATAAACGCAGCAGGGATAGGATTGGAGAGGTTCGGTGAGCAAATGAAGACCCTTTGAAGTCATATTGCATGGTACCCATTACACGGGTCTCAACTCTCCAGGTTTAAGGTATTCTTCCTTCAGCTAAAACATGCATGTGGAGCCCAGAGTATGATCAACCGTGTGAAGGGGAGACATGTTCAAATATGTCTCAGTTTTCCTCCCCTGGTACTCGGGTGCAACATTCCAGACGCTTTACTAACACTCTCCCCACTTGGAGAGTCAGCACCTTTAACCTCCTGTTTGGCCCAGTTTGCAATTTCTGCGGAAGATGAACAGGAATAGGGAGAACCAATGAGAGCCTAGCTGGAGGTGTCTGGACGGGTAAATTTAACTCTCATTTCCCACCAGGAAGAGGAAATAACCAAAGGCTCAGCATGCCGTGCCGGAACCAGATTAGGGCCTGAAGCCATCCTGCGGTGTTGCGGCCAGGTCACAAGAAAGTGAGTTGAAGAAAGGAGCTCAGGGGCACTGTAATTCACAAACCTGCAGAGTTATAAATGACAGCTATCGTCCAAAAATATACTGAAGTAAGGCTGCCAAGAGGACTTGAAAGCGGGGCAGAATTGCAGGAAACCGATTTCAGGAGGTAGACTGGAATTGCATTGAAAGCATAGGAAAAGAGGCAGAACGTCCACAATGATGCACTTGGCCAAAAAGGGCGTATGCGTTTTTTCCTGAATATATTCAGGAAAAAACGCATACGCCCTTTTTGTCCAACCAAGCAAGCTTGCAAAGGAAATCTGCACTACAATGAAGTCTCACTTCCCCCCGGTCAAAAGGGCCATCTGAAAAAAGTGTGAAATCCAGAAAGGCAGGACAGGCCATGGAGAACTGGGAGCCTTGTTATGCTGATGGGCGGGATGTAAATTGCCAACAGACACTCGGGAGAAGTGTATGGTGTTTCCTGAAACATCTAAAAAACAAAGCAACAGAGCCTAGGGCACTTCCACTTATGGTCCTATAGCTTAGGGAAATTAAAATCAAAAAGACACAGCCACCCCAAAGTTTGGGACGCCTCTGTTTACAAGAACCTCGTTTACAGTACAAGTTCAACATCGCAGAAAGTGAAAAATGGATAAAGAAGTTGTGGTATTTACTTACAAAGC
The DNA here is from genome assembly GCF_039906515.1 of Pseudorca crassidens. Taxonomy (NCBI): domain Eukaryota; kingdom Metazoa; phylum Chordata; class Mammalia; order Artiodactyla; family Delphinidae; genus Pseudorca; species Pseudorca crassidens. Next base: position 3,324,411 of record NW_027136302.1, on the reverse strand, counting down.
AATATCACTCAGCAATGAAATCTATGTCATCAGGCCCTTAGCAGCACAATGAGTGGATTCAGGTATGATGATTCTAACTGAAATAAGTCACACAGAAAAAGAAACATCATAAGATATCAGTAATACACGGAATGTAAACTTGGCTACACAGGAACTGAATTACAGAACAGAACAGGGTCTCAAATTTAGAAAACCAACTTATGCTTGCTTAAGGGGAAAGGTGAGTTGGGGTGCTGCATAAAACCAGAGATTGAAATGAGCACAGATAAAGTTCCTTAAGCCAAATATGGAATAGACAAGAGCTACTCCTTGCTCAACGAAATGGACTCAACACCGCATATTAAACGCCTAAGAATGTACCTGATTAGTAAGTATCTTAAAACCTATGGATTGCTATGTCTCCGAAAGAGAATCAAGCATGTGTACAGGGGCATAAACGCAGCAGTGATAGGATTGGAGAGGTTCGGTGAGCAAATGAAGACCCTTTGAAGTCATATTGCATGGTACCCATTCCACGGGTTTCAACTACCCAGGTTTAAGGTATTCTTCCTTCAGCTAAAACATGCATGTGGAACCTAGAGTATGATCAACCATGTGATCGGGAGACGTGTTCAAACATGTCTCAGTTTTCGTACCCTGGTACTCGGGTGCAACATTCCAGACGCTTTACTGACACTCTCCCGACTTGGAGAGTCAGTCCCTTTAACCTCCTGTTTGTCTCAGTTTGCAATTTCTGCGGAAGATGAACAGTAATAGCGAGAACCAATGAGAGATTAGCTGGAGGTGTCTGGACAGGCAAATTTAACTCTCATTTCCCACCAGAAAGAGGAAATAACCAAAGGCTCAGCGTGCCGTGCAGGAACGAGATTAGGGCCTGAAGCCATCCTGCGGTGTTGCGGCCAGGTCACAAGAAAGCGAGTTGAAGAAAGGAGCTCAGGGGCACTGTAATTCACAAAACTGCAGAGTTATAAATGACAGCTATCGTCCAAAAATATACTGAAGTAAGGCTGCCAAGAGGACTTGAAAGCGGGGCAGAATTGCAGGAAACTGATTTCAGGAGGTAGACTGGAATTGCATTGAAAGCATAGGAAAAGAGGCAGAACATCCACAATGATGCACTTGGCCAAAAAGGGCGTATGCGTTTTTTCCTGAATATATTCAGGAAAACCGCATACGCCCTTTTTGGCCAACCAAGCAGGCTTGCAAAGGAAATCTGCACTACAATGAAGTCTCACTTCCCCCCGGTCAAAAGGGCCATCTGAAAAAAGTGTAAAATCCAGAAAGGCAGGACAGGCCATGGAGAACTGGGAGCCTTGTTATGCTGATAGGCGGGATGTAAATTGCCAACAGACACTCGGGAGAAGTGTATGGTGCTTCCTGAAACATCTAAAAAACAAAGCAACAGAGCCTAGGGCACTTCCACTTATGGTCCTATAGCTTAGGGAAATTAAAATCAAAAAGACACAGCCACCCCAAAGTTTGGGACGCCTCTGTTTACAAGAACCTCGTTTACCGTACAAGTTCAATATCACAGAAAGTGAAAAATGGATAAAGAACTTATTGTACTTACGTACAATGCAGTATCACTCAGCAATGAAATCTAGGTCATCAGGCCCGTAGAAGCATAATGAGTGGATTCAGGTACGATGATTCTAACTGAAATAAGTCACACAGAAAAAGAAACATCATAAGATATCACTAATACATGGAATGTAAACTTGGCTACACAGGAACTGAATTACAGAACAGAACAGGGTCTCAAATTTAGAAAACCAACTTATGCTTGCTTAAGGGGAAAGGTGAGTTGGGGTGCTGCATAAAACCAGAGATTGAAATGAGCACAGATAAAGTTCCTTAAGCCAAATATGGAATAGACAAGAGCTACTCCTTGCTCAACGAAATGGACTCAACACCGCATATTAAACGCCTAAGAATGTACCTGACTAGTAAGTATCTTAAAACCTATGGATTGCTATGTCTCCGAAAGAGAATCAAGCATGTGTACAGGGGCATAAACGCAGCAGTGATAGGATTGGAGAGGTTCGGTGAGCAAATGAAGACCCTTTGAAGTCATATTGCATGGTACCCATTCCACGGGTTTCAACTACCCAGGTTTAAGGTATTCTTCCTTCAGCTAAAACATGCATGTGGAACCTAGAGTATGATCAACCATGTGATCGGGAGACGTGTTCAAACATGTCTCAGTTTTCGTACCCTGGTACTCGGGTGCAACATTCCAGACGCTTTACTGACACTCTCCCGACTTGGAGAGTCAGTCCCTTTAACCTCCTGTTTGGCCCAGTTTGCAATTTCTGCGGAAGATGAACAGGCATAGTGAGAACCAATGAGAGACTAGCTGGAGGTGTCTGGACGGGCAAATTTAACTCTCATTTCCCACCAGGAAGAGGAATTAACCAAAGGCTCAGCGTGCCGTGCCGGAACCAGATTAGGGCCTGAAGCCATCCTGCGGTGTTGCGGCCAGCTCACAAGAAAGCGAGTTGAAGAAAGGAGCTCAGGGGCACTGTAATTCACAAACCTGCAGAGTTATAAATGACAGCTATCGTCCAAAAATATACTGAAGTAAGGCTGCCAAGAGGACTTGAAAGCGGGGCAAAATTGCAGGAGACCGATTTCAGGAGGTAGACTGGAATTGCATTGAAAGCATAGGAAAAGAGGCAGAACGTCCACAATGATGCACTTGGCCAAAAAGGGCGTATGCGTTTTTTCCTGAATATATTCAGGAAAAAACGCATACGCCCTTTTTGGCCAACCAAGCAAGCTTGCAAAGGAAATCTGCACTACAATGAAGTCTCACTTCCCCCCGGTCAAAAGGGCCATCTGAAAAAAGTGTAAAATCCAGAAAGGCAGGACAGGCCATGGAGAACTGGGAGCCTTGTTATGCTGATGGGCGGGATGTAAATTGCCAACAGCCACTCGGGAGAAGTGTATGGTGTTTCCTGAAACATCTAAAAAACAAATCAACACAGCCTAGGGCACTTCCACTTATGGTCCTATAGCTCAGGGAAATTAAAATCAAAAAGACACAGCCACCCCAAACTTTGGGACGCCTCTGTTTACAAGAACCTCGTTTACAGTACAAGTTCAACATCGCAGAAAGTGAAAAATGGATAATGAAGTTGTGGTATTTACTTACAAAGCAATATCACTCAGCAATGAAATCTATGTCATCAGGCCCTTAGCAGCACAATGAGTGGATTCAGGTATGATGATTCTAACTGAAATAAGTCACACAGAAAAAGAAACATCATAAGATATCAGTAATACACGGAATGTAAACTTGGCTACACAGGAACTGAATTACAGAACAGAACAGGGTCTCAAATTTAGAAAACCAACTTATGCTTGCTTAAGGAGAAAGGAGAGTTGGGGTGCGGCATAAAACCAGAGATTGAAATGAGCACAGATAAAGTTCCTTAAGCCAAATATGGAATAGACAAGAGCTACTCCTTGCTCAACGAAATGGACTCAACACCGCATATTAAACGCCTAAGAATGTACCTGACTAGTAAGTATCTTAAAACCTATGGATTGCTATGTCTCCGAAAGAGAATCAAGCATGTGTACAGGGGCATAAACGCAGCAGTGATAGGATTGGAGAGGTTCGGTGAGCAAATGAAGACCCTTTGAAGTCATATTGCATGGTACCCATTCCACGGGTTTAAACTACCCAGGTTTAAGGTATTCTTCCTTCAGCTAAAACATGCATGTGGAACCTAGAGTATGATCAACCATGTGATCGGGAGACGTGTTCAAACATGTCTCAGTTTTCGTACCCTGGTACTCGGGTGTAACATTCCAGACGCTTTACTGACACTCTCCCGACTTGGAGAGTCAGTCCCTTTAACCTCCTGTTTGGCCCAGTTTGCAATTTCTGCGGAAGATGAACAGGCATAGTGAGAACCAATGAGAGACTAGCTGGAGGTGTCTGGACGGGCAAATTTAACTCTCATTTCCCACCAGGAAGAGGAATTAACCAAAGGCTCAGCGTGCCGTGCCGGAACAAGATTAGGGCCTGAAGCCATCCTGCGGTGTTGCGGCCAGCTCACAAGAAAGCGAGTTGAAGAAAGGAGCTCAGGGGCACTGTAATTCACAAACCTGCAGAGTTATAAATGACAGCTATCGTCCAAAAATATACTGAAGTAAGGCTGCCAAGAGGACTTGAAAGCGGGGCAAAATTGCAGGAGACCGATTTCAGGAGGTAGACTGGAATTGCATTGAAAGCATAGGAAAAGAGGCAGAACGTCCACAATGATGCACTTGGCCAAAAAGGGTGTATGCATTTTTTCCTGAATATATTCAGGAAAAAACGCATACGCCCTTTTTGGCCAACCAAGCAAGCTTGCAAAGGAAATCTGCACTACAATGAAGTCTCACTTCCTCCCGGTCAAAAAGGCCATCTGAAAAAAGTGTAAAATCCAGAAAGGCAGGACAGGCCATGGAGAACTGGGAGCCTTGTTATGCTGATGGGCGGGATGTAAATTGCCAATAGACACTCGGGAGAAGTGTATGGTGTTTCCTGAAACACCTAAAAAACAAAGCAACAGAGCCTAGGGCACTTCCACTTATGGTCCTATAGCTTAGGGAAATTAAAATCAAAAAGACACAGCCACCCCAAAGTTTGGGACGCCTCTGTTTACAAGAACCTCGTTTACAGTACAAGTTCAACATCGCAGAAAGTGAAAAATGGATAATGAAGTTGTGGTATTTACTTACAAAGCAATATCACTCAGCAATGAAATCTATGTCATCAGGCCCTTAGCAGCACAATGAGTGGATTCAGGTATGATGATTCTAACTGAAATAAGTCACACAGAAAAAGAAACATTATAAGATATCAGTAATACACGGAATGTAAACTTGGCTACACAGGAACTGAATTACAGAACAGAACATGGTCTCAAATTTAGAAAATCAAATTATGCTTGCTTAAGGGGAAAGGAGAGTTGGGGTGCGGCATAAAACCAGAGATTGAAATGAGCACAGATAAAGTTCCTTAAGCCAAATATGGAATAGACAAGAGCTACTCCTTGCTCAACGAAATGGACTCAACACCGCATATTAAACGCCTAAGAATGTACCTGACTAGTAAGTATCTTAAAACCTATGGATTGCTATGTCTCCGAAAGAGAATCAAGCATGTGTACAGGGGCATAAACGCAGCAGTGATAGGATTGGAGAGGTTCGGTGAGCAAATGAAGACCCTTTGAAGTCATATTGCATGGTACCCATTCCACGGGTTTCAACTACCCAGGTTTAAGGTATTCTTCCTTCAGCTAAAACATGCATGTGGAACCTAGAGTATGATCAACCATGTGATCGGGAGACGTGTTCAAATATGTCTCAGTTTTCGTACCTGGTACTCGGGTGCAACATTCCAGACGCTTTACTGACACTCTCCCGACTTGGAGAGTCAGTCCCTTTAACCTCCTGTTTGGCCCAGTTTGCAATTTCTGCGGAAGATGAACAGGCATAGTGAGAACCAATGAGAGACTAGCTGGAGGTGTCTGGACGGGCAAATTTAACTCTCATTTCCCACCAGGAAGAGGAATTAACCAAAGGCTCAGCATGCCGTGCCGGAACCAGATTAGGGCCCTAAGCCATCCTGCGGTGTTGCGGCCAGCTCACAAGAAAGCGAGTTGAAGAAAGGAGCTCAGGGGCACTGTAATTCACAAACCTGCAGAGTTATAAATGACAGCTATCGTCCAAAAATATACTGAAGTAAGGCTGCCAAGAGGACTTGAAAGCGGGGCAGAATTGCAGGAGACCGATTTCAGGAGGTAGACTGGAATTGCATTGAAAGCATAGGAAAAGAGGCAGAACGTCCACAATGATGCACTTGGCCAAAAAGGGCGTATGCATTTTTTCCTGAATATATTCAGGAAAAAACGCATACGCCCTTTTTGGCCAACCAAGCAAGCTTGCAAAGGAAATCTGCACTACAATGAAGTCTCACTTCCCCCCGGTCAAAAGGGCCATCTGAAAAAAGTGTAAAATCCAGAAAGGCAGGACAGGCCATGGAGAACTGGGAGCCTTGTTATGCTGATGGGCGGGATGTAAATTGCCAACAGCCACTCGGGAGAAGTGTATGGTGTTTCCTGAAACATCTAAAAAACAAAGCAACAGAGCCTAGGGCACTTCCACTTATGGTCCTATAGCTTAGGGAAATTAAAATCAAAAAGACACAGCCACCCCAAAGTTTGGGACGCCTCTGTTTACAAGAACCTCGTTTACAGTACAAGTTCAACATCGCAGAAAGTGAAAAATGGATAATGAAGTTGTGGTATTTACTTACAAAGCAATATCACTCAGCAATGAAATCTATGTCATCAGGCCCTTAGCAGCACAATGAGTGGATTCAGGTATGATGATTCTAACTGAAATAAGTCACACAGAAAAAGAAACATCATAAGATATCAGTAATACACGGAATGTAAACTTGGCTACACAGGAACTGAATTACAGAACAGAACAGGGTCTCAAATTTAGAAAACCAACTTATGCTTGCTTAAGGAGAAAGGAGAGTTGGGGTGCGGCATAAAACCAGAGATTGAAATGAGCACAGATAAAGTTCCTTAAGCCAAATATGGAATAGACAAGAGCTACTCCTTGCTCAACGAAATGGACTCAACACCGCATATTAAACGCCTAAGAATGTACCTGACTAGTAAGTATCTTAAAACCTATGGATTGCTATGTCTCCGAAAGAGAATCAAGCAAGTGTACAGGGGCATAAACGCAGCAGTGATAGGATTGGAGAGGTTCGGTGAGCAAATGAAGACCCTTTGAAGTCATATTGCATGGTACCCATTCCACGGGTTTCAACTACCCAGGTTTAAGGTATACTTCCTTCAGCTAAAACATGCATGTGGAACCTAGAGTATGATCAACCATGTGATCGGGAGACGTGTTCAAATATGTCTCAGTTTTCCTCCCCTGGTACTCGGGTGCAACATTCCAGACGCTTTACTGACACTCTCCCGACTTGGAGAGTCAGTCCCTTTAACCTCCTGTTTGGCCCAGTTTGCAATTTCTGCGGAAGATGAACAGGCATAGCGAGAACCAATGAGAGACTAGCTGGAGGTGTCTGGACGGGCAAATTTAACTCTCATTTCCCACTAGGAAGAGGACATAACCAAAGGCTCAGCGTGCCGTGCCGGAACCAGATTAGGGCCTGAAGCCATCCTGCGGTGTTGCGGCCAGGTCACAAGAAAGCGAGTTGAAGAAAGGAGCTCAGGGGCACTGTAATTCACAATCCTGCAGAATTATAAATGACAGCTATCGTCCAAAAATATACTGAAGTAAGGCTGCCAAGAGGACTTGAAAGCGGGGCAGAATTGCAGGAAACCGATTTCAGGAGGTAGACTGGAATTGCATTGAAAGCATAGGAAAAGAGGCAGAACGTCCACAATGATGCACTTGGCCAAAAAGGGCGTATGCGTTTTTTCCTGAATATATTCAGGAAAAAACGCATACGCCCTTTTTGGCCAACCAAGCAAGCCTGCAAAGGAAATCTGCACTACAATGAAATCTCACTTCCCCCCGGTCAAAAGGGCCATCTGAAAAAAGTGTAAAATCCAGAAAGGCAGGACAGGCCATGGAGAACTGGGAGCCTTGTTATGCTGATGGGCGGGATGTAAATTGCCAACAGACACTCGGGAGAAGTGTATGGTGTTTCCTGAAACATCTAAAAAACAAAGCAACAGAGCCTAGGGCACTTCCACTTATGGTCCTATAGCTTAGGGAAATTAAAATCAAAAAGACACAGCCACCCCAAAGTTTGGGACGCCTCTGTTTACAAGAACCTCGTTTACCGTACAAGTTCAATATCACAGAAAGTGAAAAATGGATAAAGAACTTGTGGTACTTACCTACAATGCAGTATCACTCAGCAATGAAATCTATGTCATCAGGCCCGTAGCAGCATAATGAGTGGATTCAGGTACGATGATTCTAACTGACATAAGTCACACAGAAAAAGAAACATCATAAGATATCACTAATACAAGGAATGTAAACTTGGCTACACAGGAACTGAATTCCAAAACAGAACAGGGTCTCAAATTTAGAAAACCAACTTATGCTTGCTTAAGGGGAAAGGTGAGTTGGGGTGCCGCATAAAACCAGAGATTGAAATGAGCACAGATAAAGTTCCTTAAGCCATATATGGAATAGACAAGAGCTACTCCTTGCTCAACGAAATGGACTCAACACCCCATATTAAACGCCTAAGAATGTACCTGACTAGTAAGTATCTTAAAACCTATGGATTGCTATGTCTCCAAAAGAGAATCAAGTATGTGTACAGGTGCATAAACGCAGCAGTGATAGGATTGGAGAGGTTCGGTGAGCAAATGAAGACCCTTTGAATTCATATTGCATGGTACCCATTCCACGGGTCTCAACTCTCCAGGTTTAAGGTATTCTTCCTTCAGCTAAAACATGCATGTGGAGCCCAGAGTATGATCAACCATGTGAAGGGGAGACGTGTTCAAATATGTCTCAGTTTTCCTCCCCTGGTACTCGGGTGCAACATTCCAGACGCTTTACTGACACTCTCCCCACTTGGAGAGTCAGCGCCTTTAACCTCCTGTTTGGCCCAGTTTGCAATTTCTGCGGAAGATGAACAGGAATAGGGAGAACCAATGAGAGACTAGCTGGAGGTGTCTGGACGGGCAAATTTAACTCTCATTTCCCACCAGGAAGAGGAAATAACCAAAGGCTCAGCGTGCCGTGCCGGAACCAGATTAGGGCCTGAAGCCATCATGCGGTGTTGCGGCCACTCAAAAGAAAGCGAGTTGAAGAAAGGAGCTCAGGGGCACTGTAATTCACAATCCTGCAGAGTTATAAATGACAGCTATCGTCCAAAAATATACTGAAGTAAGGCTGCCAAGAGGACTTGAAAGCGGGGCAGAATTGCAGGAAACCGATTTCAGGAGGTAGACTGGAATTGCATTGAAAGCATAGGAAAAGAGGCAGAACGTCCACAATGATGCACTTGGCCAAAAAGGGCGTATGCGTTTTTTCCTGAATATATTCAGGAAAAAACGCATACGCCCTTTTTGGCCAACCAAGCAAGCCTGCAAAGGAAATCTGCACTACAATGAAGTCTCACTTCCCCCTGGTCAAAAGGGACATCTGAAAAAAGTGTAAACTCCAGAAAGGCAGGACAGGCCATGGAGAACTGGGAGCCTTGTTATGCTGATGGGCGGGATGTAAATTGCCAACAGACACTCGGGAGAAGTGTATGGTGTTTCCTGAAACATCTAAAAAACAAAGCAACAGAGCCTAGGGCACTTCCACTTATGGTCCTATAGTTTAGGGAAATTAAAATCAAAAAGACACAGCCACCCCAAAGTTTGGGACGCCTCTGTTTACAAGAACCTCGTTTACAGTACAAGTTTAACATCGCAGAAAGTGAAAAATGGATAAAGAAGTTGTGGTATTAACTTACAAAGCAATATCACTCAGCAATGAAATCTATGTCATCAGGCCCTTAACAGCACAATGAGTGGATTCAGGTATGATGATTCTAACTGAAATAAGTCACACAGAAAAAGAAACATCATAAGATATCAGTAATACACGGAATGTAAACTTGGCTACACAGGAACTGAATTACAGAACAGAACAGGTCTCAAATTTAGAAAACCAACTTATGCTTGCTTAAGGGGAAAGGAGAGTTGGGGTGCGGCATAAAACCAGAGATTGAAATGAGCACAGATAAAGTTCCTTAAGCCAAATATGGAATAGACAAGAGCTACTCCTTGCTCAACGAAATGGTCTCAACACCCCATATTAAACGCCTAAGAATGTACCTGACTAGTAAGTATCTTAAAACCTATGGATTGCTATGTCTCCGAAAGAGAATCAAGCATGTGTACAGGGGCATAAACGCAGCAGTGATAGGATTGGAGAGGTTCGGTGAGCAAATGAAGACCCTTTGAAGTCATATTGCATGGTACCCATTCCACGGGTTTCAACTACCCAGGTTTAAGGTATTCTTCCTTCAGCTAAAACATGCATGTGGAACCTAGAGTATGATCAACCATGTGATCGGGAGATGTGTTCAAACATGTCTCAGTTTTCGTACCCTGGTACTCGGGTGCAACATTCCAGACGCTTTACTGACACTCTCCCGACTTGGAGAGTCAGTCCCTTTAACCTCCTGTTTGGCCCAATTTGCAATTTCTGCGGAAGATGAACAGGCATAGCGAGAAACAATGAGAGACTAGCTGGAGGTGTCTGGACGGGCAAATTTAACTCTCATTTCCCACCAGGAAGAGGAATTAACCAAAGGCTCAGCGTGCCGTGCCGGAACCAGATTAGGGCCTGAAGCCATCCTGCGGTGTTGCGGCCAGCTCACAAGAAAGCGAGTTGAAGAAAGGAGCTCAGGGGCACTGTAATTCACAAACCTGCAGAGTTATAAATGACAGCTATCGTCCAAAAATATACTGAAGTAAGGCTGCCAAGAGGACTTGAAAGCGGGGCAAAATTGCAGGAGACCGATTTCAGGAGGTAGACTGGAATTGCATTGAAAGCATAGGAAAAGAGGCAGAACGTCCACAATGATGCACTTGGCCAAAAAGGGCGTATGCGTTTTTTCCTGAATATATTCAGGAAAAAACGCATACGCCCTTTTTGGCCAACCAAGCAAGCTTGCAAAGGAAATCTGCACTACAATGAAGTCTCACTTCCCCCCGGTCAAAAGGGCCATCTGAAAAAAGTGTAAAATCCAGAAAGGCAGGACAGGCCATGGAGAACTGGGAGCCTTGTTATGCTGATGGGCGGGATGTAAATTGCCAACAGCCACTCGGGAGAAGTGTATGGTGTTTCCTGAAACATCTAAAAAACAAATCAACACAGCCTAGGGCACTTCCACTTATGGTCCTATAGCTCAGGGAAATTAAAATCAAAAAGACACAGCCACCCCAAACTTTGGGACGCCTCTGTTTACAAGAACCTCGTTTACAGTACAAGTTCAACATCGCAGAAAGTGAAAAATGGATAATGAAGTTGTGGTATTTACTTACAAAGCAATATCACTCAGCAATGAAATCTATGTCATCAGGCCCTTAGCAGCACAATGAGTGGATTCAGGTATGATGATTCTAACTGAAATAAGTCACACAGAAAAAGAAACATCATAAGATATCAGTAATACACGGAATGTAAACTTGGCTACACAGGAACTGAATTACAGAACAGAACAGGGTCTCAAATTTAGAAAACCAACTTATGCTTGCTTAAGGAGAAAGGAGAGTTGGGGTGCGGCATAAAACCAGAGATTGAAATGAGCACAGATAAAGTTCCTTAAGCCAAATATGGAATAGACAAGAGCTACTCCTTGCTCAACGAAATGGACTCAACACCGCATATTAAACGCCTAAGAATGTACCTGACTAGTAAGTATCTTAAAACCTATGGATTGCTATGTCTCCGAAAGCGAATCAAGCAAGTGTACAGGGGCATAAACGCAGCAGTGAAAGGATTGGAAAGGTTCGGTGAGCAAATGAAGACCCTTTGAAGTCATATTGCATGGTACCCATTCCACGGGTTTCAACTACCCAGGTTTAAGGTATTCTTCCTTCAGCTAAAACATGCATGTGGAACCTAGAGTATGATCAACCATGTGATCGGGAGACGTGTTCAAACATGTCTCAGTTTTCGTACCCTGGTACTCGGGTGCAACATTCCAGACGCTTTACTGACACTCTCCCGACTTGGAGAGTCAGTCCCTTTAACCTCCTGTTTGGCCCAGTTTGCAATTTCTGCGGAAGATGAACAGGCATAGTGAGAACCAATGAGAGACTAGCTGGAGGTGTCTGGACGGGCAAATTTAACTCTCATTTCCCACCAGGAAGAGGAATTAACCAAAGGCTCAGCGTGCCGTGCCGGAACCAGATTAGGGCCTGAAGCCATCCTGCGGTGTTGCGGCCAGCTCACAAGAAAGCGAGTTGAAGAAAGGAGCTCAGGGGCACTGTAATTCACAAACCTGCAGAGTTATAAATGACAGCTATCGTCCAAAAATATACTGAAGTAAGGCTGCCAAGAGGACTTGAAAGCGGGGCAAAATTGCAGGAGACCGATTTCAGGAGGTAGACTGGAATTGCATTGAAAGCATAGGAAAAGAGGCAGAACGTCCACAATGATGCACTTGGCCAAAAAGGGCGTATGCATTTTTTCCTGAATATATTCAGGAAAAAACGCATACGCCCTTTTTGGCCAACCAAGCAAGCTTGCAAAGGAAATCTGCACTACAATGATGTCTCACTTCCCCCCGGTCAAAAGGGCCATCTGAAAAAAGTGTAAAATCCAGAAAGGCAGGACAGGCCATGGAGAACTGGGAGCCTTGTTATGCTGATGGGCGGGATGTAAATTGCCAACAGACACTCGGGAGAAGTGTATGGTGTTTCCTGAAACATCTAAAAAACAAAGCAACAGAGCCTAGGGCACTTCCACTTATGGTCCTATAGCTTAGGGAAATTAAAATCAAAAAGACACAGCCACCCCAAAGTTTGGGACGCCTCTGTTTACAAGAACCTCGTTTACAGTACAAGTTCAACATCGCAGAAAGTGAAAAATGGATAATGAAGTTGTGGTATTTACTTACAAAGCAATATCACTCAGCAATGAAATCTATGTCATCAGGCCCTTAGCAGCACAATGAGTGGATTCAGGTATGATGATTCTAACTGAAATAAGTCACACAGAAAAAGAAACATCATAAGATATCAGTAATACACGGAATGTAAACTTGGCTACACAGGAACTGAATTACAGAACAGAACAGGGTCTCAAATTTAGAAAATCAACTTATGCTTGCTTAAGGGGAAAGGAGAGTTGGGGTGCGGCATAAAACCAGAGATTGAAATGAGCACAGATAAAGTTCCTTAAGCCAAATATGGAATAGACAAGAGCTACTCCTTGCTCAACGAAATGGACTCAACACCCCATATTAAACGCCTAAGAATGTACCTGACTAGTAAGTATCTTAAAACCTATGGATTGCTATGTCTCCAAAAGAGAATCAAGCGTGTGTACAGGGGCATAAATGCAGCAGTGATAGGATTGGAGAGGTTCGGTGAGCGAATGAAGACCCTTTGAAGTCATATTGCATGGTACCCATTCCACGGGTCTCAACTCTCCAGGTTTAAGGTATTCTTCCTTCAGCTAAAACATGCATGTGGAGCCCAGAGTATGATCAACCAAGTGAAGGGGAGACGTGTTCAAATATGTCTCAGTTTTCCTCCCCTGGTACTCGGGTGCAACATTCCAGACGCTTTACTAACACTCTCCCGACTTGGAGAGTCAGCGCCTTTAACCTCCTGTTTGGCCCAGTTTGCAATTTCTGCGGAAGATGAGCAGGAATAGGGAGAACCAATGAGAGACTAGCTGGAGGTGTCTGGACGGGCAAATTTAACTCTCATTTCCCACCAGGAAGAGGACATAACCAAAGGCTCAGCGTGCCGTGCTGGAACCAGATTAGGGCCTGAAGCCATCCTGCGGTGTTGCAGCAAGCTCAAAAGAAAGCGAGTTGAAGAAAGGAGCTCAGGGGCACTGTAATTACAAACCTGCAGAGTTATAAATGACAGCTATCGTCCAAAAATATACTGAAGTTAGGCTGCCAAGAGGACTTGAAAGCGGGGCAGAATTGCAGGAAACCGATTTCAGGAGGTAGACTGGAATTGCATTGAAAGCATAGGAAAAGAGGCAGAACGTCCACAATGATACACTTGGCCAAAAAGGGCGTATGCGTTTTTTCCTGAATATATTCAGGAAAAAACGCATACACCCTTTTTGGCCAAACAAGCAAGCTTGCAAAGGAAATCTGCACTACGATGAAGTCTCACTTCCCCCCGGTCAAAAGGGCCATCTGAAAAAAGTGTAAAATCCAGAAAGGCAGGACAGGCCATGGAGAACTGGGAGCCTTGTTATGCTGATGGGCGGGATGTAAATTGCCAACAGACACTCGGGAGAAGTGTATGGTGTTTCCTGAAACATCTAAAAAACAAAGCAACAGAGCCTAGGGCACTTCCACTTATGGTCCTATAGTTTAGGGAAATTAAAATCAAAAAGACACAGCCACCCCAAAGTTTGGGACGCCTCTGTTTACAAGAACCTCGTTTACAGTACAAGTTCAACATCGCAGAAAGTGAAAAATGGATAATGAAGTTGTGGTATTAACTTACAAAGCAATATCACTCAGCAATGAAATCTATGTCATCAGGCCCTTAACAGCACAATGAGTGGATTCAGGTATGATGATTCTAACTGAAATAAGTCACACAGAAAAAGAAACATCATAAGATATCAGTAATACACGGAATGTAAACTTGGCTACACAGGAACTGAATTACAGAACAGAACAGGGTCTCAAATTTAGAAAACCAACTTATGCTTGCTTAAGGGGAAAGGTGAGTTGGGGTGCTGCATAAAACCAGAGATTGAAATGAGCACAGATAAAGTTCCTTAAGCCAAATATGGAATAGACAAGAGCTACTCCTTGCTCAACGAAATGGACTCAACACCGCATATTAAACGCCTAAGAATGTACCTGACTAGTAAGTATCTTAAAACCTATGGATTGCTATGTCTCCGAAAGAGAATCAAGCATGTGTACAGGGGCATAAACGCAGCAGTGATAGGATTGGAGAGGTTCGGTGAGCAAATGAAGACCCTTTGAAGTCATATTGCATGGTACCCATTCCACGGGTTTAAACTACCCAGGTTTAAGGTATTCTTCCTTCAGCTAAAACATGCATGTGGAACCTAGAGTATGATCAACCATGTGATCGGGAGACGTGTTCAAACATGTCTCAGTTTTCGTACCCTGGTACTCGGGTGCAACATTCCAGACGCTTTACTGACACTCTCCCGACTTGGAGAGTCAGTCCCTTTAACCTCCTGTTTGGCCCAGTTTGCAATTTCTGCGGAAGATGAACAGGCATAGTGAGAACCAATGAGAGACTAGCTGGAGGTGTCTGGACGGGCAAATTTAACTCTCATTTCCCACCAGGAAGAGGAATTAACCAAAGGCTCAGCGTGCCGTGCCGGAACCAGATTAGGGCCTGAAGCCATCCTGCGGTGTTGCGGCCAGCTCAAAAGAAAGCGAGTTGAAGAAAGGAGCTCAGGGGCACTGTAATTCACAAACCTACAGAGTTATAAATGACAACTATCGTCCAAAAATATACTGAAGTAAGGCTGCCAAGAGGACTTGAAAGCGGGGCACAATTGCATGAAACCGATTTCAGGAGGTAGACTGGAATTGCATTGAAAGCATAGGAAAAGAGGCAGAACGTCCACAATGATGAACTTGGCCAAAAAGGGCGTATGCATTTTTTCCTGAATATATTCAGGAAAAAACGCATACGCCCTTTTTGGCCAACCAAGCAAGCTTGCAAAGGAAATCTGCACTACAATGAAGTCTCACTTCCCCCCGGTCAAAAGGGCCATCTGAAAAAAGTGTAAAATCCAGAAAGGCAGGACAGGCCATGGAGCACTGGGAGCCTTGTTATGCTGATGGGCGGGATGTAAATTGCCAACAGACACTCGGGAGAAGTGTATGGTGTTTCCTGAAACATCTAAAAAACAAAGCAACAGAGCCTAGGGCACTTCCACTTATGGTCCTATAGCTTAGGGAAATTAAAATCAAAAAGACACAGCCACCCCAAAGTTTGGGACGCCTCTGTTTACAAGAACCTCGTTTACAGTACAAGTTCAACATCGCAGAAAGTGAAAAATGGATAATGAAGTTGTGGTATTTACTTACAAAGCAATATCACTCAGCAATGAAATCTATGTCATCAGGCCCTTAGCAGCACAATGAGTGGATTCAGGTATGATGATTCTAACTGAAATACGTCACACAGAAAAAGAAACATTATAAGATATCAGTAATACACGGAATGTAAACTTGGCTACACAGGAACTGAATTACAGAACAGAACATGGTCTCAAATTTAGAAAATCAAATTATGCTTGCTTAAGGGGAAAGGAGAGTTGGGGTGCGGCATAAAACCAGAGATTGAAATGAGCACAGATAAAGTTCCTTAAGCCAAATATGGAATAGACAAGAGCTACTCCTTGCTCAACGAAATGGACTCAACACCGCATATTAAACGCCTAAGAATGTACCTGACTAGTAAGTATCTTAAAACCTATGGATTGCTATGTCTCCGAAAGAGAATCAAGCATGTGTACAGGGGCATAAACGCAGCAGTGATAGGATTGGAGAGGTTCGGTGAGCAAATGAAGACCCTTTGAAGTCATATTGCATGGTACCCATTCCACGGGTTTCAACTACCCAGGTTTAAGGTATTCTTCCTTCAGCTAAAACATGCATGTGGAACCTAGAGTATGATCAACCATGTGATCGGGAGACGTGTTCAAATATGTCTCAGTTTTCGTACCCTGGTACTCGGGTGCAACATTCCAGACGCTTTACTGACACTCTCCCGACTTGGAGAGTCAGTCCCTTTAACCTCCTGTTTGGCCCAGTTTGCAATTTCTGCGGAAGATGAACAGGCATAGTGAGAACCAATGAGAGACTAGCTGGAGGTGTCTGGACGGGCAAATTTAACTCTCATTTTCCACCAGGAAGAGGAATTAACCAAAGGCTCAGCATGCCGTGCCGGAACCAGATTAGGGCCTGAAGCCATCCTGCGGTGTTGCGGCCAGCTCACAAGAAAGCGAGTTGAAGAAAGGAGCTCAGGGGCACTGTAATTCACAAACCTGCAGAGTTATAAATGACAGCTATCGTCCAAAAATATACTGAAGTAAGGCTGCCAAGAGGACTTGAAAGCGGGGCAGAATTGCAGGAGACCGATTTCAGGAGGTAGAGTGGAATTGCATTGAAAGCATAGGAAAAGAGGCAGAACGTCCACAATGATGCACTTGGACAAAAAGGGCGTATGCATTTTTTCCTGAATATATTCAGGAAAAAACGCATACGCCCTTTTTGGCCAACCAAGCAAGCTTGCAAAGGAAATCTGCACTACAATGAAGTCTCACTTCCCCCCGGTCAAAAGGGCCATCTGAAAAAAGTGTAAAATCCAGAAAGGCAGGACAGGCCATGGAGAACTGGGAGCCTTGTTATGCTGATGGGCGGGATGTAAATTGCCAACAGACACTCGGGAGAAGTGTATGGTGTTTCCTGAAACATCTAAAAAACAAAGCAACAGAGCCTAGGGCACTTCCACTTATGGTCCTATAGCTTAGGGAAATTAAAATCAAAAAGACACAGCCACCCCAAAGTTTGGGACGCCTCTGTTTACAAGAACCTCGTTTACAGTACAAGTTCAACATCGCAGAAAGTGAAAAATGGATAATGAAGTTGTGGTATTTACTTACAAAGCAATATCACTCAGCAATGAAATCTATGTCATCAGGCCCTTAGCAGCACAATGAGTGGATTCAGGTATGATGATTCTAACTGAAATAAGTCACACAGAAAAAGAAACATCATAAGATATCAGTAATACACGGAATGTAAACTTGGCTACACAGGAACTGAATTACAGAACAGAACAGGGTCTCAAATTTAGAAAACCAACTTATGCTTGCTTAAGGAGAAAGGAGAGTTGGGGTGCGGCATAAAACCAGAGATTGAAATGAGCACAGATAAAGTTCCTTAAGCCAAATATGGAATAGACAAGAGCTACTCCTTGCTCAACGAAATGGACTCAACACCGCATATTAAACGCCTAAGAATGTACCTGACTAGTAAGTATCTTAAAACCTATGGATTGCTATGTCTCCGAAAGAGAATCAAGCAAGTGTACAGGGGCATAAACGCAGCAGTGATAGGATTGGAGAGGTTCGGTGAGCAAATGAAGACCCTTTGAAGTCATATTGCATGGTACCCATTCCACGGGTCTCAACTCTCCAGGTTTAAGGTATTCTTCCTTCAGCTAAAACATGCATGTGGAGCCCAGAGTATGATCAACCATGTGAAGGGGAGACGTGTTCAAATATGTCTCAGTTTTCCTCCCCTGGTACTCGGGTGCAACATTCCAGACGCTTTACTAACACTCTCCCCACTTGGAGAGTCAGCGCCTTTAACCTCCTGTTTGGCCCAGTTTGCAATTTCTGCGGAAGATGAACAGGAATAGGGAGAACCAATGAGAGACTAGCTGCACGTGTCTGGACGGGCAAATTTAACTCTCATTTCCCACCAGGAAGAGGAAATAACCAAAGGCTCAGCGTGCCGTGCCGGAACCAGATTAGGGCCTGAAGCCATCCTGCGGTGTTGCGGCCACTCAAAAGAAAGCGAGTTGAAGAAAGGAGCTCAGGGGCACTGTAATTCACAATCCTGCAGAGTTATAAATGACAGCTATCGTCCAAAAATATACTGAAGTAAGGCTGCCAAGAGGACTTGAAAGCGGGGCAGAATTGCAGGAAACCGATTTCAGGAGGTAGACTGGAATTGCATTGAAAGCATAGGAAAAGAGGCAGAACGTCCACAATGATGCACTTGGCCAAAAAGGGCGTATGCGTTTTTTCCTGAATATATTCAGGAAAAAACGCATACGCCCTTTTTGGCCAACCAAGCAAGCCTGCAAAGGAAATCTGCACTACAATGAAGTCTCACTTCCCCCTGGTCAAAAGGGACATCTGAAATAAGTGTAAACTCCAGAAAGGCAGGACAGGCCATGGAGAACTGGGAGCCTTGTTATGCTGATGGGCGGGATGTAAATTGCCAACAGACACTCGGGAGAAGTGTATGGTGTTTCCTGAAACATCTAAAAAACAAAGCAACAGAGCCTAGGGCACTTCCACTTATGGTCCTATAGTTTAGGGAAATTAAAATCAAAAAGACACAGCCACCCCAAAGTTTGGGACGCCTCTGTTTACAAGAACCTCGTTTACAGTACAAGTTCAACATCGCAGAAAGTGAAAATTGGATAAAGAAGTTGTGGTATTAACTTACAAAGCAATATCACTCAGCAATGAAATCTATGTCATCAGGCCCTTAACAGCACAATGAGTGGATTCAGGTATGATGATTCTAACTGAAATAAGTCACACAGAAAAAGAAACATCATAAGATATCAGTAATACACGGAATGTAAACTTGGCTACACAGGAACTGAATTACAGAACAGAACAGGGTCTCAAATTTAGAAAACCAACTTATGCTTGCTAAGGGGAAAGGTGAGTTGGGGTGCTGCATAAAACCAGAGATTGAAATGAGCACAGATAAAGTTCCTTAAGCCAAATATGGAATAGACAAGAGCTACTCCTTGCTCAACGAAATGGACTCAACACCGCATATTAAACGCCTAAGAATGTACCTGACTAGTAAGTATCTTAAAACCTATGGATTGCTATGTCTCCGAAAGAGAATCAAGCATGTGTACAGGGGCATAAACGCAGCAGTGATAGGATTGGAGAGGTTCGTTGAGCAAATGAAGACCCTTTGAAGTCATATTGCATGGTACCCATTCCACGGGTCTCAACTCTCCAGGTTTAAGGTATTCTTCCTTCAGCTAAAACATGCATGTGGAGCCCAGAGTATGATCAACCATGTGAAGGGGAGACATGTTCAAATATATCTCAGTTTTCCTCCCCTGGTACTCGGGTGCAACATTCCAGACGCTTTACTAACACTCTCCCCACTTGGAGAGTCAGCGCCTTTAACCTCCTGTTTGGCCCAGTTTGCAATTTCTGCGGAAGATGAACAGGAATAGGGAGAACCAATGAGAGACTAGCTGGAGGTGTCTGGACGGGCAAATTTAACTCTCATTTCTCACGAGGAAGAGGAAATAACCAAAGGCTCAGCGTGCCGGGCCGGAACCAGATTAGGGCCTGAAGCCATCCTGCGGTGTTGCGGCCAGGTCACAAGAAAGCGAGTTGAAGAAAGGAGCTCAGGGGCACTGTAATTCACAAACCTGCAGAGTTATAAATGACAGCTATCGTCCAAAAATATACTGAAGTAAGGCTGCCAAGAGGACTTGAAAGCGGGGCAGAATTGCAGGAGACCGACTTTAGGAGGTAGACTGGAATTGCATTGAAAGCATAGGAAAAGAGGCAGAACGTCCACAATGACGCACTTGGCCAAAAAGGGCGTATGCGTTTTTTCCTGAATATATTCAGGAAAAAACGCATACGCCCTTTTTGGCCAACCAAGCAAACTTGCAAAGGAAATCTGCACTACAATGAAGTCTCACTTCCCCCCGGTCAAAAGGGCCATCTGAAAAAAGTGTAAAATCCAGAAAGGCAGGACAGGCCATGGAGAACTGGGAGCCTTGTTATGCTGATGGGCGGGATGTAAATTGCCAACAGACACTCGGGAGAAGTGTATGCTGTTTCCTGAAACATCTAAAACACAAAGCAACAGAGCCTAGGGCACTTCCACTTATGGTCCTATAGCTTAGGGAAATTAAAATCAAAAAGACACAGCCACCCCAAAGTTTGGGACGCCTCTGTTTACAAGAACCTCATTTACCATACAAGTTCAATATCACAGAAAGTGAAAAATGGATAAAGAACTTGTGGTACTTATGTACAATGCAGTATCACTCAGCAATGAAATCTATGTCATCAGGCCCATAGCAGTATAATGAGTGGATTCAGGTACGATGATTCTAACTGAAATAAGTCACACAGAAAAAGAAACATCATAAGATATCACTAATACACGGAATGTAAACTTGGCTACACAGGAACTGAATTCCAAAACAGAACAGGGTCTCAAATTTAGAAAACCAACTTATGCTTGCTTAAGTGGAAAGGTGAGTTGGGGTGCTGCATAAAACCAGAGATTGAAATGAGCACAGATAAAGTTCCTTAAGCCAAATATGGAATAGACAAGAGCTACTCCTTGCTCAACGAAATGGACTCAACACCCCATATTAAACGCCTAAGAATGTACCTGACTAGTAAGTATCTTAAAACCTATGGATTGCTATGTCTCCGAAAGAGAATCAAGCGTGTGTACAGGGGCATAAATGCAGCAGGGATAGGATTGGAGAGGTTCGGTGAGCAAATGAAGACCCTTTGAAGTCATATTGCATGGTACCCATTCCACGGGTCTCAACTCTCCAGGTTTAAGGTATTCTTCCTTCAGCTAAAACATGCATGTGGAGCCCAGAGTATGATCAACCGTGTGAAGGGGAGACATGTTCAAATATGTCTCAGTTTTCCTCCCCTGGTACTCGGGTGCAACATTCCAGATGCTTTACTAACACTCTCCCCACTTGGAGAGTCAGCGCCTTTAACCTCCTGTTTGGCCAAGTTTGCAATTTCTGCGGAAGATGAACAGGAATAGGGAGAACCAATGAGAGCCTAGCTGGAGGTGTCTGGACGGGTAAATTTAACTCTCATTTCCCACCAGGAAGAGGAAATAACCAAAGGCTCAGCATGCCGTGCCGGAACAAGATTAGGGCCTGAATCCATCCTGCGGTGTTGCGGCCAGGTCACAAGAAAGCGAGTTGAAGAAAGGAGCTCAGGGGCACTGTAATTCACAAACCTGCAGAGTTATAAATGACAGCTATCGTCCAAAAATATACTGAAGTAAGGCTGCCAAGAGGACTTGAAAGCGGGGCAGAATTGCAGGAAACCGATTTCAGGAGGTAGACTGGAATTGCATTGAAAGCATAGGAAAAGAGGCAGAACGTCCACAATGATGCACTTGGCCAAAAAGGGCGTATGCGTTTTTTCCTGAATATATTCAGGAAAAAACGCATACGCCCTTTTTGGCCAACCAAGCAAGCTTGCAAAGGAAATCTGCACTACAATGAAGTCTCAATTCCCCCCGGTCAAATGGGCCATCTGAAAAAAGTGTAAAATCCAGAAAGGCAGGACAGGCCATGGAGAACTGGGAGCCTTGTTATGCTGATGGGCGGGATGTAAATTGCCAACAGACACTCTGGAGAAGTGTATGGTGTTTCCTGAAACATCTAAAACACAAAGCAACAGAGCCTAGGGCACTTCCACTTATGGTCCTATAGCTTAGGGAAATTAAAATCAAAAAGACACAGCCACCCCAAAGTTTGGGACGCCTCTGTTTACAAGAACCTCGTTTACCGTACAAGTTCAATATCACAGAAAGTGAAAAATGGATAAAGAACTTATTGTACTTACGTACAATGCAGTATCACTCAGCAATGAAATCTAGGTCATCAGGCCCGTAGAAGCATAATGAGTGGATTCAGGTACGATGATTCTAACTGAAATAAGTTACACAGAAAAAGAAACATCATAAGATATCACTAATACACGGAATGTAAACTTGGCTACACAGGAACTGAATTACAGAACAGAACAGGGTCTCAAATTTAGAAAACCAACTTATGCTTGCTTAAGTGGAAAGGTGAGTTGGGGTGCTGCATAAAACCAGAGATTGAAATGAGCACAGATAAAGTTCCTTAAGCCAAATATGGAATAGACAAGAGCTACTCCTTGCTCAATGAAATGGACCCAACACCGCATATTAAACGCCTAAGAATGTACCTGACTAGTAAGTATCTTAAAACCTATGGATTGCTATGTCTCCAAAAGAGAATCAAGCATGTGTACAGGGACATAAACGCAGCAGTGATAGGATTGGAGAGGTTTGGTGAGCAAATGAAGACCCTTTGAAGTCATATTGCATGGTTCCCATTCCACGGGTTTCAACTACCCAGATTTAAGGTATTCTTCCTTCAGCTAAAACATGCATGTGGAACCTAGAGTATGATAAACCATGTGATCGGGAGACGTGTTCAAATATGTCTAAGTTTTCGTACCCTGGTACTTGGGTGCAACATTCCAGACGATTTACTGACACTCTCCCGACAAGGAGAGTCAGTCCCTTTAACCTCCTGTTTGGCCCAGTTTGCAATTTCTGCGGAAGATGAACAGGCATAGCGAGAAACAATAAGAGACTAGCTAGAGGTGTCTGGACGGGCAAATTTAACTCTCATTTCCCACTAGGAAGAGGAATTAACCAAAGGCTCAGAGTGCTGTGCCGGAACCAGATTAGGGCCTGAAGCCATCCTGCGGTGTTGTGGCCAGGTCACAAGAAAGTGAGTTGAAGAAAGGAGCTCAGGGGCACTGTAATTCACAAACCTGCAGAGTTATAAATGACAGCTATCGTCCAAAAATATACTGAAGTAAGGCTGCCAAGAGGACTTGAAAGCGGGGCAGAATTGCAGGAAACCGATTTCAGGAGGTAGACTGGAATTGCATTGTAAGCATAGGAAAAGAGGCAGAACGTCCACAATGATGCACTTGGCCAAAAAGGGCGTATGCGTTTTTTCCTGAATATATTCAGGAAAACCGCATACGCCCTTCTTGGCCAACCAAGCAAGCTTGCAAAGGAAATCTGCACTACAATGAAGTCTCACTTCCCCCCGGTCAAAAGGGCCATCTGAAAAAAGTGTAAAATCCAGAAAGGCAGGACAGGCCATGGAGAACTGGGAGCCTTGTTATGCTGATAGGCGGGATGTAAATTGCCAACAGACACTCTGGAGAAGTGTATGGTGCTTCCTGAAACATCTAAAAAACAAAGCAACAGAGCCTAGGGCACTTCCACTTATGGTCCTATAGCTTAGGGAAATTAAAATCAAAAAGACACAGCCACCCCAAAGTTTGGGACGCCTCTGTTTACAAGAACCTCGTTTACCGTACAAGTTCAATATCACAGAAAGTGAAAAATGGATAAAGAACTTATTGTACTTACGTACAATGCAGTATCACTCAGCAATGAAATCTATGTCATCAGGCCCGTAGCAGCATAATGAGTGGATTCAGGTACGATGATTCTAACTGAAATAAGTTACACAGAAAAAGAAACATCATAAGATATCAGTAATACACGGAATGTAAACTTGGCTACACAGGAACTGAATTACAGAACAGAACAGGGTCTCAAATTTAGAAAACCAACTTATGCTTGCTTAAGGAGAAAGGAGAGTTGGGGTGCGGCATAAAACCAGAGATTGAAATGAGCACAGATAAAGTTCCTTAAGCCAAATATGGAATAGACAAGAGCTACTCCTTGCTCAACGAAATGGACTCAACACCGCATATTAAACACCTAAGAATGTACCTGACTAGTAAGTATCTTAAAACCTATGGATTGCTATGTCTCCGAAAGAGAATCAAGCATGTGTACAGGGGCATAAACGCAGCAGTGATAGGATTGGAGAGGTTCGGTGAGCAAATGAAGACCCTTTGAAGTCATATTGCATGGTACCCATTCCACGGGTTTCAACTACCCAGGTTTAAGGTATTCTTCCTTCAGCTAAAACATGCATGTGGAACCTAGAGTATGATCAACCATGTGATCGGGAGACGTGTTCAAATATGTCTCAGTTTTCGTACCCTGGTACTTGGGTGCAACATTCCAGACGCTTTACTGACACTCTCCCGACTTGGAGAGTCAGTCCCTTTAACCTCCTGTTTGGCCCAGTTTGCAATTTCTGCGGAAGATGAACAGGCATAGCGAGAAACAATAAGAGACTAGCTGGAGGTGTCTGGACGGGCAAATTTAACTCTCATTTCCCACTAGGAAGAGGAATTAACCAAAGGCTCAGAGTGCTGTGCCGGAACCAGATTAGGGCCTGAAGCCATCCTGCGGTGTTGGGGCCAGGTCACAAGAAAGTGAGTTGAAGAAAGGAGCTCAGGGGCACTGTAATTCACAAACCTGCAGAGTTATAAATGACAGCTATCGTCCAAAAATATACTGAAGTAAGGCTGCCAAGAGGACTTGAAAGCGGGGCAGAATTGCAGGAAACCGATTTCAGGAGGTAGACTGGAATTGCATTGAAAGCATAGGAAAAGAGGCAGAACGTCCACAATGATGCACTTGGCCAAAAAGGGCGTATGCGTTTTTTCCTGAATATATTCAGGAAAAAACGCATACGCCCTTTTTGGCCAACCAAGCAAGCTTGCAAACGAAATCTGCACTACAATGAAGTCTCACTTCCCCCCGGTCAAAAGGGCCATCTGAAAAAAGTGTAAAATCCAGAAAGGCAGGACAGGCCATGGAGAACTGGGAGCCTTGTTATGCTGATAGGCGAGATGTAAATTGCCAACAGACACTCGGGAGAAGTGTATGGTGCTTCCTGAAACATCTAAAAAACAAAGCAACAGAGCCTAGGGCACTTCCACTTATGGTCCTATAGCTTAGGGAAATTAAAATCAAAAAGACACAGCCACCCCAAAGTTTGGGACGCCTCTGTTTACAAGAACCTCGTTTACCGTACAAGTTCAATATCACAGAAAGTGAAAAATGGATAAAGAACTTATTGTACTTACGTACAATGCAGTATCACTCAGCAATGAAATCTAGGTCATCAGGCCCGTAGAAGCATAATGAGTGGATTCAGGTACGATGATTCTAACTGAAATAAGTCACACAGAAAAAGAAACATCATAAGATATCACTAATACACGGAATGTAAACTTGGCTACACAGGAACTGAATTACAGAACAGAACAGGGTCTCAAATTTAGAAAACCAACTTATGCTTGCTTAAGTGGAAAGGTGAGTTGGGGTGCTGCATAAAACCAGAGATTGAAATGAGCACAGATAAAGTTCCTTAAGCCAAATATGGAATAGACAAGAGCTACTCCTTGCTCAACGAAATGGACTCAACACCCCATATTAAATGCCTAAGAATGTACCTGACTAGTAAGTATCATAAAACCTATGTATTGCTATGTCTCCAAAAGAGAATCAAGCGTGTGTACAGGGGCATAAACGCAGCAGTGATAGGATTGGAGAGGTTCGGTGAGCAAATGAAGACCCTTTGAAGTCATATTGCATGGTACCCATTCCATGGGTTTCAACTACCCAGGTTTAAGGTATTCTTCCTTCAGCTAAAACATGCATGTGGAACCTAGAGTATGATCAACCATGTGATCGGGAGACGTGTTCAAATATGTCTCAGTTTTCGTACCCTGGTACTCGGGTGCAACATTCCAGACGCTTTACTAACACTCTCCCCACTTGGAGAGTCAACGCCTTTAACCACCTGTTTGGCCCAGTTTGCAATTTCTGTGGAAGATGAACAGGAATAGGGAGAACCAATGAGAGACTAGCTGGAGGTGTCTGGACGGGCAAATTTAACTCTCATTTCCCACCAGGAAGAGGACATAACCAAAGGCTCAGCGTGCCGTGCCGGAACCAGATTAGGGCCTGAAGCCATCCTGCGGTGTTGCGGCCAGGTCACAAGAAAGCGAGTTGAAGAAAGGAGCTCAGGGGCACTGTAATTACAAACCTGCAGAGTTATAAATGACAGCTATCGTCCAAAAATATACTGAAGTTAGGCTGCCAAGAGGACTTGAAAGCGGGGCAGAATTGCAGGAAACCGATTTCAGGAGGTAGACTGGAATTGCATTGAAAGCATAGGAAAAGAGGCAGAACGTCCACAATGATACACTTGGCCAAAAAGGGCGTATGCGTTTTTTCCTGAATATATTCAGGAAAAAACGCATACGCCCTTTTTGGCCAACCAAGCAAGCTTGCAAAGGAAATCTGCACTACAATGAAGTCTCACTTCCCCCCGGTCAAAAGGGCCATCTGAAAAAAGTGTAAAATCCAGAAAGGCAGGACAGGCCATGGAGAACTGGGAGCCTTGTTATGCTGATGGGCGGGATGTAAATTGCCAACAGACACTCGGGAGAAGTGTATGGTGTTTCCTGAAACATCTAAAAAACAAAGCAACAGAGCCTAGGGCACTTCCACTTATGGTCCTATAGCTTAGGGAAATTAAAATCAAAAAGACACAGCCACCCCAAAGTTTGGGACGCCTCTGTTTACAAGAACCTCGTTTACAGTACAAGTTCAACATCGCAGAAAGTGAAAAATGGATAAAGAAGTTGTGGTATTAACTTACAAAGCAATATCACTCAGCAATGAAATCTATGTCATCAGGCCGTTAACAGCACAATGAGTGGATTCAGGTATGATGATTCTAACTGAAATAAGTCACACAGAAAAAGAAACACCATAAGATATCAGTAATACACGGAATGTAAACTTGGCTACACAGGAACTGAATTCCAAAAGAGAACAGGGTCTCAAATTTAGAAAACCAACTTATGCTTGCTTAAGGGTAAAGGTGAGTTGGGGTGCTGCATAAAACCAGAGATTGAAATGAGCACAGATAAAGTTCCTTAAGCCAAATATGGAATAGACAAGAGCTACTCCTTGCTCAACGAAATGGACTCAACACCGCATATTAAACGCCTAAGAATGTACCTGACTAGTAAGTATCTTAAAACCTATGGATTGCTATGTCTCTGAAAGAGAATCAAGCATGTGTACAGGGGCATAAACGCAGCAGTGATAGGATTGGAGAGGTTCGGTGAGCAAATGAAGACCCTTTGAAGTCATATTGCATGGTACCCATTCCACGGGTTTCAACTACCCAGGTTTAAGGTATTCTTCCTTCAGCTAAAACATGCATGTGGAACCTAGAGTATGATCAACCATGTGATCGGGAGACGTGTTCAAACATGTCTCAGTTTTCGTACCCTGGTACTCGGGTGCAACATTCCAGACGCTTTACTGACACTCTCCCGACTTGGAGAGTCAGTCCCTTTAACCTCCTGTTTGGCCCAGTTTGCAATTTCTGCGGAAGATGAACAGGCATAGTGAGAACCAATGAGAGACTAGCTGGAGGTGTCTGGACGGGCAAATTTAACTCTCATTTCCCACCAGGAAGAGGAATTAACCAAAGGCTCAGCGTGCCGTGCCGGAACCAGATTAGGGCCTGAAGCCATCCTGCGGTGTTGCGGCCAGCTCACAAGAAAGTGAGTTGAAGAAAGGAGCTCAGGGGCACTGTAATTCACAAACCTGCAGAGTTATAAATGACAGCTATCGTCCAAAAATATACTGAAGTAAGGCTGCCAAGAGGACTTGAAAGCGGGGCAGAATTGCAGGAAACCGATTTCAGGAGGTAGACTGGAATTGCATTGAAAGCATAGGAAAAGAGGCAGAACGTCCACAATGATGCACTTGGCCAAAAAGGGCGTATGCGTTTTTTCCTGAATATATTCAGGAAAAAACGCATACGCCCTTTTTGGCCAACCAAGCAAACTTGCAAAGGAAATCTGCACTACAATGAAGTCTCACTTCCCCCCGGTCAAAAGGGCCATCTGAAAAAAGTGTAAAATCCAGAAAGGCAGGACAGGCCATGGAGAACTGGGAGCCTTGTTATGCTGATGGGCGGGATGTAAATTGCCAACAGACACTCGGGAGAAGTGTATGCTGTTTCCTGAAACATCTAAAACACAAAGCAACAGAGCCTAGGGCACTTCCACTTATGGTCCTATAGCTTAGGGAAATTAAAATCAAAAAGACACAGCCACCCCAAAGTTTGGGACGCCTCTGTTTACAAGAACCTCATTTACCATACAAGTTCAATATCACAGAAAGTGAAAAATGGATAAAGAACTTGTGGTACTTATGTACAATGCAGTATCACTCAGCAATGAAATCTATGTCATCAGGCCCTTAACAGCACAATGAGTGGATTCAGGGACAATGATTCTAACTGAAATAAGTCACACAGAAAAAGAAACATCATAAGATATCACTAATACACGGAATGTAAACTTGGCTACACAGGAACTGAATTCCAAAACAGAACAGGGTCTCAAATTTAGAAAACCAACTTATGCTTGCTTAAGGGGAAAGGTGAGTTGGGGTGCTGCATAAAACCAGAGATTGAAATGAGCACAGATAAAGTTCCTTAAGCCAAATATGGAATAGACAAGAGCTACTCCTTGCTCAACGAAATGGACTCAGCACCCCATATTAAACGCCTAAGAATGTACCTCACTAGTAAGTATCTTAAAACCTATGGATTGCTATGTCTCCAAAAGAGAATCAAGCGTGTGTACAGGGGCATAAACGCAGCAGGGATAGGATTGGAGAGGTTCGGTGAGCAAATGAAGACCCTTTGAAGTCATATTGCATGGTACCCATTCCACGGGTCTCAACTCTCCAGGTTTAAGGTATTCTTCCTTCAGCTAAAACATGCATGTGGAGCCCAGAGTATGATCAACCGTGTGATCGGGAGACGTGTTCAAATATGTCTCAGTTTTCCTCCCCTGGTACTCGGGTGCAACATTCCAGACGCTTTACTAACACTCTCCCCACTTGGAGAGTCAGCGCCTTTAACCACCTGTTTGGCCCAGTTTGCAATTTCTGTGGAAGATGAACAGGAATAGGGAGAACCAATGAGAGACTAGCTGGAGGTGTCTGGACGGGCAAATTTAACTCTCATTTCCCACCAGGAAGAGGAAATAACCAAAGGCTCAGCGTGCCGTGCCGGAACCAGATTAGGGCCTGAAGCCATCCTGCGGTGTTGCGGCCAGCTCACAAGAAAGCGAGTTGAAGAAAGGAGCTCAGGGGCACTGTAATTACAAACCTGCAGAGTTATAAATGACAGCTATCGTCCAAAAATATACTGAAGTTAGGCTGCCAAGAGGACTTGAAAGCGGGACAGAATTGCAGGAAACCGATTTCAGGAGGTAGACTGGAATTGCATTGAAAGCATAGGAAAAGAGGCAGAACGTCCACAATGATACACTTGGCCAAAAAGGGCGTATGCGTTTTTTCCTGAATATATTCAGGAAAAAACGCATACGCCCTTTTTGGCCAACCAAGCAAGCTTGCAAAGGAAATCTGCACTACAATGAAGTCTCACTTCCCCCCGGTCAAAAGGGCCATCTGAAAAAAGTGTAAAATCCAGAAAGGCAGGACAGGCCATGGAGAACTGGGAGCCTTGTTATGCTGATGGGCGGAATGTAAATTGCCAACAGACACTCTGGAGAAGTGTATGGTGTTTCCTGAAACATCTAAAAAACAAAGCAACAGAGCCTAGGGCACTTCCACTTATGGTCCTATAGCTTAGGGAAATTAAAATCAAAAAGACACAGCCACCCCAAAGTTTGGGACGCCTCTGTTTACAAGAACCTCGTTTACCGTACAAGTTCAATATCACAGAAAGTGAAAAATGGATAAAGAACTTGTGGTACTTACCTACAATGCAGTATCACTCAGCAATGAAATCTATGTCATCAGGCCCTCAGCAGCATAATGAGTGGATTCAGGTACGATGATTCTAACTGACATAAGTCACACAGAAAAACAAACATCATAAGATATCACTAATACACGGAATGTAAACTTGGCTACACAGGAACTGAATTCCAAAACAGAACAGGGTCTCAAATTTAGAAAACCAACTTATACTTGCTTAAGGGGAAAGGTGAGTTGGGGTGCCACATAAAACCAGAGATTGAAATGAGCACAGATAAAGTTCCTTAAGCCAAATATGGAATAGACAAGAGCTACTCCTTGCTCAACGAAATGGACTCAACACCGCATATTAAACGCCTAAGAATGTACCTGACTAGTAAGTATCTTAAAACCTATGGATTGCTATGTCTCCGAAAGAGAATCAAGCATATGTACAGGGGCATAAACGCAGCAGTGATAGGATTGGAGAGGTTCGGTGAGCAAATGAAGACCCTTTGAAATCATATTGCATGGTACCCATTCCACGGGTTTCAACTACCCAGGTTTAAGGTATTCTTCCTTCAGCTAAAACATGCATGTGGATCCTAGAGTATGATCAACCATGTGATCGGGAGACGTGTTCAAACATGTCTCAGTCTTCCTACCCTGGTACTTGTGTGCAACATTCCAAACGCTTAACTGACACTCTCCCGACTTGGAGACTCAGTCCCTTTAACCTCCTGTTTGGCCCAGTTTGCAATTTCTGCGGAAGATGAACAGGCATAGCGAGAACCAATGAGAGACTAGCTGGAGGTGTCTGGACGGGCAAATTTAACTCTCATTTCCCACTAGGAAGAGGAATTAACCAAAGGCTCAGAGTGCTGTGCCGGAACCAGATTAGGGCCTGAAGCCATCCTGCGGTGTTGCGGCCAGGTCACAAGAAAGTGAGTTGAAGAAAGGAGCTCAGGGGCACTGTAATTCACAAACCTGTAGAGTTATAAATGACAGCTATCGTCCAAAAATATACTGAAGTAAGGCTGCCAAGAGGACTTGAAAGCGGGGCAGAATTGCAGGAAACCGATTTCAGGAGGTAGACTGGAATTGCATTGAAAGCATAGGAAAAGAGGCAGAACGTCCACAATGATGCACTTGGCCATAAAGGGCGTATACATTTTTTCCTGAATATATACAGGAAAAAACGCATACGGCCTTTTTGGCCAACCAAGCAAACTTGCAAAGGAAATCTGCACTACAATGAAGTCTCACTTCCCCCCGGTCAAAAGGGCCATCTGAAAAAAGTGTAAACTCCAGAAAGGCAGGACAGGCCATGGAGAACTGGGAGCCTTGTTATGCTGATGGGCGGGATGTAAATTGCCAACAGACACTCGGGAGAAGTGTATGCTGTTTCCTGAAACATCTAAAAAACAAAGCAACAGAGCCTAGGGCACTTCCACTTATGGTCCTATAGCTTAGGGAAATTAAAATCAAAAAGACACAGCCACCCCAAAGTTTGGGACGCCTCTGTTTACAAGAACCTCGTTTACCGTACAAGTTCAATATCACAGAAAGTGAAAAATGGATAAAGAACTTGTGGTACTTACCTACAATGCAGTTTCACTCAGCAATGAAATCTATGTCATCAGGCACTCAGCAGCATAATCAGTGGATTCAGGTACGATGATTCTAACTGACATAAGTCACACAGAAAAAGAAACATCATAAGATATCACTAAGACACGGAATGTAAACTTGGCTACACAGGAACTGAATTCCAAGACAGAACAGGGTCTCAAATTTAGAAAACCAACTTATACTTGCTTAAGGGGAAAGGTGAGTTGGGGTGCCGCATAAAACCAGAGATTGAAATGAGCACAGATAAAGTTCCTTAAGCCAAATATGGAATAGACAAGAGCTACTCCTTGCTCAACGAAATGGACTCAACACCCCATATTAAACGCCTAAGAATGTACCTGACTAGTAAGTATCATAAAACCTATGTATTGCTATGTCTCCAAAAGAGAATCAAGCGTGTGTACAGGGGCATAAACGCAGCAGTGATAGGATTGGAGCGGTTCGGTGAGCAAATGAAGACCCTTTGAAGTCATATTGCATGGTACCCATTCCATGGGTTTCAACTACCCAGGTTTAAGGTATTCTTCCTTCAGCTAAAACATGCATGTGGAGCCCAGAGTATGATCAACCATGTGAAGGGGAGACGTGTTCAAATATGTCTCAGTTTTCGTACCCTGGTACTCGGGTGCAACATTCCAGACGCTTTACTAACACTCTCCCCACTTGGAGAGTCAGTCCCTTTAACCTCCTGTTTGGCCCAGTTTGCAATTTCTGTGGAAGATGAACAGGCATAGTGAGAACCAATGAGAGACTAGCTGGAGGTGTCTGGACGGGCAAATTTAACTCTCATTTCCCACCAGGAGGAGGAATTAACCAAAGGCTCAGCGTGCCGGGCCGGAACCAGATTAGGGCCTGAAGCCATCCTGCGGTGTTGCGACCAGCTCACAGGAAAGCGAGTTGAAGAAAGGAGCTCAGGGGCACTGTAATTCACAAACCTGCAGAGTTATAAATGACAGCTATCGTCCAAAAATATACTGAAGTAAGGCTGGCAAGAGGACTTGAAAGCGGGGCAAAATTGCAGGAGACCGATTTCAGGAGGTAGACTGGAATTGCATTGAAAGCATAGGAAAAGAGGCAGAACGTCCACAATGATGCACTTGGCCCAAAAGGGTGTATGCATTTTTTCCTGAATATATTCAGGAAAAAACGCATACGCCCTTTTTGGCCAACCAAGCAAGCCTGCAAAGGAAATCTGCACTACAATGAAATCTCACTTCCCCCCGGTCAAAAGGGCCATCTGAAAAAAGTGTAAAATCCAGAAAGGCAGGACAGGCCATGGAGAACTGGGAGCCTTGTTATGCTGATGGGCGGGATGGAAATTGCCAACAGACACTAGGGAGAAGTGTATGGTGTTTCCTGAAACATCTAAAAAACAAAGCAACAGAGCCTAGGGCACTTCCACTTATGGTCCTATAGTTTAGGGAAATTAAAATCAAAAAGACACAGCCACCCCAAAGTTTGGGACGCCTCTGTTTACAAGAACCTCGTTTACAGTACAAGTTCAACATCGCAGAAAGTGAAAAATGGATAATGAAGTTGTGGTATTTACTTACAATGCAGTATCACTAAGCAATGAAATCTATGTCATCAGGTTCTTAGCAGCACAATGCGTGGATTCAGGTATGATGATTCTAACTGAAATAAGTCACACAGAAAAAGAAACATCATAAGATATCAGGAATACACGGAATGTAAACTTGGCTACACAGGAACTGAATTACAGAACAGAACAGGGTCTCAAATTTAGAAAACCAACTTATGCTTGCTTAAGGGGAAAGGAGAGTTGGGGTGTGGCATAAAACCAGAGATTGAAATGAGCACAGATAAAGTTCCTTAAGCCAAATATGGAATAAACAAAAGCTACTCCTTGCTCAACGAAATGGACTCAACACCCCATATTAAACGCCTAAGAATGTACCTGACTAGTAAGTATCTTGAAACCTATGGATTGCTATGTCTCCGAAAGAGAATCAAGCGTGTGTACAGGGGCATAAACGCAGCAGTGGTAGGATTGGAGAGGTTCGGTGAGCAAATGAAGACCCTTTGAAGTCATATTGCATGGTACCCATTCCACGGGTTTCAACAACCCAGGTTTAAGGTATTCTTCCTTCAGCTAAAACATGCATGTGGAACCTAGAGTATGATCAACCATGTGATCGGGAGACGTGTTCAAATATGTCTCAGTCTTCGTACCCTGGTACTTGGGTGCAACATTCCAGACGCTTAACTGACACTCTCCCGACTTGGAGACTCAGTCCCTTTAACCTCCTGTTTGGCCCAGTTTGCAATTTCTGCGGAAGATGAACAGGCATAGCGAGAACCAATGAGAGCCTAGCTGGAGGTGTCTGGACGGGCAAATTTAACTCTCATTTCCCACTAGGAAGAGGAATTAACCAAAGGCTCAGAGTGCTGTGCCGGAACCAGATTAGGGCCTGAAGCCATCCTGCGGTGTTGCGGCCAGGTCACAAGAAAGTGAGTTGAAGAAAGGAGCTCAGGGGCACTGTAATTCACAAACCTGCAGAGTTATAAATGACAGCTATCGTCCAAAAATATACTGAAGTAAGGCTGCCAAGAGGACTTGAAAGCGGGGCAGAATTGCAGGAAACCGATTTCAGGAGGTAGACTGGAATTGCATTGAAAGCATAGGAAAAGAGGCAGAACGTCCACAATGATGCACTTGGCCAAAAAGGGCGTATGCGTTTTTTCCTGAATATATTCAGGAAAAAACGCATACGCCCTTTTTGGCCAACCAAGCAAACTTGCAAAGGAAATCTGCACTACAATGAAGTCTCACTTGCCCCCGGTCAAAAGGGCCATCTGAAAAAAGTGTAAAATCCAGAAAGGCAGGACAGGCCATGGAGACCTGGGAGCCTTGTTATGCTGATGGGCGGGATGTAAATTGCCAACAGACACTCGGGAGAAGTGTATGGTGTTTCCTGAAACATCTAAAAAACAAAGCAATAGAGCCTAGGGCACTTCCACTTATGGTCCTATAGCTTAGGGAAATTAAAATCAAAAAGACACAGCCACCCCAAAGTTTGGGACGCCTCTGTTTACAAGAACCTCGTTTACCGTACAAGTTCAATATCACAGAAAGTGAAAAATGGATAAAGAACTTGTGGTACTTAAATACAATGCAGTATCACTCACCAATGAAATCTATGTCATCAGGCCCGTAGAAGCATAATGAGTGGATTCAGGTACGATGATTCTAACTGAAATAAGTCACACAGAAAAAGAAACATCATAAGATATCACTAATACACGGAATGTAAACTTGGCTACACAGGAACTGAATTCCAAAACAGAACAGGGTCTCAAATTTAGAAAACCAACTTATGCTTGCTTAAGGGGAAAGGTGAGTTGGGGTGCCGCATAAAACCAGAGATTGAAGTGAGCACAGATAAAGTTCCTTAAGCCAAATATGGAATAGACAAGAGCTACTCCTTGCTCAACGAAATGGACTCAACACCCCATATTAAACGCCTAAGAATGTACCTGACTAGTAAGTATCTTAAAACCTATGGATTGCTATGTCTCCAAAAGAGAATCAAGCGTGTGTACAGGGGCATAAACGCAGCAGTGATAGGATTGGAGAGGTTCGGTGAGCAAATGAAGACCCTTTGAAGTCATATTGCATGGTACCCATTCCACGGGTCTCAACTCTCCAGGTTTAAGGTATTCTTCCTTCAGCTAAAACATGCATGTGGAACCCAGAGTATGATCAACCATGTGAAGGGGAGACGTGTTCAAATATGTCTCAGTTTTCCTCCCCTGGTACTCGGGTGCAACATTCCAGACGCTTTACTAACACTCTCCCCACTTGGAGAGTCAGCGCCTTTAACCTCCTGTTTGGCCCAGTTTGCAATTTCTGCGGAAGATGAACAGGAATAGGGAGAACCAATGAGAGACTAGCTGGAGGTGTCTGGACGGGCAAATTTAACTCTCATTTCCCACCAGGAAGAGGAAATAACCAAAGGCTCAGCGTGCCGTGCCGGAACCAGATTAGGGCCTGAAGCCATCCTGCGGTGTTGCGGCCAGCTCAAAAGAAAGCGAGTTGAAGAAAGGAGCTCAGGGGCACTGTAATTCACAATCCTGCAGAGTTATAAATGACAGCTATCGTCCAAAAATATACTGAAGTAAGGCTGCCAAGAGGACTTGAAAGCGGGGCAGAATTGCAGGAAACCGATTTCAGGAGGTAGACTGGAATTGCATTGAAAGCATAGGAAAAGAGGCAGAACGTCCACAATGATGCACTTGGCCAAAAAGGGCGTATGCGTGTTTTCCTGAATATATTCAGGAAAAAACGCATACGCCCTTTTTGGCCAACCAAGCAAGCCTGCAAAGGAAATCTGCACTACAATGAAGTCTCACTTCCCCCCGGTCAAAAGGGCCATCTGAAAAAAGTGTAAAATCCAGAAAGGCAGGACAGGCCATGGAGAACTGGGAGCCTTGTTATGCTGATGGGCGGGATGTAAATTGCCAACAGACACTCGGGAGAAGTGTATGGTGTTTCCTGAAACATCTAAAAAACAAAGCAACAGAGCCTAGGGCACTTCCACTTATGGTCCTATAGCTTAGGGAAATTAAAATCAAAAAGACACAGCCACCCCAAAGTTTGGGACGCCTCTGTTTACAAGAACCTCGTTTACAGTACAAGTTCAACATCGCAGAAAGTGAAAAATGGATAAAGAAGTTGTGGTATTAACTTACAAAGCAATATCACTCAGCAATGAAATCTATGTCATCAGGCCCTTAACAGCACAATGAGTGGATTCAGGTATGATGATTCTAACTGAAATAAGTCACACAGAAAAAGAAACATCATAAGATATCAGTAATACACGGAATGTAAACTTGGCTACACAGGAACTGAATTACAGAACAGAACAGGGTCTCAAATTTAGAAAATCAACTTATGCTTGCTTAAGGGGAAAGGAGAGTTGGGGTGCGGCATAAAACCAGAGATTGAAATGAGCACAGATAAAGTTCCTTAAGCCAAATATGGAATAGACAAGAGCTACTCCTTGCTCAACGAAATGGACTCAACACCGCATATTAAACGCCTAAGAATGTACCTGACTTGTAAGTATCTTAAAACCTATGGATTGCTATGTCTCCGAAAGAGAATCAAGCAAGTGTACAGGGGCATAAACGCAGCAGGGATAGGATTGGAGAGGTTCGGTGAGCAAATGAAGACCCTTTGAAGTCATATTGCATGGTACCCATTCCACGGGTGTCAACTACCCAGGTTTAAGGTATTCTTCCTTCAGCTAAAACATGCATGTGGAACCTAGAGTATGATCAACCATGTGATCGGGAGACGTGTTCAAACATGTCTCAGTTTTCGTACACTGGTACTCGGGTGCAACATTCCAGACGCTTTACTGACACTCTCCCGACTTGGAGAGTCAGTCCCTTTAACCTCCTGTTTGGCCCAGTTTGCAATTTCTGCGGAAGATGAACAGGCATAGTGAGAACCAATGAGAGACTATCTGGAGGTGTCTGGACGGGCAAATTTAACTCTCATTTCCCACCAGGAAGAGGAATTAACCAAAGGCTCAGCGTGCCGTGCCAGAACCAGATTAGGGCCTGAAGCCATCCTGCGGTGTTGCGGCCAGCTCACAAGAAAGCGAGTTGAAGAATGGAGCTCAGGGGCACTGTAATTCACAAACCTGCAGAGTTATAAATGACAGCTATCGTCCAAAAATATACTGAAGTAAGGCTGCCAAGAGGACTTGAAAGCGGGGCAGAATTGCAGGAGACCGATTTCAGGATGTAGACTGGAATTGCATTGAAAGCATAGGAAAAGAGGCAGAACGTCCACAATGATGCACTTGGCCAAAAAGGGTGTATGCATTTTTTCCTGAATATATTCAGGAAAAAACGCATACGCCCTTTTTGGCCAACCAAGCAAGCTTGCAAAGGAAATCTGCACTACAATGAAGTCTCACTTCCCCCCGGTCAAAAGGGCCATCTGAAAAAAGTGTAAAATCCAGAAAGGCAGGACAGGCCATGGAGAACTGGGAGCCTTGTTATGCTGATGGGCGGGATGTAAATTGCCAACAGACACTCGGGAGAAGTGTATGGTGTTTCCTGAAACACCTAAAAAACAAAGCAACAGAGCCTAGGGCACTTCCACTTATGGTCCTATAGCTTAGGGAAATTAAAATCAAAAAGACACAGCCACCCCAAAGTTTGGGACGCCTCTGTTTACAAGAACCTCGTTTACAGTACAAGTTCAACATCGCAGAAAGTGAAAAATGGATAATGAAGTTGTGGTATTTACTTACAAAGCAATATCACTCAGCAATGAAATCTATGTCATCAGGCCCTTAGCAGCACAATGAGTGGATTCAGGTATGATGATTCTAACTGAAATAAGTCACACAGAAAAAGAAACATCATAAGATATCAGTAATACACGGAATGTAAACTTGGCTACACAGGAACTGAATTACAGAACAGAACATGGTCTCAAATTTAGAAAATCAACTTATGCTTGCTTAAGGGGAAAGGAGAGTTGGGGTGCGGCATAAAACCAGAGATTGAAATGAGCACAGATAAAGTTCCTTAAGCCAAATATGGAATAGACAAGAGCTACTCCTTGCTCAACGAAATGGACTCAACACCGCATATTAAACGCCTAAGAATGTACCTGACTAGTAAGTATCTTAAAACCTATGGATTGCTATGTCTCCGAAAGAGAATCAAGCAAGTGTACAGGGGCATAAACGCAGCAGGGATAGGATTGGAGAGGTTCGGTGAGCAAATGAAGACCCTTTGAAGTCATATTGCATGGTACCCATTCCACGGGTTTCAACTACCCAGGTTTAAGGTATTCTTCCTTAAGCTAAAACACGCATGTGGAACCTAGAGTATGATCAACCATGTGATCGGGAGACGTGTTCAAACATGTCTCAGTTTTCGTACCCTGGTACTCGGGTGCAACATTCCAGACGCTTTACTAACACTCTCCCCACTTGGAGAGTCAGCGCCTTTAACCTCCTGTTTGGCCCAGTTTGCAATTTCTGCGGAAGATGAACAGGCATAGCGAGAACCAATGAGAGACTAGCTGGACGTGTCTGGACGGGCAAATTTAACTCTCATTTCCCACCAGGAAGAGGAAATAACCAAAGGCTCAGCGTGCCGTGCCGGAACCAGATTAGGGCCTGAAGCCATCCTGCAGTGTTGCGGCCAGCTCAAAAGAAAGCGAGTTGAAGAAAGGAGCTCAGGGGCACTGTAATTCACAATCCTGCAGAGTTATAAATGACAGCTGTCGTCCAAAAATATACTGAAGTAAGGCTGCCAAGAGGACTTGAAAGCGGGGCAGAATTGCAGGAAACCGATTTCAGGAGGTAGACTGGAATTGCATTGAAAGCATAGGAAAAGAGGCAGAACGTCCACAATGATGCACTTGGCCAAAAAGGGCATATGCGTTTTTTCCTGAATATATTCAGGAAAAAACGCATACGCCCTTTTTGGCCAACCAAGCAAACTTGCAAAGGAAATCTGCACTACAATGAAGTCTCACTTCCCCCCGGTCAAAAGGGCCATCTGAAAAAAGTGTAAAATCCAGAAAGGCAGGACAGGCCATGGAGAACTGGGAGCCTTGTTATGCTGATGGGCGGGATGTAAATTGCCAACAGACACTCGGGAGAAGTGTATGGTGTTTCCTGAAACATCTAAAAAACAAAGCAACAGAGCCTAGGGCACTTCCACTTATGGTCCTATAGCTTAGGGAAATTAAAATCAAAAAGACACAGCCACCCCAAAGTTTGGGACGCCTCTGTTTACAAGAACCTCGTTTACCGTACAAGTTCAATATCACAGAAAGTGAAAAATGGATAAAGAACTTGTGGTACTTACCTACAATGCAGTATCACTCAGCAATGAAATCTATGTCATCAGGCCCTCAGCAGCATAATGAGTGGATTCAGGTACGATGATTCTAACTGACATAAGTCACATAGAAATAGAAACATCATAAGATATCAGTAATACACGGAATGTAAACTTGGCTACACAGGAACTGAATTCCAAAACAGAACAGGGTCTCAAATTTAGAAAACCAACTTATGCTTGCTTAAGGGGAAAGGTGAGTTGGGGTGCCGCATAAAACCAGAGATTGAAATGAGCACAGATAAAGTTCCTTAAGCCAAATATGGAATAGACAAGAGCTACTCCTTGCTCAACGAAATGGACTCAACACCCCATATTAAACGCCTAACAATGTACCTGACTAGTAAGTATCTTAAAACCTATGGATTGCTATGTCTCCAAAAGAGAATCAAGCGTGTGTACAGGGGCATAAACGCAGCAGTGATAGGATTGGAGAGGTTCGGTGAGCAAATGAAGACCCTTTGAAGTCATATTGCATGGTACCCATTCCACGGGTCTCAACTCTCCAGGTTTAAGGTATTCTTCCTTCAGCTAAAACATGCATGTGGAGCCCAGAGTATGATCAACCATGTGAAGGGGAGACGTGTTCAAATATGTCTCAGTTTTCCTCCCCTGGTACTCGGGTGCAACATTCCAGACGCTTTACTAACACTCTCCCCACTTGGAAAGTCAGTCCCTTTAATCTCCTGTTTGGCCCAGTTTGCAATTTCTGCGGAAGATGAACAGGAATAGGGAGAACCAATGAGAGACTAGCTGGAGGTGTCTGGACGGGCAAATTTAACTCTCATTTCCCACCAGGAAGAGGAAATAACCAAAGGCTCAGCGTGCCGTGCCGGAACCAGATTAGGGCCTGAAGCCATCCTGCGGTGTTGCGTCCATCTCAAAAGAAAGCGAGTTGAAGAAAGGAGCTCAGGGGCAC
The DNA here is from genome assembly GCF_039906515.1 of Pseudorca crassidens. Classification (NCBI taxonomy): domain Eukaryota; kingdom Metazoa; phylum Chordata; class Mammalia; order Artiodactyla; family Delphinidae; genus Pseudorca; species Pseudorca crassidens. The sequence goes on along the minus strand of NW_027136302.1, from coordinate 3,283,978 downwards.
TGTAATTCACAATCCTGCAGAGTTATAAATGACAGCTATCGTCCAAAAATATACTGAAGTAAGGCTGCCAAGAGGACTTGAAAGCGGGGCAGAATTGCAGGAAACCGATTTCAGGAGGTAGACTGGAATTGCATTGAAAGCATAGGAAAAGAGGCAGAACGTCCTCAATGATGCACTTGGCCAAAAAGGGCGTATGCGTTTTTTCCTGAATATATTCAGGAAAAAACGCATACGCCCTTTTTGGCCAACCAAGCAAGCCTGCAAAGGAAATCTGCACTACAATGAAGTCTCCCTTCCCCCTGGTCAAAAGGGCCATCTGAAAAAAGTGTAAAATCCAGAAAGGCAGGACAGGCCATGGAGAACTGGGAGCCTTGTTATGCTGATGGGCGGGATGTAAATTGCCAACAGACACTCGGGAGAAGTGTATGGTGTTTCCTGAAACATCTAAAAAACAAAGCAACAGAGCCTAGGGCACTTCCACTTATGGTCCTATAGTTTAGGGAAATTAAAATCAAAAAGACACAGCCACCCCAAAGTTTGGGACGCCTCTGTTTACAAGAACCTCGTTTACAGTACAAGTTCAACATCGCAGAAAGTGAAAAATGGATAAAGAAGTTGTGGTATTAACTTAGAAAGCAATATCACTCAGCAATGAAATCTATGTCATCAGGCCCTTAACAGCACAATGAGTGGATTCAGGTATGATGATTCTAACTGAAATAAGTCACACAGAAAAAGAAACATCATAAGATATCAGTAATACACAGAATGTAAACTTGGCTACACAGGAACTGAATTACAGAACAGAACAGGGTCTCAAATTTAGAAAACCAACTTATGCTTGCTTAAGGGGAAAGGAGAGTTGGGGTGCTGCATAAAACCAGAGATTGAAATGAGCACAGATAAAGTTCCTTAAGCCAAATATGGAATAGACAAGAGCTACTCCTTGCTCAACGAAATGGACTCAACACCGCATATTAAACGCCTAAGAATGTACCTGACTAGTAAGTATCTTAAAACCTATGGATTGCTATGTCTCTGAAAGAGAATCAAGCATGTGTACAGGGGCATAAACGCAGCAGTGATAGGATTGGAGAGGTTCGGTGAGCAAATGAAGACCCTTTGAAGTCATATTGCATGGTACCCATTCCACGGGTTTCAACTACCCAGGTTTAAGGTATTCTTCCTTCAGCTAAAACATGCATGTGGAACCTAGAGTATGATCAACCATGTGATCGGGAGACGTGTTCAAACATGTCTCAGTTTTCGTACGCTGGTACTCGGGTGCAACATTCCAGACGCTTTACTGACACTCTCCCGACTTGGAGAGTCAGTCCCTTTAACCTCCTGTTTGGCCCAGTTTGCAATTTCTGCGGAAGATGAACAGGCATAGTGAGAACCAATGAGAGACTAGCTGGAGGTGTCTGGACGGGCAAATTTAACTCTCATTTCCCACCAGGAAGCGGAATTAACCAAAGGCTCAGCGTGCCGTGCCGGAACCAGATTAGGGCCTGAAGCCATCCTGCGGTGTTGCGGCTAGGTCACAAGAAAGTGAGTTGAAGAAAGGAGCTCAGGGGCACTGTAATTCACAAACCTGCAGAGTTATAAATGACAGCTATCGTCCAAAAATATACTGAAGTAAGGCTGCCAAGAGGACTTGAAAGCGGGGCAAAATTGCAGGAGACCAATTTCAGGAGGTAGACTGGAATTGCATTGAAAGCATAGGAAAAGAGGCAGAACGTCCACAATGATGCACTTGGCCAAAAAGGGCGTATGCATTTTTTCCTGAATATATTCAGGAAAAAACGCATACGCCCTTTTTGGCCAACCAAGCAAGCTTGCAAAGGAAATCTGCACTACAATGAAGTCTCACTTCCCCCCGGTCAAAAGGGCCATCTGAAAAAAGTGTAAAATCCAGAAAGGCAGGACAGGCCATGGAGAACTGGGAGCCTTGTTATGCTGATGGGCGGGATGTAAATTGCCAACAGACACTCGGGAGAAGTGTATGGTGTTTCCTGAAACATCTAAAAAACAAAGCAACAGAGCCTAGGGCACTTCCACTTATGGTCCTATAGCTTAGGGAAATTAAAATCAAAAAGACACAGCCACCCCAAAGTTTGGGATGCCTCTGTTTACAAGAACCTCGTTTACAGTACAAGTTCAACATCGCAGAAAGTGAAAAATGGATAATGAAGTTGTGGTATTTACTTACAAAGCAATATCACTCAGCAATGAAATCTATGTCATCAGGCCCTTAGCAGCACAATGAGTGGATTCAGGTATGATGATTCTAACTGAAATAAGTCACACAGAAAAAGAAACATCATAAGATATCAGTAATACACGGAATGTAAACTTGGCTACACAGGAACTGAATTACAGAACAGAACAGGGTCTCAAATTTAGAAAACCAACTTATGCTTGCTTAAGGGGAAAGGAGAGTTGGGCTGCGGCATAAAACCAGAGATTGAAATGAGCACAGATAAAGTTCCTTAAGCCAAATATGGAATAGACAAGAGCTACTCCTTGCTCAACGAAATGGACTCAACACCGCATATTAAACGCCTAAGAATGTACCTGACTAGTAAGTATCTTAAAACCTATGGATTGCTATGTCTCCGAAAGAGAATCAAGCATGTGTACAGGGGCATAAACGCAGCAGTGATAGGATTGGAGAGGTTCGGTGAGCAAATGAAGACCCTTTGAAGTCATATTGCATGGTACCCATTCCACGGGTTTCAACTACCCAGGTTTAAGGTATTCTTCCTTCAGCTAAAACATGCATGTGGAACCTAGAGTATGATCAACCATGTGATCGGGAGACGTGTTCAAATATGTCTCAGTTTTCGTACCCTGGTACTTGGGTGCAACATTCCAGACGCTTTACTGACACTCTCCCGACTTGGAGAGTCAGTCCCTTTAACCTCCTGTTTGGCCCAGTTTGCAATTTCTGCGGAAGATGAACAGGCATAGCGAGAACCAATGAGAGACTAGCTGGAGGTGTCTGGACGGGCAAATTTAACTCTCATTTCCCACCAGGAAGAGGACATAACCAAAGGCTCAGCGTGCCGTGCCGGAACCAGATTAGGGCCTGAAGCCATCCTGCGGTGTTGCAGCCAGCTCAAAAGAAAGCGAGTTGAAAAAAGGAGCTCAGGGGCACTGTAATTACAAACCTGCAGAGTTATAAATGACAGCTATCGTCCAAAAATATACTGAAGTTAGGCTGCCAAGAGGACTTGAAAGAGGGGCAGAATTGCAGGAAACCGATTTCAGGAGGTAGACAGGAATTGCATTGAAAGCATAGGAAAAGAGGCAGAACGTCCACAATGATGCACTTGGCCAAAAAGGGCGTATGCGTTTTTTCCTGAATATATTCAGGAAAAAACGCATACGCCCTTTTTGGCCAACCAAGCAAGCCTGCAAAGGAAATCTGCACTACAATGAAATCTCACTTCCCCCTGGTCAAAAGGGCCATCTGAAAAAAGTGTAAAATCCAGAAAGGCAGGACAGGCCATGGAGAACTGGGAGCCTTGTTATGCTGATGGGCGGGATGTAAATTGCCAACAGACACTCGGGAGAAGTGTATGGTGTTTCCTGAAACATCTAAAAAACAAAGCAACAGAGCCTAGGGCACTTCCACTTATGGTCCTATAGCTTATGGAAATTAAAATCTAAAAGACACAGCCACCCCAAAGTTTGGGACGCCTCTGTTTACAAGAACCTCGTTTACCGTACAAGTTCAATATCACAGAAAGTGAAAAATGGATAAAGAACTTGTGGTACTTACCTACAATGCAGTATCACTCAGCAATGAAATCTATGTCATCAGGCCCTCAGCAGCATAATGAGTGGATTCAGGTATGATTATTCTAACTGACATAAGTCACACAGAAAAAGAAACATCATAAGATATCACTAATACACGGAATGTAAACTTGGCTACACAGGAACTGAATTCCAAAACAGAACAGGGTCTCAAATTTAGAAAACCAACTTATGCTTGCTTAAGGGGAAAGGTGAGTTGGGGTGCCGCATAAAACCAGAGATTGAAATGAGCACAGATAAAGTTCCTTAAGCCATATATGGAATAGACAAGAGCTACTCCTTGCTCAACGAAATGGACTCAACACCCCATATTAAACGCCTAACTATGTACCTGACTAGTAAGTATCTTAAAACCTATGGATTGCTATGTCTCCAAAAGAGAATCAAGCGTGTGTACAGGGGCATAAACGCAGCAGTGATAGGATTGGAGAGGTTCGGTGAGCAAATGAAGACCCTTTGAAGTCATATTGCATGGTACCCATTCCACGGGTCTCAACTCTCCAGGTTTAAGGTATTCTTCCTTCAGCTAAAACATGCATGTGGAGCCCAGAGTATGATCAACCATGTGAAGGGGAGACGTGTTCAAACATGTCTCAGTTTTCGTACCCTGGTACTCGGGTGCAACATTCCAGACGCTTTACTAACACTCTCCCGACTTGGAGAGTCAGTCCCTTTAACCTCCTGTTTGGCCCAGTTTGCAATTTCTGCGGAAGATGAACAGGCATAGTGAGAACCAATGAGAGACTAGCTGGAGGTGTCTGGACGGGCAAATTTAACTCTCATTTCCCACCAGGAAGAGGAATTAACCAAAGGCTCAGCGTGCCGTGCCGGAACCAGATTAGGGCCTGAATCCATCCTGCGGTGTTGCGACCAGCTCACAAGAAAGCGAGTTGAAGAAAGGAGCTCAGGGGCACTGTAATTCACAAACCTGCAGAGTTATAAATGACAGCTATCGTCCAAAAATATACTGAAGTAAGGCTGCCAAGAGGACTTGAAAGCGGGGCAAAATTGCAGGAGACCGATTTCAGGAGGTAGACTGGAATTGCATTGAAAGCATAGGAAAAGAGGCAGAACGTCCACAATGATGCACTTGGCCAAAAAGGGTGTATGCATTTTTTCCTGAATATATTCAGGAAAAAACGCATACACCCTTTTTGGCCAACCAAGCAAGCTTGCAAAGGAAATCTGCACTACAATGAAGTCTCACTTCCCCCCGGTCAAAAGGGCCATCTGAAAAAAGTGTAAAATCCAGAAAGGCAGGACAGGCCATGGAGAACTGGGAGCCTTGTTATGCTGATGGGCGGGATGTAAATTGCCAACAGACACTCGGGAGAAGTGTATGGTGTTTCCTGAAACATCTAAAAAACAAAGCAACAGAGCCTAGGGCACTTCCACTTATGGTCCTATAGCTTAGGGAAATTAAAATCAAAAAGCCACAGCCACCCCAAAGTTTGGGACGCCTCTGTTTACAAGAACCTCGTTTACAGTACAAGTTCAACATCGCAGAAAGTGAAAAATGGATAATGAAGTTGTGGTATTTACTTACAAAGCAATATCACTCAGCAATGAAATCTATGTCATCAGGCCCTTAGCAGCACAATGAGTGGATTCAGGTATGATGATTCTAACTGAAATAAGTCACACAGAAAAAGAAACATCATAAGATATCAGTAATACACGGAATGTAAACTTGGCTACACAGGAACTGAATTACAGAACAGAACAGGGTCTCAAATTTAGAAAACCAACTTATGCTTGCTTAAGGGGAAAGGAGAGTTGGGGTGCGGCATAAAACCAGAGATTGAAATGAGCACAGATAAAGTTCCTTAAGCCAAATATGGAATAGACAAGAGCTACTCCTTGCTCAATGAAATGGACTCAACACCGCATATTAAACGCCTAAGAATGTACCTGACTAGTAAGTATCTTAAAACCTATGGATTGCTATGTCTCCGAAAGAGAATCAAGCAAGTGTACAGGGGCATAAACGCAGCAGTGATAGGATTGGAGAGGTTCGGTGAGCAAATGAAGACCCTTTGAAGTCATATTGCATGGTACCCATTCCACGGGTTTCAACTACCCAGGTTTAAGGTATTCTTCCTTCAGCTAAAACATGCATGTGGAACCTAGAGTATGATCAACCATGTGATCGGGAGACGTGTTCAAATATGTCTCAGTTTTCGTACCCTGGTACTTGGGTGCAACATTCCAGACGCTTTACTGACACTCTCCCGACTTGGAGAGTCAGTCCCTTTAACCTCCTGTTTGGCCCAGTTTGCAATTTCTGCGGAAGATGAACAGGCATAGCGAGAACCAATGAGAGACTAGCTGGAGGTGTCTGGACGGGCAAATTTAACTCTCATTTCCCACTAGGAAGAGGAATTAACCAAAGGCTCAGAGTGCTGTGCCGGAACCAGATTAGGGCCTGAAGCCATCCTGCGGTGTTGCGGCCAGGTCACAAGAAAGTGAGTTGAAGAAAGGAGCTCAGGGGCACTGTAATTCACAAACCTGCAGAGTTATAAATGACAGCTATCGTCCAAAAATATACTGAAGTAAGGCTGCCAAGAGGACTTGAAAGCGGGGCAGAATTGCAGGAAACCGATTTCAGGAGGTAGACTGGAATTGCATTGAAAGCATAGGAAAAGAGGCAGAACGTCCACAATGATGCACTTGGCCAAAAAGGGTGTATGCATTTTTTCCTGAATATATTCAGGAAAAAACGCATACGCCCTTTTTGGCCAACCAAGCAAGCCTGCAAAGGAAATCTGCACTACAATGAAATCTCACTTCCCCCTGGTCAAAAGGGACATCTGAAAAAAGTGTAAAATCCAGAAAGGCAGGACAGGCCATGGAGAACTGGGAGCCTTGTTATGCTGATGGGCGGGATGTAAATTGCCAACAGACACTCGGGAGAAGTGTATGGTGTTTCCTGAAACATCTAAAAAACAAAGCAACAGAGCCTAGGGCACTTCCACTTATGGTCCTATAGTTTAGGGAAATTAAAATCAAAAAGACACAGCCACCCCAAAGTTTGGGACGCCTCTGTTTACAAGAACCTCGTTTACAGTACAAGTTCAACATCGCAGAAAGTGAAAAATGGATAAAGAAGTTGTGGTATTAACTTACAAAGCAATATCACTCAGCAATGAAATCTATGTCATCAGGCCCTTAACAGCACAATGAGTGGATTCAGGTATGATGATTCTAACTGAAATAAGTCACACAGAAAAAGAAACATCATAAGATATCAGTAATACACGGAATGTAAACTTGGCTACACAGGAACTGAATTACAGAACAGAACAGGGTCTCAAATTTAGAAAACCAACTTATGCTTGCTTAAGGGGAAAGGAGAGTTGGGGTGCGGCATAAAACCAGAGATTGAAATGAGCACAGATAAAGTTCCTTAAGCCAAATATGGAATAGACAAGAGCTACTCCTTGCTCAACGAAATGGACTCAACACCGCATATTAAACGCCTAAGAATGTACCTGACTAGTAAGTATCTTAAAACCTATGGATTGCTATGTCTCCGAAAGAGAATCAAGCGTGTGTACAGGGGCATAAACGCAGCAGTGATAGGATTGGAGAGGTTCGGTGAGCAAATGAAGACCCTTTGAAGTCATATTGCATGGTACCCATTCCACGGGTCTCAACTCTCCAGGTTTAAGGTATTCTTCCTTCAGCTAAAACATGCATGTGGAACCCAGAGTATGATCAACCGTGTGAACGGGAGACGTGTTCAAACATGTCTCAGTTTTCGTACCCTGGTACTCGGGTGCAACATTCCAGACGCTTTACTAACACTCTCCCCACTTGGAGAGTCAGCGCCTTTAACCTCCTGTTTGGCCCAGTTTGCAATTTCTGCGGAAGATGAACAGGAATTGGGAGAACCAATGAGAGACTAGCTGGAGGTGTCTGGACGGGCAAATTTAACTCTCATTTCCCACCAGGAAGAGGAAATAACCAAAGGCTCAGCGTGCCGTGCCGGAACCAGATTAGGGCCTGAAGCCATCCTGCGGTGTTGCGGCCAGCTCACAAGAAAGCGAGTTGAAGAAAGGAGCTCAGGGGCACTGTAATTCACAAACCTGCAGAGTTATAAATGACAGCTATCGTCCAAAAATATACTGAAGTAAGGCTGCCAAGAGGACTTGAAAGCGGGGCAGAATTGCAGGAAACCGATTTCAGGAGGTAGACTGGAATTGCATTGAAAGCATAGGAAAAGAGGCAGAACGTCCACAATGATGCACTTGGCCAAAAAGGGCGTATGCATTTTTTCCTGAATATGTTCAGGAAAAAACGCATACGCCCTTTTTGGCCAACCAAGCAAACTTGCAAAGGAAATCTGCACTACAATGAAGTCTCACTTCCCCCCGGTCAAAAGGGCCATCTGAAAAAAGTGTAAAATCCAGAAAGGCAGGACAGGCCATGGAGAACTGGGAGCCTTGTTATGCTGATGGGCGGGATGTAAATTGCCAACAGACACTCGGGAGAAGTGTATGGTGTTTCCTGAAACATCTATAAAACAAAGCAACAGAGCCTAGGGCACTTCCACTTATGGTCCTATAGCTTAGGGAAATTAAAATCAAAAAGACACAGCCACCCCAAAGTTTGGGATGCCTCTGTTTACAAGAACCTCGTTTACCGTACAAGTTCAATATCACAGAAAGTGAAAAATGGATACAGAACTTGTGGTACTTACGTACAATGCAGTATCACTCAGCAATGAAATCTATGTCATCAGTCCAGTAGCAGCATAATGAGTGGATTCAGGTACGATGATTCTAACTGAAATAAGTCACACAGAAAAAGAAACAACATAAGATATCACTAATACACGAAATGTAAACTTGGCTACACAGGAACTGAATTCCAAAACAGAACAGGGTCTCAAATTTAGAAAAGCAACTTATGCTTGCTTAAGGGGAAAGGTGAGTTGGGGTGCTGCATAAAACCAGAGATTGAAATGAGCACAGATAAAGTTCCTTAAGCCAAATATGGAATAGACAAGAGCTACTCCTTGCTCAACGAAATGGACTCAACACCCCATATTAAACGCCTAAGAATGTACCTGACTAGTAAGTATCTTAAAACCTATGGATTGCTATGTCTCCAAAAGAGAATCAAGCGTGTGTACAGGGGCATAAACGCAGCAGTGATAGGATTGGAGAGGTTCGGTGAGCAAATGAAGACCCTTTGAAGTCATATTGCATGGTACCCATTCCACGGGTCTCAACTCTCCAGGTTTAAGGTATTCTTCCTTCAGCTAAAACATGCATGTGGAGCCCAGAGTATGATCAACCATGTGAAGGGGAGACGTGTTCAAACATGTCTCAGTTTTCGTACCCTGGTACTCGGGTGCAACATTCCAGACGCTTTACTAACACTCTCCCGACTTGGAGAGTCAGTCCCTTTAACCTCCTGTTTGGCCCAGTTTGCAATTTCTGCGGAAGATGAACAGGCATAGTGAGAACCAATGAGAGACTAGCTGGAGGTGTCTGGACGGGCAAATTTAACTCTCATTTCCCACCAGGAAGAGGAATTAACCAAAGGCTCAGCGTGCCGGGCCGGAACCAGATTAGGGCCTGAAGCCATCCTGCGGTGTTGGGGCCAGCTCACAAGAAAGCGAGTTGAAGAAAGGAGCTCAGGGGCACTGTAATTCACAAACCTGCAGAGTTATAAATGACAGCTATCGTCCAAAAATATACTGAAGTAAGGCTGCCAAGAGGACTTGAAAGCGGGGCAAAATTGCAGGAGACCAATTTCAGGAGGTAGACTGGAATTGCATTGAAAGCATAGGAAAAGAGGCAGAACGTCCTCAATGATGCACTTGGCCAAAAAGGGTGTATGCATTTTTTCCTGAATATATTCAGGAAAAAACGCATACACCCTTTGTGGCCAACCAAGCAAGCTTGCAAAGGAAATCTGCACTACAATGAAGTCTCACTTCCCCCCGGTCAAAAGGGCCATCTGAAAAAAGTGTAAAATCCAGAAAGGCAGGACAGGCCATGGAGAACTGGGAGCCTTGTTATGCTGATGGGCGGGATGTAAATTGCCAACAGACACTCGGGAGAAGTGTATGGTATTTCCTGAAACATCTAAAAAACAAAGCAACAGAGCCTAGGGCACTTCCACTTATGGTCCTATAGCTTAGGGAAATTAAAATCAAAAAGACACAGCCACCCCAAAGTTTGGGACGCCTCTGTTTACAAGAACCTCGTTTACAGTACAAGTTCAACATCGCAGAAAGTGAAAAATGGATAATGAAGTTGTGGTATTTACTTACAAAGCAATATCACTCAGCAATGAAATCTATGTCATCAGGACCTTAGCAGCACAATGAGTGGATTCAGGTATGATGATTCTAACTGAAATAAGTCACACAGAAAAAGAAACATCATAAGATATCAGTAATACACGGAATGTAAACTTGGCTACACAGGAACTGAATTACAGAACAGAACAGGGTCTCAAATTTAGAAAACCAACTTATGCTTGCTTAAGGGGAAAGGAGAGTTGGGGTGCGGCATAAAACCAGAGATTGAAATGAGCACAGATAAAGTTCCTTAAGCCAAATATGGAATAGACAAGAGCTACTCCTTGCTCAACGAAATGGACTCAACACCCCATATTAAACGCCTAAGAATGTACCTGACTAGTAAGTATCTTAAAACCTATGGATTGCTATGTCTCCGAAAGAGAATCAAGCGTGTGTACAGGGGCATAAACGCAGCAGTGATAGGATTGGAGAGGTTCGGTGAGCAAATGAAGACCCTTTGAAGTCATATTGCATGGTACCCATTCCACGGGTTTCAACTACCCAGGTTTAAGGTATTCTTCCTTCAGCTAAAACATGCATGTGGAACCTAGAGTATGATCAACCATGTGATCGGGAGACGTGTTCAAATATGTCTCAGTTTTCGTACCCTGGTACTTGGGTGCAACATTCCAGACGCTTTACTGACACTCTCCCGACTTGGAGAGTCAGTCCCTTTAACCTCCTGTTTGGCCCAGTTTGCAATTTCTGCGGAAGATGAACAGGCATAGCGAGAACCAATGAGAGACTAGCTGGAGGTGTCTGGACGGGCAAATTTAACTCTCATTTCCCACTAGGAAGAGGAATTAACCAAAGGCTCAGAGTGCTGTGCCGGAACCAGATTAGGGCCTGACGCCATCCTGCGGTGTTGCGGCCAGGTCACAAGAAAGTGAGTTGAAGAAAGGAGCTCAGGGGCACTGTAATTCACAAACCTGCAGAGTTATAAATGACAGCTATCGTCCAAAAATATACTGAAGTAAGGCTGCCAAGAGGACTTGAAAGCGGGGCAGAATTGCAGGAAACCGATTTCAGGAGGTAGACTGGAATTGCATTGAAAGCATAGGAAAAGAGGCAGAACGTCCACAATAATGCACTTGGCCAAAAAGGGCGTATGCGTTTTTTCCTGAATATATTCAGGAAAAAACGCATACGCACTTTTTGGCCAACCAAGCAAACTTGCAAAGGAAATCTGCACTACAATGAAGTCTCACTTCCCCCCAGTCAAAAGGGCCATCTGAAAAAAGTGTAAAATCCAGAAAGGCAGGACAGGCCATGGAGAACTGGGAGCCTTGTTATGCTGATAGGCGGGATGTAAATTGCCAACAGACACTCGGGAGAAGTGTATGGTGTTTCCTGAAACATCTAAAAAACAAAGCAACAGAGCCTAGGGCACTTCCACTTATGGTCCTATAGCTTAGGGAAATTAAAATCAAAAAGACACAGCCACCCCAAAGTTTGGGACGCCTCTGTTTACAAGAACCTCGTTTACCGTACAAGTTCAATATCACAGAAAGTGAAAAATGGATAAAGAACTTGTGGTACTTACCTACAATGCAGTATCACTCAGCAATGAAATCTATGTCATCAGGCACTCAGCAGCATAATCAGTGGATTCAGGTACGATGATTCTAACTGACATAAGTCACACAGAAAAAGAAACATCATAAGATATCAGTAATACACGGAATGTAAACTTGGCTACACAGGAACTGAATTCCAAAACAGAACAGTGTCTCAAATTTAGAAAACCAACTTATACTTGCTTAAGGGGAAAGGTGAGTTGGGGTGCCGCATAAAACCAGAGATTGAAATGAGCACAGATAAAGTTCCTTAAGCCAAATATGGAATAGACAAGAGCTACTCCTTGCTCAACGAAATGGACTCAACACCCCATATTAAACGCCTAAGAATGTACCTGACTAGTAAGTATCTTAAAACCTATGGATTGCTATGTCTCCAAAAGAGAATCAAGCGTGTGTATAGGGGCATAAACGCAGCAGTGATAGGATTGGAGAGGTTCGGTGAGCAAATGAAGACCCTTTGAAGTCATATTGCATGGTACCCATTCCACGGGTCTCAACTCTCCAGGTTTAAGGTATTCTTCCTTCAGCTAAAACATGCATGTGGAGCCCAGAGTATGATCAACCATGTGAACGGGAGACGTGTTCAAATATGTCTCAGTTTTCCTCCCCTGGTACTCGGGTGCAACATTCCAGACGCTTTACTAACACTCTCCCCACTTGGAGAGTCAGCGCCTTTAACCTCCTGTTTGGCCCAGTTTGCAATTTCTGCGGAAGATGAACAGGAATAGGGAGAACCAATGAGAGACTAGCTGCAGGTGTCTGGACGGGCAAATTTAACTCTCATTTCCCACCAGGAAGAGGAAATAACCAAAGGCTCAGCGTGCCGTGCCGGAACCAGATTAGGGCCTGAAGCCATCCTGCGGTGTTGCGGCCAGCTCACAAGAAAGCGAGTTGAAGAAAGGAGCTCAGGGGCACTGTAATTCACAATCCTGCAGAGTTATAAATGACAGCTATCGTCCAAAAATATACTGAAGTAAGGCTGCCAAGAGGACTTGAAAGCGGGGCAGAATTGCAGGAAACCGATTTCAGGAGGTAGACTGGAATTGCACTGAAAGCATAGGAAAAGAGGCAGAACGTCCACAATGATGCACTTGGCCAAAAAGGGCGTATGCGTTTTTTCCTGAATATATTCAGGAAAAAACGCATACACCCTTTTTGGCCAACCAAGCAAGCCTGCAAAGGAAATCTGCACTACAATGAAGTCTCACTTCCCCCTGGTCAAAAGGGCCATCTGAAAAAAGTGTAAAATCCAGAAAGGCAGGACAGGCCATGGAGAACTGGGAGCCTTGTTATGCTGATGGGCGGGATGTAAATTGCCAACAGACACTCGGGAGAAGTGTATGGTGTTTCCTGAAACATCTAAAAAACAAAGCAACAGAGCCTAGGGCACTTCCACTTATGGTCCTATAGTTTAGGGAAATTAAAATCAAAAAGACACAGCCACCCCAAAGTTTGGGACGCCTCTGTTTACAAGAACCTCGTTTACAGTACAAGTTCAACATCGCAGAAAGTGAAAAATGGATAAAGAAGTTGTGGTATTAACTTACAAAGCAATATCACTCAGCAATGAAATCTATGTCATCAGGCCCTTAACAGCACAATGAGTGGATTCAGGTATGATGATTCTAACTGAAATAAGTCACACAGAAAAAGAAACATCATAAGATATCAGTAATACACGGAATGTAAACTTGGCTACACAGGAACTGAATTCCAAAACAGAACAGGGTCTCAAATTTAGAAAACCAACTTATGCTTGCTTAAGGGGAAAGGTGAGTTGGGGTGCTGCATAAAACCAGAGATTGAAATGAGCACAGATAAAGTTCCTTAAGCCAAATATGGAATAGACAAGAGCTACTCCTTGCTCAACGAAATGGACTCAACACCGCATATTAAACGCCTAAGAATGTACCTGACTAGTAAGTATCTTAAAACCTATGGATTGCTATGTCTCTGAAAGAGAATCAAGCATGTGTACAGGGGCATAAATGCAGCAGTGATAGGATTGGAGAGGTTCGGTGAGCAAATGAAGACCCTTTGAAGTCATATTGCATGGTACCCATTCCACGGGTTTCAACTACCCAGGTTTAAGGTATTCTTCCTTCAGCTAAAACATGCATGTGGAACCTAGAGTATGATCAACCATGTGATCGGGAGACGTGTTCAAACATGTCTCAGTTTTCGTACCCTGGTACTCGGGTGCAACATTCCAGACGCTTTACTGACACTCTCCCGACTTGGAGAGTCAGTCCCTTTAACCTCCTGTTTGGCCCAGTTTGCAATTTCTGCGGAAGATGAACAGGCATAGTGAGAACCAATGAGAGACTAGCTGGAGGTGTCTGGACGGGCAAATTTAACTCTCATTTCCCACCAGGAAGAGGAATTAACCAAAGGCTCAGCGTGCCGTGCCGGAACCAGATTAGGGCCTGAAGCCATCCTGCGGTGTTGGGGCCAGCTCACAAGAAAGCGAGTTGAAGAAAGGAGCTCAGGGGCACTGTAATTCACAAACCTGCAGAGTTATAAATGACAGCTATCGTCCAAAAATATACTGAAGTAAGGCTGCCAAGAGGACTTGAAAGCGGGGCAAAATTGCAGGAGACCGATTTCAGGAGGTAGACTGGAATTGCATTGAAAGCATAGGAAAAGAGGCAGAACGTCCTCAATGATGCACTTGGCCAAAAAGGGTGTATGCATTTTTTCCTGAATATATTCAGGAAAAAACGCATACACCCTTTTTGGCCAACCAAGCAAGCTTGCAAAGGAAATCTGCACTACAATGAAGTCTCACTTCCCCCCGGTCAAAAGGGCCATCTGAAAAAAGTGTAAAATCCAGAAAGGCAGGACAGGCCATGGAGAACTGGGAGCCTTGTTATGCTGATGGGCGGGATGTAAATTGCCAACAGACACTCGGGAGAAGTGTATGGTGTTTCCTGAAACATCTAAAAAACAAAGCAACAGAGCCTAGGGCACTTCCACTTATGGTCCTATAGCTTAGGGAAATTAAAATCAAAAAGACACAGCCACCCCAAAGTTTGGGACGCCTCTGTTTACAAGAACCTCGTTTACAGTACAAGTTCAACATCGCAGAAAGTGAAAAATGGATAATGAAGTTGTGGTATTTACTTACAAAGCAATATCACTCAGCAATGAAATCTATGTCATCAGGACCTTAGCAGCACAATGAGTGGATTCAGGTATGATGATTCTAACTGAAATAAGTCACACAGAAAAAGAAACATCATAAGATATCAGTAATACACGGAATGTAAACTTGGCTACACAGGAACTGAATTACAGAACAGAACAGGGTCTCAAATTTAGAAAACCAACTTATGCTTGCTTAAGGGGAAAGGAGAGTTGGGGTGCGGCATAAAACCAGAGATTGAAATGAGCACAGATAAAGTTCCTTAAGCCAAATATGGAATAGACAAGAGCTACTCCTTGCTCAACGAAATGGACTCAACACCCCATATTAAACGCCTAAGAATGTACCTGACTAGTAAATATCTTAAAACCTATGGATTGCTATGTCTCCGAAAGAGAATCAAGCAAGTGTACAGGGGCATAAACGCAGCAGTGATAGGATTGGAGAGGTTCGGTGAGCAAATGAAGACCCTTTGAAGTCATATTGCATGGTACCCATTCCACGGGTTTCAACTACCCAGGTTTAAGGTATTCTTCCTTCAGCTAAAACATGCATGTGGAACCTAGAGTATGATCAACCATGTGATCGGGAGACGTGTTCAAATATGTCTCAGTTTTCGTACCCTGGTACTTGGGTGCAACATTCCAGACGCTTTACTGACACTCTCCCGACTTGGAGAGTCAGTCCCTTTAACCTCCTGTTTGGCCCAGTTTGCAATTTCTGCGGAAGATGAACAGGCATAGCGAGAACCAATGAGAGACTAGCTGGAGGTGTCTGGACGGGCAAATTTAACTCTCATTTCCCACTAGGAAGAGGAATTAACCAAAGGCTCAGAGTGCTGTGCCGGAACCAGATTAGGGCCTGACGCCATCCTGCGGTGTTGCGGCCAGGTCACAAGAAAGTGAGTTGAAGAAAGGAGCTCAGGGGCACTGTAATTCACAAACCTGCAGAGTTATAAATTACAGCTATCGTCCAAAAATATACTGAAGTAAGGCTGCCAAGAGGACTTGAAAGCGGGGCAGAATTGCAGGAAACCGATTTCAGGAGGTAGACTGGAATTGCATTGAAAGCATAGGAAAAGAGGCAGAACGTCCACAATGATGCACTTGGCCAAAAAGGGCGTATGCGTTTTTTCCTGAATATATTCAGGAAAAAACGCATACGCACTTTTTGGCCAACCAAGCAAACTTGCAAAGGAAATCTGCACTACAATGAAGTCTCACTTCCCCCCGGTCAAAAGGGCCATCTGAAAAAAGTGTAAAATCCAGAAAGGCAGGACAGGCCATGGAGAACTGGGAGCCTTGTTATGCTGATAGGCGGGATGTAAATTGCCAACAGACACTCGGGAGAAGTGTATGGTGTTTCCTGAAACATCTAAAAAACAAAGCAACAGAGCCTAGGGCACTTCCACTTATGGTCCTATAGCTTAGGGAAATTAAAATCAAAAAGACACAGCCACCCCAAAGTTTGGGACGCCTCTGTTTACAAGAACCTCGTTTACCGTACAAGTTCAATATCACAGAAAGTGAAAAATGGATAAAGAACTTGTGGTACTTACCTACAATGCAGTATCACTCAGCAATGAAATCTATGTCATCAGGCACTCAGCAGCATAATCAGTGGATTCAGGTACGATGATTCTAACTGACATAAGTCACACAGAAAAAGAAACATCATAAGATATCACTAATACACGGAATGTAAACTTGGCTACACAGGAACTGAATTCCAAAACAGAACAGTGTCTCAAATTTAGAAAACCAACTTATACTTGCTTAAGGGGAAAGGTGAGTTGGGGTGCGGCATAAAACCAGAGATTGAAATGAGCACAGATAAAGTTCCTTAAGCCAAATATGGAATAGACAAGAGCTACTCCTTGCTCAACGAAATGGACTCAACACCCCATATTAAACGCCTAAGAATGTACCTGACTAGTAAGTATCTTAAAACCTATGGATTGCTATGTCTCCAAAAGAGAATCAAGCGTATGTATAGGGGCATAAACGCAGCAGTGATAGGATTGGAGAGGTTCGGTGAGCAAATGAAGACCCTTTGAAGTCATATTGCATGGTACCCATTCCACGGGTCTCAACTCTCCAGGTTTAAGGTATTCTTCCTTCAGCTAAAACATGCATGTGGAGCCCAGAGTATGATCAACCATGTGAACGGGAGACGTGTTCAAATATGTCTCAGTTTTCCTCCCCTGGTACTCGGGTGCAACATTCCAGACGCTTTACTAACACTCTCCCCACTTGGAGAGTCAGCGCCTTTAACCTCCTGTTTGGCCCAGTTTGCAATTTCTGCGGAAGATGAACAGGAATAGGGAGAACCAATGAGAGACTAGCTGCAGGTGTCTGGACGGGCAAA
Organism: Pseudorca crassidens; assembly: GCF_039906515.1. Classification (NCBI taxonomy): domain Eukaryota; kingdom Metazoa; phylum Chordata; class Mammalia; order Artiodactyla; family Delphinidae; genus Pseudorca; species Pseudorca crassidens. Next base: position 3,266,742 of record NW_027136302.1, on the reverse strand, counting down.
TTTAACTCTCATTTCCCACCAGGAAGAGGAAATAACCAAAGGCTCAGCGTGCCGTGCCGGAACCAGATTAGGGCCTGAAGCCATCCTGTGGTGTTGCGGCCAGGTCACAAGAAAGCGAGTTGAAGAAAGGAGCTCAGGGGCACTGTAATTCACAATCCTGCAGAGTTATAAATGACAGCTATCGTCCAAAAATATACTGAAGTAAGGCTGCCAAGAGGACTTGAAAGCGGGGCAGAATTGCAGGAAACCGATTTCAGGAGGTAGACTGGAATTGCACTGAAAGCATAGGAAAAGAGGCAGAACGTCCACAATGATGCACTTGGCCAAAAAGGGCGTATGCGTTTTTTCCTGAATATATTCAGGAAAAAACGCATACGCCCTTTTTGGCCAACCAAGCAAGCCTGCAAAGGAAATCTGCACTACAATGAAGTCTCACTTCCCCCCGGTCAAAAGGGCCATCTGAAAAAAGTGTAAAATCCAGAAAGGCAGGACAGGCCATGGAGAACCGGGAGCCTTGTTATGCTGATGGGCGGGATGTAAATTGCCAACAGACACTCGGGAGAAGTGTATGGTGTTTCCTGAAACATCTAAAAAACAAAGCAACAGAGCCTAGGGCACTTCCACTTATGGTCCTATAGTTTAGGGAAATTAAAATCAAAAAGACACAGCCACCCCAAAGTTTGGGACGCCTCTGTTTACAAGAACCTCGTTTACAGTACAAGTTCAACATCGCAGAAAGTGAAAAATGGATAAAGAAGTTGTGGTATTAACTTACAAAGCAATATCACTCAGCAATGAAATCTATGTCATCAGGCCCTTAACAGCACAATGAGTGGATTCAGGTATGATGATTCTAACTGAAATAAGTCACACAGAAAAAGAAACATCATAAGATATCAGTAATACACGGAATGTAAACTTGGCTACACAGGAACTGAATTACAGAACAGAACAGGGTCTCAAATTTAGAAAACCAACTTATGCTTGCTTAAGGGGAAAGGTGAGTTGGGGTGCTGCATAAAACCAGAGATTGAAATGAGCACAGATAAAGTTCCTTAAGCCAAATATGGAATAGACAAGAGCTACTCCTTGCTCAACGAAATGGACTCAACACCGCATATTAAACGCCTAAGAATGTACCTGACTAGTAAGTATCTTAAAACCTATGGATTGCTATGTCTCCGAAAGAGAATCAAGCATGTGTACAGGGGCATAAACGCAGCAGTGATAGGATTGGAGAGGTTCGGTGAGCAAATGAAGACCCTTTGAAGTCATATTGCATGGTACCCATTCCACGGGTTTCAACTACCCAGGTTTAAGGTATTCTTCCTTCAGCTAAAACATGCATGTGGAACCTAGAGTATGATCAACCATGTGATCGGGAGACGTGTTCAAATATGTATCAGTTTTCGTACCCTGGTACTTGGGTGCAACATTCCAGACGCTTTACTGACACTCTCCCGACTTGGAGAGTCAGTCCCTTTAACCTCCTGTTTGGCCCAGTTTGCAATTTCTGCGGAAGATGAACAGGCATAGCGAGAACCAATGAGAGACTAGCTGGAGGTGTCTGGACGGGCAAATTTAACTCTCATTTCCCACTAGGAAGAGGAATTAACCAAAGGCTCAGAGTGCTGTGCCGGAACCAGATTAGGGCCTGACGCCATCCTGCGGTGTTGCGGCCAGGTCACAAGAAAGTGAGTTGAAGAAAGGAGCTCAGGGGCACTGTAATTCACAAACCTGCAGAGTTATAAATTACAGCTATCGTCCAAAAATATACTGAAGTAAGGCTGCCAAGAGGACTTGAAAGCGGGGCAGAATTGCAGGAAACCGATTTCAGGAGGTAGACTGGAATTGCATTGAAAGCATAGGAAAAGAGGCAGAACGTCCACAATGATGCACTTGGCCAAAAAGGGCGTATGCGTTTTTTCCTGAATATATTCAGGAAAAAACGCATACGCACTTTTTGGCCAACCAAGCAAACTTGCAAAGGAAATCTGCACTACAATGAAGTCTCACTTCCCCCCGGTCAAAAGGGCCATCTGAAAAAAGTGTAAAATCCAGAAAGGCAGGACAGGCCATGGAGAACTGGGAGCCTTGTTATGCTGATAGGCGGGATGTAAATTGCCAACAGACACTCGGGAGAAGTGTATGGTGTTTCCTGAAACATCTAAAAAACAAAGCAACAGAGCCTAGGGCACTTCCACTTATGGTCCTATAGCTTAGGGAAATTAAAATCAAAAAGACACAGCCACCCCAAAGTTTGGGACGCCTCTGTTTACAAGAACCTCGTTTACCGTACAAGTTCAATATCACAGAAAGTGAAAAATGGATAAAGAACTTGTGGTACTTACCTACAATGCAGTATCACTCAGCAATGAAATCTATGTCATCAGGCACTCAGCAGCATAATCAGTGGATTCAGGTACGATGATTCTAACTGACATAAGTCACACAGAAAAAGAAACATCATAAGATATCACTAATACACGGAATGTAAACTTGGCTACACAGGAACTGAATTCCAAAACAGAACAGTGTCTCAAATTTAGAAAACCAACTTATACTTGCTTAAGGGGAAAGGTGAGTTGGGGTGCCGCATAAAACCAGAGATTGAAATGAGCACAGATAAAGTTCCTTAAGCCAAATATGGAATAGACAAGAGCTACTCCTTGCTCAACGAAATGGACTCAACACCCCTTATTAAACGCCTAAGAATGTACCTGACTAGTAAGTATCTTAAAACCTATGGATTGCTATGTCTCCAAAAGAGAATCAAGCGTGTGTATAGGGGCATAAACGCAGCAGTGATAGGATTGGAGAGGTTCGGTGAGCAAATGAAGACCCTTTGAAGTCATATTGCATGGTACCCATTCCACGGGTCTCAACTCTCCAGGTTTAAGGTATTCTTCCTTCAGCTAAAACATGCATGTGGAGCCCAGAGTATGATCAACCATGTGAACGGGAGACGTGTTCAAATATGTCTCAGTTTTCCTCCCCTGGTACTCGGGTGCAACATTCCAGACGCTTTACTAACACTCTCCCCACTTGGAGAGTCAGCGCCTTTAACCTCCTGTTTGGCCCAGTTTGCAATTTCTGCGGAAGATGAACAGGAATAGGGAGAACCAATGACAGACTAGCTGCAGGTGTCTGGACGGGCAAATTTAACTCTCATTTCCCACCAGGAAGAGGAAATAACCAAAGGCTCAGCGTGCCGTGCCGGAACCAGATTAGGGCCTGAAGCCATCCTGCGGTGTTGCGGCCAGCTCACATGAAAGCGAGTTGAAGAAAGGAGCTCAGGGGCACTGTAATTCACAATCCTGCAGAGTTATAAATGACAGCTATCGTCCAAAAATATACTGAAGTAAGGCTGCCAAGAGGACTTGAAAGCGGGGCAGAATTGCAGGAAACCGATTTCAGGAGGTAGACTGGAATTGCACTGAAAGCATAGGAAAAGAGGCAGAACGTCCACAATGATGCACTTGGCCAAAAAGGGCGTATGCGTTTTTTCCTGAATATATTCAGGAAAAAACGCATACGCCCTTTTTGGCCAACCAAGCAAGCCTGCAAAGGAAATCTGCACTACAATGAAGTCTCACTTCCCCCCGGTCAAAAGGGCCATCTGAAAAAAGTGTAAAATCCAGAAAGGCAGGACAGGCCATGGAGAACTGGGAGCCTTGTTATGCTGATGGGCGGGATGTAAATTGCCAACAGACACTCGGGAGAAGTGTATGGTGTTTCCTGAAACATCTAAAAAACAAAGCAACAGAGCCTAGGGCACTTCCACTTATGGTCCTATAGTTTAGGGAAATTAAAATCAAAAAGACACAGCCACCCCAAAGTTTGGGACGCCTCTGTTTACAAGAACCTCGTTTACAGTACAAGTTCAACATCGCAGAAAGTGAAAAATGGATAAAGAAGTTGTGGTATTAACTTACAAAGCAATATCACTCAGCAATGAAATCTATGTCATCAGGCCCTTAACAGCACAATGAGTGGATTCAGGTATGATGATTCTAACTGAAATAAGTCACACAGAAAAAGAAACATCATAAGATATCAGTAATACACGGAATGTAAACTTGGCTACACAGGAACTGAATTACAGAACAGAACAGGGTCTCAAATTTAGAAAACCAACTTATGCTTGCTTAAGGGGAAAGGTGAGTTGGGGTGCTGCATAAAACCAGAGATTGAAATGAGCACAGATAAAGTTCCTTAAGCCAAATATGGAATAGACAAGAGCTACTCCTTGCTCAACGAAATGGACTCAACACCGCATATTAAACGCCTAAGAATGTACCTGACTAGTAAGTATCTTAAAACCTATGGATTGCTATGTCTCCGAAAGAGAATCAAGCATGTGTACAGGGGCATAAACGCAGCAGTGATAGGATTGGAGAGGTTCGGTGAGCAAATGAAGACCCTTTGAAGTCATATTGCATGGTACCCATTCCACGGGTTTCAACTACCCAGGTTTAAGGTATTCTTCCTTCAGCTAAAACATGCATGTGGAACCTAGAGTATGATCAACCATGTGATCGGGAGACGTGTTCAAACATGTCTCAGTTTTCGTACCCTGGTACTCGGGTGCAACATTCCAGACGCTTTACTGACACTCTCCCGACTTGGAGAGTCAGTCCCTTTAACCTCCTGTTTGGCCCAGTTTGCAATTTCTGCGGAAGATGAACAGGCATAGTGAGAACCAATGAGAGACTAGCTGGAGGTGTCTGGACGGGCAAATTTAACTCTCATTTCCCACCAGGAAGAGGAATTAACCAAAGGCTCAGCGTGCCGTGCCGGAACCAGATTAGGGCCTGAAGCCATCCTGCGGTGTTGCGGCCAGCTCACAAGAAAGCGAGTTGAAGAAAGGAGCTCAGGGGCACTGTAATTCACAAACCTGCAGAGTTATAAATGACAGCTATCGTCCAAAAATATACTGAAGTAAGGCTGCCAAGAGGACTTGAAAGCGGGGCAAAATTGCAGGAGACCGATTTCAGGAGGTAGACTAGAATTGCATTGAAAGCATAGGAAAAGAGGCAGAACGTCCACAATGATGCACTTGGCCAAAAAGGGTGTATGCATTTTTGCCTGAATATATTCAGGAAAAATCGCATACGCCCTTTTTGGCCAACCAAGCAAGCTTGCCAAGGAAATCTGCACTACAATGAAGTCTCACTTCCCCCCGGTCAAAAGGGCCATCTGAAAAAAGTGTAAAATCCAGAAAGGCAGGACAGGCCATGGAGAACTGGGAGCCTTGTTATGCTGATGGGCGGGATGTAAATTGCCAACAGACACTCGGGAGAAGTGTATGGTGTTTCCTGAAACACCTAAAAAACAAAGCAACAGAGCCTAGGGCACTTCCACTTATGGTCCTATAGCTTAGGGAAATTAAAATCAAAAAGACACAGCCACCCCAAAGTTTGGGACGCCTCTGTTTACAAGAACCTCGTTTACAGTACAAGTTCAACATCGCAGAAAGTGAAAAATGGATAATGAAGTTGTGGTATTTACTTACAAAGCAATATCACTCAGCAATGAAATCTATGTCATCAGGCCCTTAGCAGCACAATGAGTGGATTCAGGTATGATGATTCTAACTGAAATAAGTCACACAGAAAAAGAAACATCATAAGATATCAGTAATACACGGAATGTAAACTTGGCTACACAGGAACTGAATTACAGAACAGAACAGGGTCTCAAATTTAGAAAACCAACTTATGCTTGCTTAAGGGGAAAGGAGAGTTGGGGTGCGGCATAAAACCAGAGATTGAAATGAGCACAGATAAAGTTCCTTAAGCCAAATATGGAATAGACAAGAGCTACTCCTTGCTCAACGAAATGGACTCAACACCCCATATTAAACGCCTAAGAATGTACCTGACTAGTAAGTATCTTAAAACCTATGGATTGCTATGTCTCCAAAAGAGAATCAAGCGTGTGTATAGGGGCATAAACGCAGCAGTGATAGGATTGGAGAGGTTCGGTGAGCAAATGAAGACCCTTTGAAGTCATATTGCATGGTACCCATTCCACGGGTCTCAACTCTCCAGGTTTAAGGTATTCTTCCTTCAGCTAAAACATGCATGTGGAGCCCAGAGTATGATCAACCATGTGAACGGGAGACGTGTTCAAATATGTCTCAGTTTTCCTCCCTTGGTACTCGGGTGCAACATTCCAGACGCTTTACTAACACTCTCCCCACTTGGAGAGTCAGCGCCTTTAACCTCCTGTTTGGCCCAGTTTGCAATTTCTGCGGAAGATGAACAGGAATAGGGAGAACCAATGAGAGACTAGCTGCAGGTGTCTGGACGGGCAAATTTAACTCTCATTTCCCACCAGGAAGAGGAAATAACCAAAGGCTCAGCGTGCCGTGCCGGAACCAGATTAGGGCCTGAAGCCATCCTGCGGTGTTGCGGCCAGCTCACAAGAAAGCGAGTTGAAGAAAGGAGCTCAGGGGCACTGTAATTCACAATCCTGCAGAGTTATAAATGACAGCTATCGTCCAAAAATATACTGAAGTAAGGCTGCCAAGAGGACTTGAAAGCGGGGCAGAATTGCAGGAAACCGATTTCAGGAGGTAGACTGGAATTGCACTGAAAGCATAGGAAAAGAGGCAGAACGTCCACAATGATGCACTTGGCCAAAAAGGGCGTATGCGTTTTTTCCTGAATATATTCAGGAAAAAACGCATACGCCCTTTTTGGCCAACCAAGCAAGCTTGCAAAGGAAATCTGCACTACAATGAAGTCTCACTTCGCCCCGGTCAAAAGGGCCATCTGAAAAAAGTGTAAAATCCAGAAAGGCAGGACAGGCCATGGAGAACTGGGAGCCTTGTTATGCTGATGGGCGGGATGTAAATTGCCAACAGACACTCGGGAGAAGTGTATGGTGTTTCCTGAAACATCTAAAAAACAAAGCAACAGAGCCTAGGGCACTTCCACTTATGGTCCTATAGTTTAGGGAAATTAAAATCAAAAAGACACAGCCACCCCAAAGTTTGGGACGCCTCTGTTTACAAGAACCTCGTTTACAGTACAAGTTCAACATCGCAGAAAGTGAAAAATGGATAAAGAAGTTGTGGTATTAACTTACAAAGCAATATCACTCAGCAATGAAATCTATGTCATCAGGCCCTTAACAGCACAATGAGTGGATTCAGGTATGATGATTCTAACTGAAATAAGTCACACAGAAAAAGAAACATCATAAGATATCAGTAATACACGGAATGTAAACTTGGCTACACAGGAACTGAATTACAGAACAGAACAGGGTCTCAAATTTAGAAAACCAACTTATGCTTGCTTAAGGGGAAAGGTGAGTTGGGGTGCTGCATAAAACCAGAGATTGAAATGAGCACAGATAAAGTTCCTTAAGCCAAATATGGAATAGACAAGAGCTACTCCTTGCTCAACGAAATGGACTCAACACCGCATATTAAACGCCTAAGAATGTACCTGACTAGTAAGTATCTTAAAACCTATGGATTGCTATGTCTCCGAAAGAGAATCAAGCATGTGTACAGGGGCATAAACGCAGCAGTGATAGGATTGGAGAGGTTCGGTGAGCAAATGAAGACCCTTTGAAGTCATATTGCATGGTACCCATTCCACGGGTTTCAACTACCCAGGTTTAAGGTATTCTTCCTTCAGCTAAAACATGCATGTGGAACCTAGAGTATGATCAACCATGTGATCGGGAGACGTGTTCAAACATGTCTCAGTTTTCGTACCCTGGTACTCGGGTGCAACATTCCAGACGCTTTACTGACACTCTCCCGACTTGGAGAGTCAGTCCCTTTAACCTCCTGTTTGGCCCAGTTTGCAATTTCTGCGGAAGATGAACAGGCATAGTGAGAACCAATGAGAGACTAGCTGGAGGTGTCTGGACGGGCAAATTTAACTCTCATTTCCCACCAGGAAGAGGAATTAACCAAAGGCTCAGCGTGCCGTGCCGGAACCAGATTAGGGCCTGAAGCCATCCTGCGGTGTTGCGGCCAGCTCACAAGAAAGCGAGTTGAAGAAAGGAGCTCAGGGGCACTGTAATTCACAAACCTGCAGAGTTATAAATGACAGCTATCGTCCAAAAATATACTGAAGTAAGGCTGCCAAGAGGACTTGAAAGCGGGGCAAAATTGCAGGAGACCGATTTCAGGAGGTAGACTGGAATTGCATTGAAAGCATAGGAAAAGAGGCAGAACGTCCACAATGATGCACTTGGCCAAAAAGGGTGTATGCATTTTTGCCTGAATATATTCAGGAAAAAACGCATACGCCCTTTTTGGCCAACCAAGCAAGCTTGCAAAGGAAATCTGCACTACAATGAAGTCTCACTTCCCCCCGGTCAAAAGGGCCATCTGAAAAAAGTGTAAAATCCAGAAAGGCAGGACAGGCCATGGAGAACTGGGAGCCTTGTTATGCTGATGGGCGGGATGTAAATTGCCAACAGACACTCGGGTGAAGTGTATGGTGTTTCCTGAAACACCTAAAAAACAAAGCAACAGAGCCTAGGGCACTTCCACTTATGGTCCTATAGCTTAGGGAAATTAAAATCAAAAAGACACAGCCACCCCAAAGTTTGGGACGCCTCTGTTTACAAGAACCTCGTTTACAGTACAAGTTCAACATCGCAGAAAGTGAAAAATGGATAATGAAGTTGTGGTATTTACTTACAAAGCAATATCACTCAGCAATGAAATCTATGTCATCAGGCCCTTAGCAGCACAATGAGTGGATTCAGGTATGATGATTCTAACTGAAATAAGTCACACAGAAAAAGAAACATCATAAGATATCAGTAATACACGGAATGTAAACTTGGCTACACAGGAACTGAATTACAGAACAGAACAGGGTCTCAAATTTAGAAAACCAACTTATGCTTGCTTAAGGGGAAAGGAGAGTTGGGGTGCGGCATAAAACCAGAGATTGAAATGAGCACAGATAAAGTTCCTTAAGCCAAATATGGAATAGACAAGAGCTACTCCTTGCTCAACGAAATGGACTCAACACCCCATATTAAACGCCTAAGAATGTACCTGACTAGTAAGTATCTTAAAACCTATGGATTGCTATGTCTCCGAAAGAGAATCAAGCAAGTGTACAGGGGCATAAACGCAGCAGTGATAGGATTGGAGAGGTTCGGTGAGCAAATGAAGACCCTTTGAAGTCATATTGCATGGTACCCATTCCACGGGTTTCAACTACCCAGGTTTAAGGTATTCTTCCTTCAGCTAAAACATGCATGTGGAACCTAGAGTATGATCAACCATGTGATCGGGAGACGTGTTCAAATATGTCTCAGTTTTCGTACCCTGGTAGTTGGGTGCAACATTCCAGACGCTTTACTGACACTCTCCCGACTTGGAGAGTCAGTCCCTTTAACCTCCTGTTTGGCCCAGTTTGCAATTTCTGCGGAAGATGAACAGGCATAGCGAGAACCAATGAGAGACTAGCTGGAGGTGTCTGGACGGGCAAATTTAACTCTCATTTCCCACTAGGAAGAGGAATTAACCAAAGGCTCAGAGTGCTGTGCCGGAACCAGATTAGGGCCTGACGCCATCCTGCGGTGTTGCGGCCAGGTCACAAGAAAGTGAGTTGAAGAAAGGAGCTCAGGGGCACTGTAATTCACAAACCTGCAGAGTTATAAATGACAGCTATCGTCCAAAAATATACTGAAGTAAGGCTGCCAAGAGGACTTGAAAGCGGGGCAGAATTGCAGGAAACCGATTTCAGGAGGTAGACTGGAATTGCATTGAAAGCATAGGAAAAGAGGCAGAACGTCCACAATGATGCACTTGGCCAAAAAGGGCGTATGCGTTTTTTCCTGAATATATTCAGGAAAAAACGCATACGCACTTTTTGGCCAAACAAGCAAACTTGCAAAGGAAATCTGCACTACAATGAAGTCTCACTTCCCCCCGGTCAAAAGGGCCATCTGAAAAAAGTGTAAAATCCAGAAAGGCAGGACAGGCCATGGAGAACTGGGAGCCTTGTTATGCTGATAGGCGGGATGTAAATTGCCAACAGACACTCGGGAGAAGTGTATGGTGTTTCCTGAAACATCTAAAAAACAAAGCAACAGAGCCTAGGGCACTTCCACTTATGGTCCTATAGCTTAGGGAAATTAAAATCAAAAAGACACAGCCACCCCAAAGTTTGGGACGCCTCTGTTTACAAGAACCTCGTTTACAGTACAAGTTCAACATCGCAGAAAGTGAAAAATGGATAATGAAGTTGTGGTATTTACTTACAAAGCAATATCACTCAGCAATGAAATCTATGTCATCAGGACCTTAGCAGCACAATGAGTGGATTCAGATATGATGATTCTAACTGAAATAAGTCACACAGAAAAAGAAACATCATAAGATATCAGTAATACACGGAATGTAAACTTGGCTACACAGGAACTGAATTACAGAACAGAACAGGGTCTCAAATTTAGAAAACCAACTTATGCTTGCTTAAGGGGAAAGGAGAGTTGGGGTGCGGCATAAAACCAGAGATTGAAATGAGCACAGATAAAGTTCCTTAAGCCAAATATGGAATAGACAAGAGCTACTCCTTGCTCAATGAAATGGACTCAACACCGCATATTAAACGCCTAAGAATGTACCTGACTAGTAAGTATCTTAAAACCTATGGATTGCTATGTCTCCGAAAGAGAATCAAGCAAGTGTACAGGGGCATAAACGCAGCAGTGATAGGATTGGAGAGGTTCGGTGAGCAAATGAAGACCCTTTGAAGTCATATTGCATGGTACCCATTCCACGGGTTTCAACTACCCAGGTTTAAGGTATTCTTCCTTCAGCTAAAACATGCATGTGGAACCTAGAGTATGATCAACCATGTGATCGGGAGACGTGTTCAAATATGTCTCAGTTTTCGTACCCTGGTACTTGGGTGCAACATTCCAGACGCTTTACTGACACTCTCCCGACTTGGAGAGTCAGTCCCTTTAACCTCCTGTTTGGCCCAGTTTGCAATTTCTGCGGAAGATGAACAGGCATAGCGAGAACCAATGAGAGACTAGCTGGAGGTGTCTGGACGGGCAAATTTAACTCTCATTTCCCACTAGGAAGAGGAATTAACCAAAGGCTCAGAGTGCTGTGCCGGAACCAGATTAGGGCCTGAAGCCATCCTGCGGTGTTGCGGCCAGGTCACAAGAAAGTGAGTTGAAGAAAGGAGCTCAGGGGCACTGTAATTCACAAACCTGCAGAGTTATAAATGACAGCTATCGTCCAAAAAAATACTGAAGTAAGGCTGCCAAGAGGACTTGAAAGCGGGGCAGAATTGCAGGAAACCGATTTCAGGAGGTAGACTGGAATTGCATTGAAAGCATAGGAAAAGAGGCAGAACGTCCACAATGATGCACTTGGCCAAAAAGGGCGTATGCGTTTTTTCCTGAATATATTCAGGAAAAAACGCATACGCCCTTTTTGGCCAACCAAGCAAGCCTGCAAAGGAAATCTGCACTACAATGAAATCTCACTTCCCCCTGGTCAAAAGGGCCATCTGAAAAAAGTGTAAAATCCAGAAAGGCAGGACAGGCCATGGAGAACTGGGAGCCTTGTTATGCTGATGGGCGGGATGTAAATTGCCAACAGACACTCGGGAGAAGTGTATGGTGTTTCCTGAAACATCTAAAAAACAAAGCAACAGAGCCTAGGGCACTTCCACTTATGGTCCTATAGTTTAGGGAAATTAAAATCAAAAAGACACAGCCACCCCAAAGTTTGGGACGCCTCTGTTTACAAGAACCTCGTTTACAGTACAAGTTCAACATCGCAGAAAGTGAAAAATGGATAAAGAAGTTGTGGTATTAACTTACAAAGCAATATCACTCAGCAATGAAATCTATGTCATCAGGCCCTTAACAGCACAATGAGTGGATTCAGGTATGATGATTCTAACTGAAATAAGTCACACAGAAAAAGAAACATCATAAGATATCAGTAATACACGGAATGTAAACTTGGCTACACAGGAACTGAATTACAGAACAGAACAGGGTCTCAAATTTAGAAAACCAACTTATGCTTGCTTAAGGGGAAAGGTGAGTTGGGGTGCTGCATAAAACCAGAGATTGAAATGAGCACAGATAAAGTTCCTTAAGCCAAATATGGAATAGACAAGAGCTACTCCTTGCTCAACGAAATGGACTCAACACCGCATATTAAACGCCTAAGAATGTACCTGACTAGTAAGTATCTTAAAACCTATGGATTGCTATGTCTCCGAAAGAGAATCAAGCATGTGTACAGGGGCATAAACGCAGCAGTGATAGGATTGGAGAGGTTCGGTGAGCAAATGAAGACCCTTTGAAGTCATATTGCATGGTACCCATTCCACGGGTTTCAACTACCCAGGTTTAAGGTATTCTTCCTTCAGCTAAAACATGCATGTGGAACCTAGAGTATGATCAACCATGTGATCGGGAGACGTGTTCAAACATGTCTCAGTTTTCGTACCCTGGTACTCGGGTGCAACATTCCAGACGCTTTACTGACACTCTCCCGACTTGGAGAGTCAGTCCCTTTAACCTCCTGTTTGGCCCAGTTTGCAATTTCTGCGGAAGATGAACAGGCATAGTGAGAACCAATGAGAGACTAGCTGGAGGTGTCTGGACGGGCAAATTTAACTCTCATTTCCCACCAGGAAGAGGAATTAACCAAAGGCTCAGCGTGCCGTGCCGGAACCAGATTAGGGCCTGAAGCCATCCTGCGGTGTTGCGGCCAGCTCACAAGAACGCGAGTTGAAGAAAGGAGCTCAGGGGCACTGTAATTCACAAACCTGCAGAGTTATAAATGACAGCTATCGTCCAAAAATATACTGAAGTAAGGCTGCCAAGAGGACTTGAAAGCGGGGCAAAATTGCAGGAGACCGATTTCAGGAGGTAGACTGGAATTGCATTGAAAGCATAGGAAAAGAGGCAGAACGTCCACAATGATGCACTTGGCCAAAAAGGGTGTATGCATTTTTGCCTGAATATATTCAGGAAAAAACGCATACGCCCTTTTTGGCCAACCAAGCAAGCTTGCAAAGGAAATCTGCACTACAATGAAGTCTCACTTCCCCCCGGTCAAAAGGGCCATCTGAAAAAAGTGTAAAATCCAGAAAGGCAGGACAGGCCATGGAGAACTGGGAGCCTTGTTATGCTGATGGGCGGGATGTAAATTGCCAACAGACACTCGGGTGAAGTGTATGGTGTTTCCTGAAACACCTAAAAAACAAAGCAACAGAGCCTAGGGCACTTCCACTTATGGTCCTATAGCTTAGGGAAATTAAAATCAAAAAGACACAGCCACCCCAAAGTTTGGGACGCCTCTGTTTACAAGAACCTCGTTTACAGTACAAGTTCAACATCGCAGAAAGTGAAAAATGGATAATGAAGTTGTGGTATTTACTTACAAAGCAATATCACTCAGCAATGAAATCTATGTCATCAGGCCCTTAGCAGCACAATGAGTGGATTCAGGTATGATGATTCTAACTGAAATAAGTCACACAGAAAAAGAAACATCATAAGATATCAGTAATACACGGAATGTAAACTTGGCTACACAGGAACTGAATTACAGAACAGAACAGGGTCTCAAATTTAGAAAACCAACTTATGCTTGCTTAAGGGGAAAGGAGAGTTGGGGTGCGGCATAAAACCAGAGATTGAAATGAGCACAGATAAAGTTCCTTAAGCCAAATATGGAATAGACAAGAGCTACTCCTTGCTCAACGAAATGGACTCAACACCCCATATTAAACGCCTAAGAATGTACCTGACTAGTAAGTATCTTAAAACCTATGGATTGCTATGTCTCCGAAAGAGAATCAAGCAAGTGTACAGGGGCATAAACGCAGCAGTGATAGGATTGGAGAGGTTCGGTGAGCAAATGAAGACCCTTTGAAGTCATATTGCATGGTACCCATTCCACGGGTTTCAACTACCCAGGTTTAAGGTATTCTTCCTTCAGCTAAAACATGCATGTGGAACCTAGAGTATGATCAACCATGTGATCGGGAGACGTGTTCAAATATGTCTCAGTTTTCGTACCCTGGTAGTTGGGTGCAACATTCCAGACGCTTTACTGACACTCTCCCGACTTGGAGAGTCAGTCCCTTTAACCTCCTGTTTGGCCCAGTTTGCAATTTCTGCGGAAGATGAACAGGCATAGCGAGAACCAATGAGAGACTAGCTGGAGGTGTCTGGACGGGCAAATTTAACTCTCATTTCCCACTAGGAAGAGGAATTAACCAAAGGCTCAGAGTGCTGTGCCGGAACCAGATTAGGGCCTGACGCCATCCTGCGGTGTTGCGGCCAGGTCACAAGAAAGTGAGTTGAAGAAAGGAGCTCAGGGGCACTGTAATTCACAAACCTGCAGAGTTATAAATGACAGCTATCGTCCAAAAATATACTGAAGTAAGGCTGCCAAGAGGACTTGAAAGCGGGGCAGAATTGCAGGAAACCGATTTCAGGAGGTAGACTGGAATTGCATTGAAAGCATAGGAAAAGAGGCAGAACGTCCACAATGATGCACTTGGCCAAAAAGGGCGTATGCGTTTTTTCCTGAATATATTCAGGAAAAAACGCATACGCACTTTTTGGCCAAACAAGCAAACTTGCAAAGGAAATCTGCACTACAATGAAGTCTCACTTCCCCCCGGTCAAAAGGGCCATCTGAAAAAAGTGTAAAATCCAGAAAGGCAGGACAGGCCATGGAGAACTGGGAGCCTTGTTATGCTGATAGGCGGGATGTAAATTGCCAACAGACACTCGGGAGAAGTGTATGGTGTTTCCTGAAACATCTAAAAAACAAAGCAACAGAGCCTAGGGCACTTCCACTTATGGTCCTATAGCTTAGGGAAATTAAAATCAAAAAGACACAGCCACCCCAAAGTTTGGGACGCCTCTGTTTACAAGAACCTCGTTTACAGTACAAGTTCAACATCGCAGAAAGTGAAAAATGGATAATGAAGTTGTGGTATTTACTTACAAAGCAATATCACTCAGCAATGAAATCTATGTCATCAGGACCTTAGCAGCACAATGAGTGGATTCAGATATGATGATTCTAACTGAAATAAGTCACACAGAAAAAGAAATATCATAAGATATCAGTAATACACGGAATGTAAACTTGGCTACACAGGAACTGAATTACAGAACAGAACAGGGTCTCAAATTTAGAAAACCAACTTATGCTTGCTTAAGGGGAAAGGAGAGTTGGGGTGCGGCATAAAACCAGAGATTGAAATGAGCACAGATAAAGTTCCTTAAGCCAAATATGGAATAGACAAGAGCTACTCCTTGCTCAATGAAATGGACTCAACACCGCATATTAAACGCCTAAGAATGTACCTGACTAGTAAGTATCTTAAAACCTATGGATTGCTATGTCTCCGAAAGAGAATCAAGCAAGTGTACAGGGGCATAAACGCAGCAGTGATAGGATTGGAGAGGTTCGGTGAGCAAATGAAGACCCTTTGAAGTCATATTGCATGGTACCCATTCCACGGGTTTCAACTACCCAGGTTTAAGGTATTCTTCCTTCAGCTAAAACATGCATGTGGAACCTAGAGTATGATCAACCATGTGATCGGGAGACGTGTTCAAATATGTCTCAGTTTTCGTACCCTGGTACTTGGGTGCAACATTCCAGACGCTTTACTGACACTCTCCCGACTTGGAGAGTCAGTCCCTTTAACCTCCTGTTTGGCCCAGTTTGCAATTTCTGCGGAAGATGAACAGGCATAGCGAGAACCAATGAGAGACTAGCTGGAGGTGTCTGGACGGGCAAATTTAACTCTCATTTCCCACTAGGAAGAGGAATTAACCAAAGGCTCAGAGTGCTGTGCCGGAACCAGATTAGGGCCTGAAGCCATCCTGCGGTGTTGCGGCCAGGTCACAAGAAAGTGAGTTGAAGAAAGGAGCTCAGGGGCACTGTAATTCACAAACCTGCAGAGTTATAAATGACAGCTATCGTCCAAAAAAATACTGAAGTAAGGCTGCCAAGAGGACTTGAAAGCGGGGCAGAATTGCAGGAAACCGATTTCAGGAGGTAGACTGGAATTGCATTGAAAGCATAGGAAAAGAGGCAGAACGTCCACAATGATGCACTTGGCCAAAAAGGGCGTATGCGTTTTTTCCTGAATATATTCAGGAAAAAACGCATACGCCCTTTTTGGCCAACCAAGCAAGCCTGCAAAGGAAATCTGCACTACAATGAAATCTCACTTCCCCCTGGTCAAAAGGGACATCTGAAAAAAGTGTAAAATCCAGAAAGGCAGGACAGGCCATGGAGAACTGGGAGCCTTGTTATGCTGATGGGCGGGATGTAAATTGCCAACAGACACTCGGGAGAAGTGTATGGTGTTTCCTGAAACATCTAAAAAACAAAGCAACAGAGCCTAGGGCACTTCCACTTATGGTCCTATAGTTTAGGGAAATTAAAATCAAAAAGACACAGCCACCCCAAAGTTTGGGACGCCTCTGTTTACAAGAACCTCGTTTACAGTACAAGTTCAACATCGCAGAAAGTGAAAAATGGATAAAGAAGTTGTGGTATTAACTTACAAAGCAATATCACTCAGCAATGAAATCTATGTCATCAGGCCCTTAACAGCACAATGAGTGGATTCAGGTATGATGATTCTAACTGAAATAAGTCACACAGAAAAAGAAACATCATAAGATATCAGTAATACACGGAATGTAAACTTGGCTACACAGGAACTGAATTACAGAACAGAACAGGGTCTCAAATTTAGAAAACCAACTTATGCTTGCTTAAGGGGAAAGGAGAGTTGGGGTGCGGCATAAAACCAGAGATTGAAATGAGCACAGATAAAGTTCCTTAAGCCAAATATGGAATAGACAAGAGCTACTCCTTGCTCAACGAAATAGACTCAACACCGCATATTAAACGCCTAAGAATGTACCTGACTAGTAAGTATCTTAAAACCTATGGATTGCTATGTCTCCGAAAGAGAATCAAGCAAGTGTACAGGGGCAAAAACGCAGCAGTGATAGGATTGGAGAGGTTCGGTGAGCAAATGAAGACCCTTTGAAGACATATTGCATGGTACCCATTCCACGGGTCTCAACTCTCCAGTTTTAAGGTATTCTTCCTTCAGCTAAAACATGCATGTGGAACCCAGAGTATGATCAACCGTGTGAAAGGGAGACGTGTTCAAACATGTCTCAGTTTTCGTACCCTGGTACTTGGGTGCAACATTCCAGACGCTTTACTGACACTCTCCCGACTTGGAGAGTCAGTCCCTTTAACCTCCTGTTTGGCCCAGTTTGCAATTTCTGTGGAAGATGAACAGGCATAGCGAGAACCAATGAGAGACTAGCTGGAGGTGTCTGGACGGGCAAATTTAACTCTCATTTCCCACTAGGAAGAGGAATTAACCAAAGGCTCAGAGTGCTGTGCCGGAACCAGATTAGGGCCTGACGCCATCCTGCGGTGTTGCGGCCAGGTCACAAGAAAGTGAGTTGAAGAAAGGAGCTCAGGGGCACTGTAATTCACAAACCTGCAGAGTTATAAATGACAGCTATCGTCCAAAAATATACTGAAGTAAGGCTGCCAAGAGGACTTGAAAGCGGGGCAGAATTGCAGGAAACCGATTTCAGGAGGTAGACTGGAATTGCATTGAAAGCATAGGAAAAGAGGCAGAACGTCCACAATGATGCACTTGGCCAAAAAGGGCGTATACGTTTTTTCCTGAATATATTCAGGAAAAAACGCATATGCCCTTTTTGGCCAACCAAGCAAACTTGCAAAGGAAATCTGCACTACAATGAAGTCTCACTTCCCCCCGGTCAAAAGGGCCATCTGAAAAAAGTGTAAAATCCAGAAAGGCAGGACAGGCCATGGAGAACTGGGAGCCTTGTTATGCTGATAGGCGGGATGTAAATTGCCAACAGACACTCGGGAGAAGTGTATGGTGTTTCCTGAAACATCTAAAAAACAAAGCAACAGAGCCTAGGGCACTTCCACTTATGGTCCTATAGCTTAGGGAAATTAAAATCAAAAAGACACAGCAACCCCAAAGTTTGGGACGCCTCTGTTTACAAGAACCTCGTTTACCGTACAAGTTCAATATCACAGAAAGTGAAAAATGGATAAAGAACTTGTGGTACTTACCTACAATGCAGTATCACTCAGCAATGAAATCTATGTCATCAGGCACTCAGCAGCATAATCAGTGGATTCAGGTACGATGATTCTAACTGACATAAGTCACACAGAAAAAGAAACATCATAAGATATCACTAATACACGGAATGTAAACTTGGCTACACAGGAACTGAATTCCAAAACAGAACAGGGTCTCAAATTTAGAAAACCAACTTATACTTGCTTAAGGGGAAAGGTGAGTTGGGGTGCCGCATAAAACCAGAGATTGAAATGAGCACAGATAAAGTTCCTTAAGCCAAATATGGAATAGACAAGAGCTACTCCTTGCTCAACGAAATGGACTCAACACCCCATATTAAACGCCTAAGAATGTACCTGACTAGTAAGTATCTTAAAACCTATGGATTGCTATGTCTCCAAAAGAGAATCAAGCGTGTGTACAGGGGCATAAACGCAGCAGTGATAGGATTGGAGAGGTTCGGTGAGCAAATGAAGACCCTTTGAAGTCATATTGCATGGTACCCATTCCACGGGTCTCAACTCTCCAGGTTTAAGGTATTCTTCCTTCAGCTAAAACATGCATGTGGAGCCCAGAGTATGATCAACCATGTGAAGGGGAGACGTGTTCAAATATGTCTCAGTTTTCCTCCCCTGGTACTCGGGTGCAACATTCCAGACGCTTTACTAACACTCTCCCCACTTGGAGAGTCAGCACCTTTAACCTCCTGTTTGGCCCAGTTTGCAATTTCTGCGGAAGATGAACAGGAATAGGGAGAACCAATGAGAGACTAGCTGGAGGTGTCTGGACGGGCAAATTTAACTCTCATTTCCCACCAGGAAGAGGAATTAACCAAAGGCTCAGCGTGCCGTGCCGGAACCAGATTAGGGCCTGAAGCCATCCTGCAGTGTTGCGGCCAGGTCACAAGAAAGTGAGTTGAAGAAAGGAGCTCAGGGGCACTGTAATTCACAAACCTGCAGAGTTATAAATGACAGCTATCTTCCAAAAATATACTGAAGTAAGGCTGCCAAGAGGACTTGAAAGCGGGGCAGAATTGCAGGAAACCGATTTCAGGAGGTAGACTGGAATTGCATTGAAAGCATAGGAAAAGAGACAGAACGTACACAATGATGCACTTGGCCAAAAAGGGCGTATGCGTTTTTTCCTGAATATATTCAGGAAAAAACGCATACGCACTTTTTGGCCAACCAAGCAAGCCTGCAAAGGAAATCTGCACTACAATGAAGTCTCACTTCCCCCTGGTCAAAAGGGCCATCTGAAAAAAGTGTAAAATCCAGAAAGGCAGGACAGGCCATGGAGAACTGGGAGCCTTGTTATGCTGATGGGCGGGATGTAAATTGCCAACAGACACTTGGGAGAAGTGTATGGTGTTTCCTGAAACATCTAAAAAACAAAGCAACAGAGCCTAGGGCACTTCCACTTATGGTCCTATAGTTTAGGGAAATTAAAATCAAAAAGACACAGCCACCCCAAAGTTTGGGACGCCTCTGTTTACAAGAACCTCGTTTACAGTACAAGTTCAACATCACAGAAAGTGAAAAATGGATAAAGAAGTTGTGGTATTAACTTACAAAGCAATATCACTCAGCAATGAAATCTATGTCATCAGGCCCTTAACAGCACAATGAGTGGATTCAGGTATGATGATTCTAACTGAAATAAGTCACACAGAAAAAGAAACATCATAAGATATCAGTAATACACGGAATGTAAACTTGGCTACACAGGAACTGAATTACAGAACAGAACAGGGTCTCAAATTTAGAAAACCAACTTATGCTTGCTTAAGGGGAAAGGTGAGTTGGGGTGCCGCATAAAACCAGAGATTGAAATGAGCACAGATAAAGTTCCTTAAGCCAAATATGGAATAGACAAGAGCTACTCCTTGCTCAACGAAATGGACTCAACACCGCATATTAAACGCCTAAGAATGTACCTGACTAGTAAGTATCTTAAAACCTATGGATTGCTATGTCTCCGAAAGAGAATCAAGCATGTGTACAGGGGCATAAACGCAGCAGTGATAGGATTGGAGAGGTTCGGTGAGCAAATGAAGACCCTTTGAAGTCATATTGCATGGTATCCATTCCACGGGTTTCAACTACCCAGGTTTAAGGTATTCTTCCTTCAGCTAAAACATGCATGTGGAACCTAGAGTATGATCAACCATGTGATCGGGAGACGTGTTCAAACATGTCTCAGTTTTCGTACCCTGGTACTCGGGTGCAACATTCCAGATGCTTTACTGACACTCTCCCGACTTGGAGAGTCAGTCCCTTTAACCTCCTGTTTGGCCCAGTTTGCAATTTCTGCGGAAGATGAACAGGCATAGTGAGAACCAATGAGAGACTAGCTGGAGGTGTCTGGACGGGCAAATTTAACTCTCATTTCCCACCAGGAAGAGGAATTAACCAAAGGCTCAGCGTGCCGTGCCGGAACCAGATTAGGGCCTGAAGCCATCCTGCGGTGTTGCGGCCAGCTCACAAGAAAGCGAGTTGAAGAAAGGAGCTCAGGGGCACTGTAATTCACAAACCTGCAGAGTTATAAATGACAGCTATCGTCCAAAAATATACTGAAGTAAGGCTGCCAAGAGGACTTGAAAGCGGGGCAAAATTGCAGGAGACCGATTTCAGGAGGTAGACTGGAATTGCATTGAAAGCATAGGAAAAGAGGCAGAACGTCCACAATGATGCACTTGGCCAAAAAGGGTGTATGCATTTTTTCCTGAATATATTCAGGAAAAAACGCATACGCCCTTTTTGGCCAACCAAGCAAGCTTGCAAAGGAAATCTGCACTACAATGAAGTCTCACTTCTCCCCGGTCAAAAGGGCCATCTGAAAAAAGTGTAAAATCCAGAAAGGCAGGACAGGCCATGGAGAACTGGGAGCCTTGTTATGCTGATGGGCGGGATGTAAATTGACAACAGACACTCGGGAGAAGTGTACGGTGCTTCCTGAAACATCTAAAAAACAAAGCAACAGAGCCTAGGGCACTTCCACTTATGGTCCTATAGCTTAGGGAAATTAAAATCAAAAAGACACAGCCACCCCAAAGTTTGGGACGCCTCTGTTTACAAGAACCTCGTTTACAGTACAAGTTCAATATCACAGAAAGTGAAAAATGGATAAAGAACTTATTGTACTTACGTACAATGCAGTATCACTCAGCAATGAAATCTAGGTCATCAGGCCCGTAGAAGCATAATGAGTGGATTCAGGTACAATGATTCTAACTGAAATAAGTCACACAGAAAAAGAAACATCATAAGATATCACTAATACACGGAATGTAAACTTGGCTACACAGGAACTGAATTACAGAACAGAACAGGGTCTCAAATTTAGAAAACCAACTTATGCTTGCTTAAGGGGAAAGGTGAGTTGGGGTGCTGCATAAAACCAGAGATTGAAATGAGCACAGATAAAGTTCCTTAAGCCAAATATGGAATAGACAAGAGCTACTCCTTGCTCAACGAAATGGACTCAACACCCCATATTAAACGCCTAAGAATGTACCTGACTAGTAAGTATCATAAAACCTATGTATTGCTATGTCTCCAAAAGAGAATCAAGCGTGTGTACAGGGGCATAAATGCAGCAGTGATAGGATTGGAGAGGTTCGGTGAGCAAATGAAGACCCTTTGAAGTCATATTGCATGGTACCCATTCCACGGGTTCCAACTACCCAGGTTTAAGGTATTCTTCCTTCAGCTAAAACATGCATGTGGAACCTAGAGTATGATCAACCATGTGATCGGGAGACGTGTTCAAATATGTCTCAGTTTTCGTACCCTGGTACTCGGGTGCAACATTCCAGACGCTTTACTAACACTCTCCCCACTTGCAGATTCAGCGCCTTTAACCTCCTGTTTGGCCCAGTTTGCAATTTCTGTGGAAGATGAACAGGAATAGGGAGAACCAATGAGAGACTAGCTGGAGGTGTCTGGACGGGCAAATTTAACTCTCATTTCCCACTAGGAAGAGGACATAACCAAAGGCTCAGAGTGCTGTGCCGGAACCAGATTAGGGCCTGAAGCCATCCTGCGATGTTGCAGCCAGCTCAAAAGAAAGCGAGTTGAAGAAAGGAGCTCAGGGGCACTGTAATTACAAACCTGCAGAGTTATAAATGACAGCTATCGCCCAAAAATATACTGAAGTTAGGCTGCCAAGAGGACTTGAAAGCGGGGCAGAATTGCAGGAAACCGATTTCAGGAGGTAGACTGGAATTGCATTGAAAGCATAGGAAAAGAGGCAGAACGTCCACAATGATACACTTGGCCAAAAAGGGCGTATGCGTTTTTTCCTGAATATATTCAGGAAAAAACGCATACGCCCTTTTTGGCCAACCAAGCAAGCTTGCAAAGGAAATCTGCACTACAATGAAGTCTCACTTCCCCCCGGTCAAAAGGGCCATCTGAAAAATGTGTAAAATCCAGAAAGGCAGGACAGGCCATGGAGAACTGGGAGCCTTGTTATGCTGATGGGCGGGATGTAAATTGCCAACAGACACTCGGGAGAAGTGTATGGTGTTTCCTGAAACATCTAAAAAACAAAGCAACAGAGCCTAGGGCACTTCCACTTATGGTCCTATAGCTTAGGGAAATTAAAATCAAAAAGACACAGCCACCCCAAAGTTTGGGATGCCTCTGTTTACAAGAACCTCGTTTACAGTACAAGTTCAACATCGCAGAAAGTGAAAAATGGATAAAGAAGTTGTGGTATTAACTTACAAAGCAATATCACTCAGCAATGAAATCTATGTCATCAGGCCCTTAACAGCACAATGAGTGGATTCAGGTATGATGATTCTAACTGAAATAAGTCACACAGAAAAAGAAACATCATAAGATATCAGTAATACACGGAATGTAAACTTGGCTACACAGGAACTGAATTCCAAAACAGAACAGGGTCTCAAATTTAGAAAACCAACTTATGCTTGCTTAAGGGGAAAGGTGAGTTGGGGTGCTGCATAAAACCAGAGATTGAAATGAGCACAGATAAAGTTCCTTAAGCCAAATATGGAATAGACAAGAGCTACTCCTTGCTCAACGAAATGGACTCAACACCCCATATTAAACGCCTAAGAATGTACCTGACTAGTAAGTATCTTAAAACCTATGGATTGCTATGTCTCCAAAAGAGAATCAAGCGTGTGTACAGGGGCATAAACGCAGCAGTGATAGGATTGGAGAGGTTCGGTGAGCAAATGAAAACCCTTTGAAGTCATATTGCATGGTACCCATTCCACGGGTCTCAACTCTCCAGGTTTAAGGTATTCTTCCTTCAGCTAAAACATGCATGTGGAGCCCAGAGTATGATCAACCATGTGATTGGGAGACGTGTTCAAACATGTCTCAGTTTTCCTCACCTGGTACTCGGGTGCAACATTCCAGACGCTTTACTAACACTCTCCCCACTTGGAGAGTCAGCGCCTTTAACCTCCTGTTTGGCCCAGTTTGCAATTTCTGCGGAAGATGAACAGGAATAGGGAGAACCAATGAGAGACTAGCTGGAGGTGTCTGGACGGGCAAATTTAACTCTCATTTCCCACCAGGAAGAGGAAATAACCAAAGGCTCAGCGTGCCGTGCCGGAACCAGATTAGGGCCTGAAGCCATCCTGCGGTGTTGCGACCAGGTCACAAGAAAGCGAGTTGAAGAAAGGAGCTCAGGGGCACTGTAATTCACAATCCTGCAGAGTTATAAATGACAGCTATCGTCCAAAAATATACTGAAGTAAGGCTGCCAAGAGGACTTGAAAGCGGGGCAGAATTGCAGGAAACCGATTTCAGGAGGTAGACTGGAATTGCATTGAAAGCATAGGAAAAGAGGCAGAACGTCCACAATGATGCACTTGGCCAAAAAGGGTGTATGCGTTTTTTCCTGAATATATTCAGGAAAAAACGCATACGCCCTTTTTGGCCAACCAAGCAAGCCTGCAAAGGAAATCTGCACTACAATGAAATCTCACTTCCCCCTGGTCAAAAGGGCCATCGGAAAAAAGTGTAAAATCCAGAAAGGCAGGACAGGCCATGGAGAACTGGGAGCCTTGTTATGCTGATGGAAGGGATGTAAATTGCCAACAGACACTCGGGAGAAGTGTATGGTGTTTCCTGAAACATCTAAAAAACAAAGCAACAGAGCCTAGGGCACTTCCACTTATGGTCCTATAGTTTAGGGAAATTAAAATCAAAAAGACACAGCCACCCCAAAGTTTGGGACGCCTCTGTTTACAAGAACCTCGTTTACAGTACAAGTTCAACATCGCAGAAAGTGAAAAATGGATAAAGAAGTTGTGGTATTAACTTACAAAGCAATATCACTCAGCAATGAAATCTATGTCATCAGGCCCTTAACAGCACAATGAGTGGATTCAGGTATGATGATTCTAACTGAAATAAGTCACACAGAAAAAGAAACATAATAAGATATCAGTAATACACGGAATGTAAACTTGGCTACACAGGAACTGAATTACAGAACAGAACAGGGTCTCAAATTTAGAAAACCAACTTATGCTTGCTTAAGGGTAAATGTGAGTTGGGGTGCTGCATAAAACCAGAGATTGAAATGAGCACAGATAAAGTTCCTTAAGCCAAATATGGAATAGACAAGAGCTACTCCTTGCTCAACGAAATGGACTCAACACCGCATATTAAACGCCTAAGAATGTACCTGACTAGTAAGTATCTTAAAACCTATGGATTGCTATGTCTCCGAAAGAGAATCAAGCATGTGTACAGGGGCATAAACGCAGCAGTGATAGGATTGGAGAGGTTCGGTGAGCAAATGAAGACCCTTTGAAGTCATATTGCATGGTACCCATTCCACGGGTTTCAACTACCCAGGTTTAAGGTATTCTTCCTTCAGCTAAAACATGCATGTGGAACCTAGAGTATGATCAACCATGTGATCGGGAGACGTGTTCAAACATGTCTCAGTTTTCGTACCCTGGTACTCGGGTGCAACATTCCAGACGCTTTACTGACACTCTCCCGACTTGGAGAGTCAGTCCCTTTAACCTCCTGTTTGGCCCAGTTTGCAATTTCTGCGGAAGATGAACAGGCATAGTGAGAACCAATGAGAGACTAGCTGGAGGTGTCTGGACAGGCAAATTTAACTCTCATTTCCCACCAGGAAGAGGAATTAACCAAAGGCTCAGCGTGCCGTGCCGGAACCAGATTAGGGCCTGAAGCCATCCTGCGGTGTTGCGGCCAGCTCACAAGAAAGCGAGTTGAAGAAAGGAGCTCAGGGGCACTGTAATTCACAAACCTGCAGAGTTATAAATGACAGCTATCGTCCAAAAATATACTGAAGTAAGGCTGCCAAGAGGACTTGAAAGCGGGGCAAAATTGCAGGAGACCGATTTCAGGAGGTAGACTGGAATTGCATTGAAAGCATAGGAAAAGAGGCAGAACGTCCACAATGATGCACTTGGCCAAAAAGGGTGTATGCATTTTTTCCTGAATATATTCAGGAAAAAACGCATACGCCCTTTTTGGCCAACCAAGCAAGCTTGCAAAGGAAATCTGCACTACAATGAAGTCTCACTTCTCCCCGGTCAAAAGGGCCATCTGAAAAAAGTGTAAAATCCAGAAAGGCAGGACAGGCCATGGAGAACTGGGAGCCTTGTTATGCTGATGGGCGGGATGTAAATTGACAACAGACACTCGGGAGAAGTGTACGGTGCTTCCTGAAACATCTAAAAAACAAAGCAACAGAGCCTAGGGCACTTCCACTTATGGTCCTATAGCTTAGGGAAATTAAAATCAAAAAGACACAGCCACCCCAAAGTTTGGGACGCCTCTGTTTACAAGAACCTCGTTTACAGTACAAGTTCAATATCACAGAAAGTGAAAAATGGATAAAGAACTTATTGTACTTACGTACAATGCAGTATCACTCAGCAATGAAATCTAGGTCATCAGGCCCGTAGAAGCATAATGAGTGGATTCAGGTACAATGATTCTAACTGAAATAAGTCACACAGAAAAAGAAACATCATAAGATATCACTAATACACGGAATGTAAACTTGGCTACACAGGAACTGAATTACAGAACAGAACAGGGTCTCAAATTTAGAAAACCAACTTATGCTTGCTTAAGGGGAAAGGTGAGTTGGGGTGCTGCATAAAACCAGAGATTGAAATGAGCACAGATAAAGTTCCTTAAGCCAAATATGGAATAGACAAGAGCTACTCCTTGCTCAACGAAATGGACTCAACACCCCATATTAAACGCCTAAGAATGTACCTGACTAGTAAGTATCATAAAACCTATGTATTGCTATGTCTCCAAAAGAGAATCAAGCGTGTGTACAGGGGCATAAATGCAGCAGTGATAGGATTGGAGAGGTTCGGTGAGCAAATGAAGACCCTTTGAAGTCATATTGCATGGTACCCATTCCACGGGTTCCAACTACCCAGGTTTAAGGTATTCTTCCTTCAGCTAAAACATGCATGTGGAACCTAGAGTATGATCAACCATGTGATCGGGAGACGTGTTCAAATATGTCTCAGTTTTCGTACCCTGGTACTCGGGTGCAACATTCCAGACGCTTTACTAACACTCTCCCCACTTGCAGATTCAGCGCCTTTAACCTCCTGTTTGGCCCAGTTTGCAATTTCTGTGGAAGATGAACAGGAATAGGGAGAACCAATGAGAGACTAGCTGGAGGTGTCTGGACGGGCAAATTTAACTCTCATTTCCCACTAGGAAGAGGACATAACCAAAGGCTCAGAGTGCTGTGCCGGAACCAGATTAGGGCCTGAAGCCATCCTGCGATGTTGCAGCCAGCTCAAAAGAAAGCGAGTTGAAGAAAGGAGCTCAGGGGCACTGTAATTACAAACCTGCAGAGTTATAAATGACAGCTATCGCCCAAAAATATACTGAAGTTAGGCTGCCAAGAGGACTTGAAAGCGGGGCAGAATTGCAGGAAACCGATTTCAGGAGGTAGACTGGAATTGCATTGAAAGCATAGGAAAAGAGGCAGAACGTCCACAATGATACACTTGGCCAAAAAGGGCGTATGCGTTTTTTCCTGAATATATTCAGGAAAAAACGCATACGCCCTTTTTGGCCAACCAAGCAAGCTTGCAAAGGAAATCTGCACTACAATGAAGTCTCACTTCCCCCCGGTCAAAAGGGCCATCTGAAAAATGTGTAAAATCCAGAAAGGCAGGACAGGCCATGGAGAACTGGGAGCCTTGTTATGCTGATGGGCGGGATGTAAATTGACAACAGACACTCGGGAGAAGTGTATGGTGTTTCCTGAAACATCTAAAAAACAAAGCAACAGAGCCTAGGGCACTTCCACTTATGGTCCTATAGCTTAGGGAAATTAAAATCAAAAAGACACAGCCACCCCAAAGTTTGGGATGCCTCTGTTTACAAGAACCTCGTTTACAGTACAAGTTCAACATCGCAGAAAGTGAAAAATGGATAAAGAAGTTGTGGTATTAACTTACAAAGCAATATCACTCAGCAATGAAATCTATGTCATCAGGCCCTTAACAGCACAATGAGTGGATTCAGGTATGATGATTCTAACTGAAATAAGTCACACAGAAAAAGAAACATCATAAGATATCAGTAATACACGGAATGTAAACTTGACTACACAGGAACTGAATTCCAAAACAGAACAGGGTCTCAAATTTAGAAAACCAACTTATGCTTGCTTAAGGGGAAAGGTGAGTTGGGGTGCTGCATAAAACCAGAGATTGAAATGAGCACAGATAAAGTTCCTTAAGCCAAATATGGAATAGACAAGAGCTACTCCTTGCTCAACGAAATGGACTCAACACCGCATATTAAACGCCTAAGAATGTACCTGACTAGTAAGTATCTTAAAACCTATGGATTGCTATGTCTCCGAAAGAGAATCAAGCATGTGTACAGGGGCATAAACGCAGCAGTGATAGGATTGGAGAGGTTCGGTGAGCAAATGAAGACCCTTTGAAGTCATATTGCATGGTACCCATTCCACGGGTTTCAACTACCCAGGTTTAAGGTATTCTTCCTTCAGCTAAAACATGCATGTGGAACCTAGAGTATGATCAACCATGTGATCGGGAGACGTGTTCAAACATGTCTCAGTTTTCGTACCCTGGTACTCGGGTGCAACATTCCAGACGCTTTACTGACACTCTCCCGACTTGGAGAGTCAGTCCCTTTAACCTCCTGTTTGGCCCAGTTTGCAATTTCTGCGGAAGATGAACAGGCATAGCGAGAACCAATGAGAGACTAGCTGGAGGTGTCTGGACGGGCAAATTTAACTCTCATTTCCCACTAGGAAGAGGAATTAACCAAAGGCTCAGAGTGCTGTGCCGGAACCAGATTAGGGCCTGAAGCCATCCTGCGGTGTTGGGGCCAGGTCACAAGAAAGTGAGTTGAAGAAAGGAGCTCAGGGGCACTGTAATTCACAAACCTGCAGAGTTATAAATGACAGCTATCGTCCAAAAATATACTGAAGTAAGGCTGCCAAGAGGACTTGAAAGCGGGGCAGAATTGCAGGAGACCGATTTCAGGAGGTAGACTGGAATTGCATTGAAAGCATAGGAAAAGAGGCAGAACGTCCACAATGATGCACTTGGCCAAAAAGTGCGTATGCGTTTTTTCCTGAATATATTCAGGAAAAAACGCATACGCACTTTTTGGCCAACCAAGCAAGCTTGCAAAGGAAATCTGCACTACAATGAAGTCTCACTTCCCCCCGCTCAAAAGGGCCATCTGAAAAAAGTAAAATCCAGAAAGGCAGGACAGGCCATGGAGAACTGGGAGCCTTGTTATGCTGATAGGCGGGATGTAAATTGCTAACAGACACTCGGGAGAAGTGTATGGTGCTTCCTGAAACATCTAAAAAACAAAGCAACAGAGCCTAGGGCAGTTCCACTTATGGTCCTATAGCTTATGGAAATTAAAATCAAAAAGACACAGCCACCCCAAAGTTTGGGACGCCTCTGTTTACAAGAACCTCGTTTACCGTACAAGTTCAATATCACAGAAAGTGAAAAATGGATAAAGAACTTATTGTACTTACGTACAATGCAGTATCACTCAGCAATGAAATCTAGGTCATCAGGCCCGTAGAAGCATAATGAGTGGATTCAGGTACGATGATTCTAACTGAAATAAGTCACACAGAAAAAGAAACATCATAAGATATCACTAATACACGGAATGTAAACTTGGCTACACAGGAACTGAATTACAGAACAGAACAGGGTCTCAAATTTAGAAAACCAACTTATGCTTGCTTAAGTGGAAAGGTGAGTTGGGGTGCTGCATAAAACCAGAGATTGAAATGAGCACAGATAAAGTTCCTTAAGCCAAATATGGAATAGACAAGAGCTACTCCTTGCTCAACGAAATGGACTCAACACCCCATATTAAACGCCTAAGAATGTACCTGACTAGTAAGTATCATAAAACCTATGTATTGCTATGTCTCCGAAAGAGAATCAAGCGTGTGTACAGGGGCATAAACGCAGCAGTGATAGGATTAGAGAGGTTCGGTGTGCAAATGAAGACCCTTTGAAGTCATATTGCATGGTACCCATTCCACGGGTTTCAACTACCCAGGTTTAAGGTATTCTTCCTTCAGCTAAAACATGCATGTGGAACCTAGAGTATGATCAACCATGTGATCGGGAGACGTGTTCAAATATGTCTCAGTTTTCGTACCCTGGTACTCGGGTGCAACATTCCAGACGCTTTACTGACACTCTCCCGACTTGGAGAGTCAGCCCCTTTAACCTCCTGTTTGGCCCAGTTTGCAATTTCTGCGGAAGATGAACAGGCATAGCGAGAACCAATGAGAGACTAGCTGGAGGTGTCTGGACGGGCAAATTTAACTCTCATTTCCCACCAGGAAGAGGACATAACCAAAGGCTCAGCGTGCCGTGCCGGAACCAGATTAGGGCCTGAAGCCATCCTGCGGTGTTGCGGCCAGGTCACAAGAAAGCGAGTTGAAGAAAGGAGCTCAGGGGCACTGTAATTCACAATCCTGCAGAGTTATAAATGACAGCTATCGTCCAAAAATATACTGAAGTAAGGCTGCCAAGAGGACTTGAAAGCGGGGCAGAATTACAGGAAACCGATTTCAGGAGGTAGACTGGAATTGCATTGAAAGCATAGGAAAAGAGGCAGAACGTCCACAATGATACACTTGGCCAAAAAGGGCGTATGCGTTTTTTCCTGAATATATTCAGGAAAAAACGCATACGCCCTTTTTGGCCAACCAAGCAAGCTTGCAAAGGAAATCTGCACTACAATGAAGTCTCACTTCCCCCCGGTCAAAAGGGTCATCTGAAAAAAGTGTAAAATCCAGAAAGGCAGGACAGGCCATGGAGAACTGGGAGCCTTGTTATGCTGATGGGCGGGATGTAAATTGCCAACAGACACTCGGGAGAAGTGTATGGTGTTTCCTGAAACATCTAAAAAACAAAGCAACAGAGCCTAGGGCACTTCCACTTATGGTCCTATAGCTTAGGGAAATTAAAATCAAAAAGACACAGCCACCCCAAAGTTTGGGACGCCTCTGTTTACAAGAACCTCATTTACAGTACAAGTTCAACATCGCAGAAAGTGAAAAATGGATAAAGAAGTTGTGGTATTAACTTACAAAGCAATATCACTCAGCAATGAAATCTATGTCATCAGGCCCTTAACAGCACAATGAGTGGATTCAGGTATGATGATTCTAACTGAAATAAGTAACACAGAAAAAGAAACATCATAAGATATCAGTAATACACGGAATGTAAACTTGGCTACACAGGAACTGAATTACAGAACAGAACAGGGTCTCAAATTTAGAAAACCAACTTATGCTTGCTTAAGGAGAAAGGAGAGTTGGGGTGCGGCATAAAACCAGAGATTGAAATGAGCACAGATAAAGTTCCTTAAGCCAAATATGGAATAGACAAGAGCTACTCCTTGCTCAACGAAATGGACTCAACACCGCATATTAAACGCCTAAGAATGTACCTGACTAGTAAGTATCTTAAAACCTATGGATTGCTATGTCTCCGAAAGAGAATCAAGCAAGTGTACAGGGGCATAAACGCAGCAGTGATAGGATTGGAGAGGTTCGGTGAGCAAATGAAGACCCTTTGAAGTCATATTGCATGGTACCCATTCCACGGGTTTCAACTACCCAGGTTTAAGGTATTCTTCCTTCAGCTAAAACATGCATGTGGAACCTAGAGTATGATCAACCATGTGATCGGGAGACGTGTTCAAATATGTCTCAGTTTTCGTACCCTGGTACTTGGGTGCAACATTCCAGACGCTTTACTGACACTCTCCCGACTTGGAGAGTCAGTCCCTTTAACCTCCTGTTTGGCCCAGTTTGCAATTTCTTCGGAAGATGAACAGGCATAGTGAGAACCAATGAGAGACTAGCTGGAGGTGTCTGGACGGGCAAATTTAACTCTCATTTCCCACTAGGAAGAGGACATAACCAAAGGCTCAGCGTGCCGTGCCGGAACCAGATTAGGGCCTGAAGCCATCCTGCGGTGTTGCGGCCAGGTCACAAGAAAGCGAGTTGAAGAAAGGAGCTCAGGGGCACTGTAATTCACAATCCTGCAGAGTTATAAATGACAGCTATCGTCCAAAAATATACTGAAGTAAGGCTGCCAAGAGGACTTGAATGCGGGGCAGAATTGCAGGAAACCGATTTCAGGAGGTAGACTGGAATTGCATTGAAAGCATAGGAAAAGAGGCAGAACGTCCACAATGATGCACTTGGCCAAAAAGGGCGTATGCGTTTTTTCCTGAATATATTCAGGAAAAAATGCGTACGCCCTTTTTGGCCAACCAAGCAAGCCTGCAAAGGAAATCTGCACTATAATGAAATCTCACTTCCCCCTGGTCAAAAGGGCCATCTGAAAAAAGTGTAAAATCCAGAAAGGCAGGACAGGCCATGGAGAACTGGGAGCCTTGTTATGCTGATGGGCGGGATGTAAATTGCCAACAGACACTCGGGAGAAGTGTATGGTGTTTCCTGAAACATCTAAAACACAAAGCAACAGAGCCTAGGGCACTTCCACTTATGGTCCTATAGTTTAGGGAAATTAAAATCAAAAAGACACAGCCACCCCAAAGTTTGGGACGCCTCTGTTTACAAGAACCTCGTTTACAGTACAAGTTCAACATCGCAGAAAGTGAAAAATGGATAAAGAATTTGTGGTATTAACTTACAAAGCAATATCACTCAGCAATGAAATCTATGTCATCAGGCCCTTAACAGCACAATGAGTGGATTCAGGTATGATGATTCTAACTGAAATAAGTCACACAGAAAAAGAAACATCATAAGATATCAGTAATACACGGAATGTAAACTTGGCTACACAGAAACTGAATTCCAAAACAGAACAGGGTCTCAAATTTAGAAAACCAACTTATGCTTGCTTAAGGGGAAAGGTGAGTTGGGGTGCTGCATAAAACCAGAGATTGAAATGAGCACAGATAAAGTTCCTTAAGCCAAATATGGAATAGACAAGAGCTACTCCTTGCTCAACGAAATGGACTCAACACCGCATATTAAACGCCTAAGAATGTACCTGACTAGTAAGTATCTTAAAACCTATGGATTGCTATGTCTCCAAAAGAGAATCAAGCATGTGTACAGGGGCATAAACGCAGCAGTGATAGGATTGGAGAGGTTCGGTGAGCAAATGAAGACCCTTTGAAGTCATATTGCATGGTACCCATTCCACGGGTTTCAACTACCCAGGTTTAAGGTATTCTTCCTTCAGCTAAAACATGCATGTGGAACCTAGAGTATGATCAACCATGTGATCGGGAGACGTGTTCAAACATGTCTCAGTTTTCGTACCCTGGTACTCGGGTGCAACATTCCAGACGCTTTACTGACACTCTCCCGACTTGGAGAGTCAGTCCCTTTAACCTCCTGTTTGGCCCAGTTTGCAATTTCTGCGGAAGATGAACAGGCATAGCGAGAACCAATGAGAGACTAGCTGGAGGTGTCTGGACGGGCAAATTTAACTCTCATTTCCCACTAGGAAGAGGAATTAACCAAAGGCTCAGCGTGCCGTGCCGGAACCAGATTAGGGCCTGAAGCCATCCTGCGGTGTTGCGGCCAGCTCACAAGAAAGCGAGTTGAAGAAAGGAGCTCAGGGGCACTGTAATTCACAAACCTGCAGAGTTATAAATGACAGCTATCGTCCAAAAATATACTGAAGTAAGGCTGCCAAGAGGACTTGAAAGCGGGGCAGAATTGCAGGAGACCGATTTCAGGAGGTAGACTGGAATTGCATTGAAAGCATAGGAAAAGAGGCAGAACGTCCACAATGATGCACTTGGCCAAAAAGGGCGTATGCGTTTTTTCCTGAATATATTCAGGAAAAAACGCATACGCCCTTTTTGGCCAACCAAGCAAACTTGCAAAGGAAATCTGCACTACAATGAAGTCTCACTTCCCCCCGGTCAAAAGGGCCATCTGAAAAAAGTGTAAAATCCAGAAAGGCAGGACAGGCCATGGAGAACTGGGAGCCTTGTTATGCTGATGGGCGGGATGTAAATTGCCAACAGACACTCGGGAGAAGTGTATGCTGTTTCCTGAAACATCTAAAACACAAAGCAACAGAGCCTAGGGCACTTCCACTTATGGTCCTATAGCTTAGGGAAATTAAAATCAAAAAGACACAGCCACCCCAAAGTTTGGGACGCCTCTGTTTACAAGAACCTCATTTACCATACAAGTTCAATATCACAGAAAGTGAAAAATGGATAAAGATCTTGTGGTACTTATGTACAATGCAGTATCACTCAGCAATGAAATCTATGTCATCAGGCCCTTAGCAGCACAATGAGTGGATTCAGGTATGATGATTCTAACTGAAATAAGTCACACAGAAAAAGAAACATCATAAGATATCACTAATACACGGAATGTAAACTTGGCTACACAGGAACTGAATTCCAAAACAGAACAGGGTCTCAAATTTAGAAAACCAACTTATGCTTGCTTAAGGGGAAAGGTGAGTTGGGGTGCTGCATAAAACCAGAGGTTGAAATGAGCACAGATAAAGTTCCTTAAGCCAAATATGGAATAGACAAGAGCTACTCCTTGCTCAATGAAATGGACCCAACACCGCATATTAAACGCCTAAGAATGTACCTGACTAGTAAGTATCTTAAAACCTATGGATTGCTATGTCTCCGAAAGAGAATCAAGCATGTGTACAGGGGCATAAACGCAGCAGTGATAGGATTGGAGAGGTTCGGTGAGCAAATGAAGACCCTTTGAAGTCATATTGCATGGTACCCATTCCACGGGTCTCAACTCTCCAGGTTTAAGGTATTCTTCCTTCAGCTAAAACATGCATGTGGAGCCCAGAGTATGATCAACAGTGTGAAGGGGAGACATGTTCAAATATGTCTCAGTTTTCCTCCCCTGGTACTCGGGTGCAACATTCCAGACGCTTTACTAACACTCTCCCCACTTGGAGAGTCAGCGCCTTTAACCTCCTATTTGGCCCAGTTTGCAATTTCTGCGGAAGATGAACAGGAATAGGGAGAACCAATGAGAGCCTAGCTGGAGGTGTCTGGACGGGCAAATTTAACTCTCATTTCCCACCAGGAAGAGGAAATAACCAAAGGCTCAGCATGCCGTGCCGGAACAAAATTAGGGACTGAAGCCATCCTGCGGTGTTGCGGCCAGGTCACAAGAAAGCGAGTTGAAGAAAGGAGCTCAGGGTCACTGTAATTCACAAACCTGCAGAGTTATAAATGACAGCTATCGTCCAAAAATATACTGAAGTAAGGCTGCCAAGAGGACTTGAAAGTGGGGCAGAATTGCAGGAAACCGATTTCAGGAGGTAGACTGGAATTGCATTGAAAGCATAGGAAAAGAGGCAGAACGTCCACAATGATGCACTTGGCCAAAAAGGGCGTATGCATTTTTTCCTGAATATATTCAGGAAAAAACGCATACGCCCTTTTTGGCCAACCAAGCAAGCTTGCAAAGGAAATCTGCACTACAATGAAGTCTCACTTCCCCCCGGTCAAAAGGGCCATCTGAAAAAAGTGTAAAATCCAGAAAGGCAGGACAGGCCATGGAGAACTGGGAGCCTTGTTATGCTGATGGGCGGGATGTAAATTGCCAACAGACACTCGGGAGAAGTGTATGGTGTTTCCTGAAACATCTAAAAAACAAAGCAACAGAGCCTAGGGCACTTCCACTTATGGTCCTATAGCTTAGGGAAATTAAAATCAAAAAGACACAGCCACCCCAAAGTTTGGGACGCCTCTGTTTACAAGAACCTCGTTTACCGTACAAGTTCAACATCGCAGAAAGTGAAAAATGGATAAAGAAGTTGTGGTATTTACTTACAAAGCAATATCACTCAGCAATGAAATCTATGTCATCAGGCCCTTAGCAGCACAATGAGTGGATTCAGGTATGATGATTCTAACTGAAATAAGTCACACAGAAAAAGAAACATCATAAGATATCACTAATACACGGAATGTAAACTTGGCTACACAGGAACTGAATTCCAAAACAGAACAGGGTCTCAAATTTAGAAAACCAACTTATGCTTGCTTAAGGGGAAAGGTGAGTTGGGGTGCTGCATAAAACCAGAGGTTGAAATGAGCACAGATAAAGTTCCTTAAGCCAAATATGGAATAGACAAGAGCTACTCCTTGCTCAATGAAATGGACCCAACACCGCATATTAAACGCCTAAGAATGTACCTGACTAGTAAGTATCTTAAAACCTATGGATTGCTATGTCTCCGAAAGAGAATCAAGCATGTGTACAGGGGCATAAACGCAGCAGTGATAGGATTGGAGAGGTTCGGTGAGCAAATGAAGACCCTTTGAAGTCATATTGCATGGTACCCATTCCACGGGTCTCAACTCTCCAGGTTTAAGGTATTCTTCCTTCAGCTAAAACATGCATGTGGAGCCCAGAGTATGATCAACAGTGTGAAGGGGAGACATGTTCAAATATGTCTCAGTTTTCCTCCCCTGGTACTCGGGTGCAACATTCCAGACGCTTTACTAACACTCTCCCCACTTGGAGAGTCAGCGCCTTTAACCTCCTATTTGGCCCAGTTTGCAATTTCTGCGGAAGATGAACAGGAATAGGGAGAACCAATGAGAGCCTAGCTGGAGGTGTCTGGACGGGCAAATTTAACTCTCATTTCCCACCAGGAAGAGGAAATAACCAAAGGCTCAGCATGCCGTGCCGGAACAAAATTAGGGACTGAAGCCATCCTGCGGTGTTACGGCCAGGTCACAAGAAAGCGAGTTGAAGAAAGGAGCTCAGGGTCACTGTAATTCACAAACCTGCAGAGTTATAAATGACAGCTATCGTCCAAAAATATACTGAAGTAAGGCTGCCAAGAGGACTTGAATGCGGGGCAGAATTGCAGGAAACCGATTTCAGGAGGTAGACTGGAATTGCATTGAAAGCATAGGAAAAGAGGCAGAACGTCCACAATGATGCACTTGGCCAAAAAGGGCGTATGCGTTTTTTCCTGAATATATTCAGGAAAAAACGCATACGCCCTTTTTGGCCAACCAAGCAAACTTGCAAAGGAAATCTGCACTACAATGAAGTCTCACTTCCCCCCGGTCAAAAGGGCCATCTGAAAAAAGTGTAAAATCCAGAAAGGCAGGACAGGCCATGGAGAACTGGGAGTCTTGTTATGCTGATGGGCGGGATGTAAATTGCCAACAGACACTCGGGAGAAGTGTATGGTGTTTCTTGAAACATCTAAAAAACAAAGCAACAGAGCCTAGGGCACTTCCACTTATGGTCTTATAGCTTAGGGAAATTAAAATCAAAAAGACACAGCCACCCCAAAGTTTGGGACGCCTCTGTTTACAAGAACCTCGTTTACCGTACAAGTTCAATATCACAGAAAGTGAAAAATGGATAAAGAACTTATGGTACTTACGTACAATGCAGTATCACTCAGCAATGAAATCTAGGTCATCAGGCCCGTAGAAGCATAATGAGTGGATTCAGGTACGATGATTCTAACTGAAATAAGTCACACAGAAAAAGAAACATCATAAGATATCACTAATACACGGGATGTAAACTTGGCTACACAGGAACTGAATTTCAAAACAGAACAGGGTCTCAAATTTAGAAAACCAACTTATGCTTGCTTAAGTGGAAAGGTGAGTTGGGGTGTTGCATAAAACCAGAGACTGAAATGAGCACAGATAAAGTTCCTTAAGCCAAATATGGAATAGACAAGAGCTACTCCTTGCTCAACGAAATGGACTCAACACCCCATATTAAACGCCTAAGAATGTACCTGACTAGTAAGTATCATAAAACCTATGTATTGCTATGTCTCCAAAAGAGAATCAAGCGTGTGTACAGGGGCATAAAAGCAGCAGTTATAGGATTGGAGAGGTTCGGTGAGCAAATGAAGACCCTTTGAAGTCATATTGCATGGTACCCATTCCACGGGTTTCAACTACCCAGGTTTAAGGTATTCTTCCTTCAGCTAAAACATGCATGTGGAACCTAGAGTATGATCAACCATGTGATCGGGAGACGTGTTCAAATATGTCTCAGTTTTCGTACCCTGGTACTCGGGTGCAACATTCCAGAAGCTTTACTAACACTCTTCCCACTTGGAGAGTCAGCGCCTTTAACCTCCTGTTTGGCCCAGTTTGCAATTTCTGTGGAAGATGAACAGGAATAGGGAGAACCAATGAGAGACTAGCTGGAGGTGTCTGGACGGGCAAATTTAACTCTCATTTCCCACCAGGAAGAGGAATTAACCAAAGGCTCAGCGTGCCGTGCCGGAACCAGATTAGGGCCTGAAGCCATCCTGCGGTGTTGCGGCCAGCTCAAAAGAAAGCGAGTTGAAGAAAGGAGCTCAGGGGCACTGTAATTACAAACCTGCAGAGTTATAAATGACAGCTATCGTCCAAAAATATACTGAAGTTAGGCTGCCAAGAGGACTTGAAAGCGGGGCAGAATTGCAGGAAACCGATTTCAGGAGGTAGACTGGAATTGCATTGAAAGCATAGGAAAAGAGGCAGAACGTCCACAATGATACACTTGGCCAAAAAGGGTGTATGCGTTTTTTCCTGAATATATTCAGGAAAAAACGCATACGCCCTTTTTGGCCAACCAAGCAAGCTTGCAAAGGAAATCTGCACTACAATGAAGTCTCACTTCCCCCCGGTCAAAAGGGCCATCTGAAAAAAGTGTAAAATCCAGAAAGGCAGGACAGGCCATGGAGAACTGGGAGCCTTGTTATGCTGATGGGCGGGATGTAAATTGCCAACAGAAACTCGGGAGAAGTGTATGGTGTTTCCTGAAACATCTAAAAAACAAAGCAACAGAGCCTAGGGCACTTCCACTTATGGTCCTATAGCTTAGGGAAATTAAAATCAAAAAGACACAGCCACCCCAAAGTTTGGGACGCCTCTGTTTACAAGAACCTCGTTTACAGTACAAGTTCAACATCGCAGAAAGTGAAAAATGGATAAAGAAGTTGTGGTATTAACTTACAAAGCAATATCACTCAGCAATGAAATCTAGGTCATCAGGCCCGTAGAAGCATAATGAGTGGATTCAGGTATGATGATTCTAACTGAAATAAGTCACACAGAAAAAGAAACATCATAAGATATCAGTAATACACGGAATGTAAACTTGGCTACACAGGAACTGAATTCCAAAACAGAACAGGGTCTCAAATTTAGAAAAGCAACTTATGCTTGCTTAAGGGGAAAGGAGAGTTGGGGTGCGGCATAAAACCAGAGATTGAAATGAGCACAGATAAAGTTCCTTAAGCCAAATATGGAATAGACAAGAGCTACTCCTTGCTCAACGAAATGGACTCAACACCCCATATTAAACGCCTAAGAATGTACCTGACTAGTAAGTATCTTAAAACCTATGGATTGCTATGTCTCCAAAAGAGAATCAAACGTGTGTTCAGGGGCATAAACGCAGCAGTGATAGGATTGGAGAGGTTCGTTGAGCAAATGAAGACCCTTTGAAGTCATACTGCATGGTACCCATTACATGGGTCTCAACTCTCCAGGTTTAAGGTATTCTTCCTTCAGCTAAAACATGCATGTGGAACCCAGAGTATGATCAACCGTGTGAACGGGAGACGTGTTCAAATATGTCTCAGTTTTCGTACCCTGGTACTCGGGTGCAACATTCCAGACGCTTTACTAACACTCTCCCCACTTGGAGAGTCAGCACCTTTAACCTCCTGTTTGGCC
Organism: Pseudorca crassidens; assembly: GCF_039906515.1. NCBI lineage: Eukaryota > Metazoa > Chordata > Mammalia > Artiodactyla > Delphinidae > Pseudorca > Pseudorca crassidens. Next base: position 3,227,327 of record NW_027136302.1, on the reverse strand, counting down.
CAGTTTGCAAATTCTGCGGAAGATGAACAGGAATAGGGAGAACCAATGAGAGACTAGCTGCACGTGTCTGGACGGGCAAATTTAACTCTCATTTCCCACCAGGAAGAGGAAATAACCAAAGGCTCAGCGTGCCGTGCCGGAACCAGATTAGGGCCTGAAGCCATCCTGCGGTGTTGCGGCCAGGTCACAAGAAAGCGAGTTGAAGAAAGGAGCTCAGGGGCACTGTAATTCACAAACCTGCAGAGTTATAAATGACAGCTATCGTCCAAAAATATACTGAAGTAAGGCTGCCAAGAGGACTTGAAAGCGGGGCAGAATTGCAGGAAACCGATTTCAGGAGGTAGACTGGAATTGCATTGAAAGCATAGGAAAAGAGGCAGAACGTCCACAATGATGCACTTGGCCAAAAAGGGCATATGCGTTTTCTCCTGAATATATTCAGGAAAAAACGCATACGCCCTTTTTGGCCAACCAAGCAAACTTGCAAAGGAAATCTGCACTACAATGAAGTCTCACTTCCCCCCGGTCAAAAGGGCCATCTGAAAAAAGTGTAAAATCCAGAAAGGCAGGACAGGCCATGGAGAACTGGGAGCCTTGTTATGGTGATGGGCGGGATGTAAATTGCCAACAGCCACTTGGGAGAAGTGTATGGTGTTTCCTGAAACATCTAAAAAACAAAGCAACAGAGCCTAGGGCACTTCCACTTATGGTCCTATAGCTTAGGGAAATTAAAATCAAAAAGACACAGCCACCCCAAAGTTTGGGACGCCTCTGTTTACAAGAACCTCGTTTACCGTACAAGTTCAATATCACAGAAAGTGAAAAATGGATAAAGAACTTGTGGTACTTACCTACAATGCAGTATCACTCAGCAATGAAATCTATGTCATCAGGCCCTCAGCAGCATAATGAGTGGATTCAGGTACGATGATTCTAACTGACATAAGTCACACAGAAAAAGAAACATCATAAGATATCACTAATACACGGAATGTAAACTTGGCTACACAGGAACTGAATTCCAAAACAGCACAGGGTCTCAAATTTAGAAAACCAACTTATGCTTGCTTAAGGGGAAAGGTGAGTTGGGGTGCCGCATAAAACGAGAGATTGAAATGAGCACAGATAAAGTTCCTTAAGCCAAGTATGGAATAGACAAGAGCTACTCCTTGCTCAACGAAATGGACTCAACACCCCGTATTAAATGCCTAAGAATGTACCTGACTAGTAAGTATCTTAAAACCTATGGATTGCTATGTCTCCAAAAGAGAATCAAGCATGCGTACAGGGGCATAAACGCAGCAGTGATAGGATTGGAGAGGTTCGGTGAGCAAATGAAGACCCTTTGAAGTCATATTGCATGGTACCCATTCCACGGGTCTCAACTCTCCAGGTTTAAGGTATTCTTCCTTCAGCTAAAACATGCATGTGGAGCCCAGAGTATGATCAACCATGTGAAGGGGAGACGTGTTCAAATATGTCTCAGTTTTCCTCCCCTGGTACTCGGGTGCAACATTCCAGACGCTTTACTAACACTCTCCCCACTTGGAGAGTCAGCACCTTTAACCTCCTGTTTGGCCCAGTTTGCAATTTCTGCGGAAGATGAACAGGAATAGGGAGAACCAATGAGAGACTAGCTGGAGGTGTCTGGACGGGCAAATTTAACTCTCATTTCCCACCAGGAAGAGGAATTAACCAAAGGCTCAGCGTGCCGTGCCGGAACCAGATTAGGGCTGAAGCCATCCTGCGGTGTTGCGGCCAGCTCACAAGAAAGCGAGTTGAAGAAAGGAGCTCAGGGGCACTGTAATTCACAAACCTGCAGAGTTATAAATGACAGCTATCGTCCAAAAATATACTGAAGTAAGGCTGCCAAGAGGACTTGAATGCGGGGCAAAATTGCAGGAGACCGATTTCAGGAGGTAGACTGGAATTGCATTGAAAGCATAGGAAAAGAGGCAGAACGTCCACAATGATGCACTTGGCCAAAAAGGGTGTATGCATTTTTTCCTGAATATATTCAGGAAAAAACGCATGCGCCCTTTTTGGCCAACCAAGCAAGCTTGCAAAGGAAATCTGCACTACAATGAAGTCTCACTTCCCCCCGGTCAAAAGGGTCATCTGAAAAAAGTGTAAAATCCAGAAAGGCAGGACAGGCCATGGAGAACTGGGAGCCTTGTTATGCTGATGGGCGGGATGTAAATTGCCAACAGACACTTGGGAGAAGTGTGTGGTGTTTCCTGAAACATCTAAAAAACAAAGCAACAGAGCCTAGGGCACTTCCACTTATGGTCCTATAGCTTAGGGAAATTAAAATCAAAAAGACACAGCCAACCCAAAGTTTGGGATGCCTCTGTTTACAAGAAACTCGTTTACAGTACAAGTTTAACATCGCAGAAAGTGAAAAATGGATAATGAAGTTGTGGTATTTACTTACAAAGCAATATCACTCAGCAATGAAATCTATGTCATCAGGCCCTTAACAGCACAATGAGTGGATTCAGGTATGATGATTCTAACTGAAATAAGTCACACAGAAAAAGAAACATCATAAGATATCAGTAATACACGGAATGTAAACTTGGCTACACAGGAACTGAATTACAGAACAGAACAGGGTCTCAAATTTAGAAAACCAACTTATGCTTGCTTAAGGGGAAAGGTGAGTTGGGGTGCTGCATAAAACCAGAGATTGAAATGAGCACAGATAAAGTTCCTTAAGCCAAATATGGAATAGACAAGAGCTACTCCTTGCTCAACGAAATGGACTCAACACCCCATATTAAACGCCTAAGAATGTACCTGACTAGTAAGTATCTAAAAACCTATGGATTGCTATGTCTCCAAAAGAGAATCAAGAGTGTGTACAGGGGCATAAACGCAGCAGTGATAGGATTGGAGAGGTTCGGTGAGCAAATGAAGACCCTTTGAAGTCATATTGCATGGTACCCATTCCACGGGTCTCAACTCTCCAGGTTTAAGGTATTCTTCCTTCAGCTAAAACATGCATGTGGAGCCCAGAGTATGATCAACCGTGTGAACGGGAGACGTGTTCAAATATGTCTCAGTTTTCCTCCCCTGGTACTCGGGTGCAACATTCCAGACGCTTTAGTGACACTCTCCCGACTTGGAGAGTCAGTCCCTTTAACCTCCTGTTTGGCCCAGTTTGCAATTTCTGCGGAAGATGAACAGGCATAGTGAGAACCAATGAGAGACTAGCTGGAGGTGTCTGGACGGGCAAATTTAACTCGCATTTCACACCAGGAAGAGGAATCAACCAAAGGCTCAGCGTGCCGTGCCGGAACCAGATTAGGGCCTGAAGCCATCCTGCGGTGTTGCGGCCAGCTCAAAAGAAAGCGAGTTGAAGAAAGGAGCTCAGGGGCACTGTAATTCACAAACCTGCAGAGTTATAAATGACAGCTATCGTCCAAAAATATACTGAAGTAAGGCTGCCAAGAGGACTTGAAAGCGGGGCAAAATTGCAGGAGACCGATTTCAGGAGGTAGACTGGAATTGCATTGAAAGCATAGGAAAAGAAGCAGAACGTCCACAATGATGCACTTGGCCAAAAAGGGTGTATGCATTTTTTCCTGAATATATTCAGGAAAAAACGCATACACCCTTTTTGGCCAACCAAGCAAACTTGCAAAGGAAATCTGCACTACAATGAAGTCTCACTTCCCCCCAGTCAAAAGGGCCATCTGAAAAAAGTGTAAAATCCAGAAAGGCAGGACAGGCCATGGAGAACTGGGAGCCTTGTTATGCTGATGGGCGGGATGTAAATTGCCAACAGACACTCGGGAGAAGTGTATGGTGTTTCCTGAAACACCTAAAAAACAAAGCAACAGAGCCTAGGGCACTTCCACTTATGGTCCTATAGCTTAGGGAAATTAAAATCAAAAAGACACAGCCACCCCAAAGTTTGGGACGCCTCTGTTTACAAGAACCTCGTTTACAGTACAAGTTCAACATCGCAGAAAGTGAAAAATGGATAATGAAGTTGTGGTATTTACTTACAAAGCAATATCACTCAGCAATGAAATCTATGTCATCAGGCCCTTAGCAGCACAATGAGTGGATTCAGGTATGATGATTCTAACTGAAATAAGTCACACAGAAAAAGAAACATCATAAGATATCTGTAATACACGGAATGTAAACTTGGCTACACAGGAACTGAATTACAGAACAGAACAGGGTCTCAAATTTAGAAAACCAACTTATGCTTGCTTAAGGGGAAAGGAGAGTTGGGGTGCGGCATAAAACCAGAGATTGAAATGAGCACAGATAAAGTTCCTTAAGCCAAATATGGAATAGACAAGAGCTACTCCTTGCTCAACGAAATGGACTCAACACCCCATATTAAACGCCTAAGAATGTACCTGACTAGTAAGTATCTTAAAACCTATGGATTGCTATGTCTCTGAAAGAGAATCAAGCAAGTGTACAGGGGCATAAACGCAGCAGTGATAGGATTGGAGAGGTTCGGTGAGCAAATGAAGACCCTTTGAAGTCATATTGCATGGTACCCATTCCACGGGTTTCAACTACCCAGGTTTAAGGTATTCTTCCTTCAGCTAAAACATGCATGTGGAACCTAGAGTATGATCAACCATGTGATCGGGAGACGTGTTCAAATATGTTTCAGTTTTCGTACCCTGGTACTTGGGTGCAACATTCCAGACGCTTTACTGACACTCTCCCCACTTGGAGAGTCAGTCCCTTTAACCTCCTGTTTGGCCCAGTTTGCAATTTCTGCGGAAGATGAACAGGCATAGCGAGAACCAATGAGAGACTAGCTGGAGGTGTCTGGACGGGCAAATTTAACTCTCATTTCCCACTAGGAAGAGGAATTAACCAAAGGCTCAGAGTGCTGTGCCGGAACCAGATTAGGGCCTGACGCCATCCTGCGGTGTTGCGGCCAGGTCACAAGAAAGTGAGTTGAAGAAAGGAGCTCAGGGGCACTGTAATTCACAAACCTGCAGAGTTATAAATGACAGCTATCGTCCAAAAATATACTGAAGTAAGGCTGCCAAGAGGACTTGAAAGAGGGGCAGAATTGCAGGAAACCGATTTCAGGAGGTAGACTGGAATTGCATTGAAAGCATAGGAAAAGAGGCAGAACGTCCACAATGATGCACTTGGCCAAAAAGGGCGTATGCGTTTTTTCCTGAATATATTCAGGAAAAAACGCATACGCCCTTTTTGGCCAACCAAGCAAACTTGCAAATGAAATCTGCACTACAATGAAGTCTCACTTCCCCCCGGTCAAAAGGGCCATCTGAAAAAAGTGTAAAATCCAGAAAGGCAGGACAGGCCATGGAGAACTGGGAGCCTTGTTATGCTGATGGGCGGGATGTAAATTGCCAACAGACACTCGGGAAAAGTGTATGGTGTTTCCTGAAACATCTAAAAAACAAAGCAACAGAGCCTAGGGCACTTCCACTTATGGTCCTATAGCTTAGGGAAATTAAAATCAAAAAGACACAGCCACCCCAAAGTTTGGGACGCCTCTGTTTACAAGAATCTCGTTTACCGTACAAGTTCAATATCACAGAAAGTGAAAAATGGATAAAGAACTTGTGGTACTTACCTACAATGCAGTATCACTCAGCAATGAAATCTATGTCATCAGGCACTCAGCAGCATAATCAGTGGATTCAGGTACGATGATTCTAACTGACATAAGTCACACAGAAAAAGAAACATCATAAGATATCACTAATACATGGAAAGTAAACTTGGCTACACAGGAACTGAATTCCAAAACAGAACAGTGTCTCAAATTTAGAAAACCAACTTATACTTGCTTAAGGGGAAAGGTGAGTTGGGGTGCCGCATAAAACCAGAGATTGAAATGAGCACAGATAAAGTTCCTTAAGCCAAATATGGAATAGACAAGAGCTACTCCTTGCTCAACGAAATGGACTCAACACCACATATTAAACGCCTAAGAATGTACCTGACTAGTAAGTATCTTAAAACCTATGGATTGCTATGTCTCCAAAAGAGAATCAAGCGTGTGTATAGGGGCATAAACGCAGCAGTGATAGGATTGGAGAGGTTCGGTGAGCAAATGAAGACCCTTTGAAGTCATATTGCATGGTACCCATTCCACGGGTCTCAACTCTCCAGGTTTAAGGTATTCTTCCTTCAGCTAAAACATGCATGTGGAGCCCAGAGTATGATCAACCATGTGAACGGGAGACGTGTTCAAATATGTCTCAGTTTTCCTCCCCTGGTACTCGGGTGCAACATTCCAGACGCTTTACTAACACTCTCCCCACTTGGAGAGTCAGCGCCTTTAACCTCCTGTTTGGCCCAGTTTGCAATTTCTGCGGAAGATGAACAGGAATAGGGAGAACCAATGAGAGACTAGCTGGAGGTGTCTGGACGGGCAAATTTAACTCTCATTTCCCACCAGGAAGAGGAAATAACCAAAGGCTCAGCGTGCCGTGCCGGAACCAGATTAGGGCCTGAAGCCATCCTGTGGTGTTGCGGCCAGCTCACAAGAAAGCGAGTTGAAGAAAGGAGCTCAGGGGCACTGTAATTCACAATCCTGCAGAGTTATAAATGACAGCTATCGTCCAAAAATATACTGAAGTAAGGCTGCCAAGAGGACTTGAAAGCGGGGCAGAATTGCAGGAAACCGATTTCAGGAGGTAGACTGGAATTGCACTGAAAGCATAGGAAAAGAGGCAGAACGTCCACAATGATGCACTTGGCCAAAAAGGGCGTATGCGTTTTTTCCTGAATATATTCAGGAAAAAACGCATACGCCCTTTTTGGCCAACCAAGCAAGCCTGCAAAGGAAATCTGCACTACAATGAAGTCTCACTTCCCCCTGGTCAAAAGGGCCATCTGAAAAAAGTGTAAAATCCAGAAAGGCAGGACAGGCCATGGAGAACTGGGAGCCTTGTTATGCTGATGGGCGGGATGTAAATTGCCAACAGACACTCGGGAGAAGTGTATGGTGTTTCCTGAAACATCTAAAAAACAAAGCAACAGAGCCTAGGGCACTTCCACTTATGGTACTATAGTTTAGGGAAATTAAAATCAAAAAGACACAGCCACCCCAAAGTTTGGGACGCCTCTGTTTACAAGAACCTCGTTTACAGTACAAGTTCAACATCGCAGAAAGTGAAAAATGGATAATGAAGTTGTGGTATTAACTTACAAAGCAATATCACTCAGCAATGAAATCTATGTCATCAGGCCCTTAACAGCACAATGAGTGGATTCAGGTATGATGATTCTAACTGAAATAAGTCACACAGAAAAAGAAACATCATAAGATATCAGTAATACACGGAATGTAAACTTGGCTACACAGGAACTGAATTACAGAACAGAACAGGGTCTCAAATTTAGAAAACCAACTTATGCTTGCTTAAGGGGAAAGGTGAGTTGGGGTGCTGCATAAAACCAGAGATTGAAATGAGCACAGATAAAGTTCCTTAAGCCAAATATGGAATAGACAAGAGCTAATCCTTGCTCAATGAAATGGACTCAACACCGCATATTAAACGCCTAAGAATGTACCTGACTAGTAAGTATCTTAAAACCTATGGATTGCTATGTCTCCGAAAGAGAATCAAGCATGTGTACAGGGGCATAAACGCAGCAGTGATAGGATTGGAGAGGTTCGGTGAGCAAATGAAGACCCTTTGAAGTCATATTGCATGGTACCCATTCCACGGGTTTCAACTACCCAGGTTTAAGGTATTCTTCCTTCAGCTAAAACATGCATGTGGAACCTAGAGTATGATCAACCATGTGATCGGGAGACGTGTTCAAACATGTCTCAGTTTTCGTACCCTGGTACTCGGGTGCAACATTCCAGACGCTTTACTGACACTCTCCCGACTTGGAGAGTCAGTCCCTTTAACCTCCTGTTTGGCCCAGTTTGCAATTTCTGCGGAAGATGAACAGGCATAGTGAGAACCAATGAGAGACTAGCTGGAGGTGTCTGGACGGGCAAATTTAACTCTCATTTCCCACCAGGAAGAGGAATTAACCAAAGGCTCAGCGTGCCGTGCCGGAACCAGATTAGGGCCTGAAGCCATCCTGCGGTGTTGCGGCCAGCTCACAAGAAAGCGAGTTGAAGAAAGGAGCTCAGGGGCACTGTAATTCACAAACCTGCAGAGTTATAAATGACAGCTATCGTCCAAAAATATACTGAAGTAAGGCTGCCAAGAGGACTTGAAAGCGGGGCAAAATTGCAGGAGACCGATTTCAGGAGGTAGACTGGAATTGCATTGAAAGCATAGGAAAAGAGGCAGAACGTCCACAATGATGCACTTGGCCAAAAAGGGTGTATGCATTTTTTCCTGAATATATTCAGGAAAAAACGCATACGCCCTTTTTGGCCAACCAAGCAAGCTTGCAAAGGAAATCTGCACTACAATGAAGTCTCACTTCCCCCCGGTCAAAAGGGCCATCTGAAAAAAGTGTAAAATCCAGAAAGGCAGGACAGGCCATGGAGAACTGGGAGCCTTGTTATGCTGATGGGCGGGATGTAAATTGCCAACAGACACTCGGGAGAAGTGTATGGTGTTTCCTGAAACACCTAAAAAACAAAGCAACAGAGCCTAGGGCACTTCCACTTATGGTCCTATAGCTTAGGGAAATTAAAATCAAAAAGACACAGCCACCCCAAAGTTTGGGACGCCTCTGTTTACAAGAACCTCGTTTACAGTACAAGTTCAACATCGCAGAAAGTGAAAAATGGATAATGAAGTTGTGGTATTTACTTACAAAGCAATATCACTCAGCAATGAAATCTATGTCATCAGGCCCTTAGCAGCACAATGAGTGGATTCAGGTATGATGATTCTAACTGAAATAAGTCACACAGAAAAAGAAACATCATAAGATATCAGTAATACACGGAATGTAAACTTGGCTACACAGGAACTGAATTACAGAACAGAACAGGGTCTCAAATTTAGAAAACCAACTTATGCTTGCTTAAGGTGAAAGGAGAGTTGGGGTGCGGCATAAAACCAGAGATTGAAATGAGCACAGATAAAGTTCCTTAAGCCAAATATGGAATAGACAAGAGCTACTCCTTGCTCAACGAAATGGACTCAACACCCCATATTAAACGCCTAAGAATGTACCTGACTAGTAAGTATCTTAAAACCTATGGATTGCTATGTCTCCGAAAGAGAATCAAGCAAGTGTACAGGGGCATAAACGCAGCAGTGATAGGATTGGAGAGGTTCGGTGAGCAAATGAAGACCCTTTGAAGTCATATTGCATGGTACCCATTCCACGGGTTTCAACTACCCAGGTTTAAGGTATTCTTCCTTCAGCTAAAACATGCATGTGGAACCTAGAGTATGATCAACCATGTGATCGGGAGACGTGTTCAAATATGTCTCAGTTTTCGTACCCTGGTACTTGGGTGCAACATTCCAGACGCTTTACTGACACTCTCCCGACTTGGAGAGTCAGTCCCTTTAACCTCCTGTTTGGCCCAGTTTGCAATTTCTGCGGAAGATGAACAGGCATAGCGAGAACCAATGAGAGACTATCTGGAGGTGTCTGGACGGGCAAATTTAACTCTCATTTCCCACTAGGAAGAGGAATTAACCAAAGGCTCAGAGTGCTGTGCCGGAACCAGATTAGGGCCTGACGCCATCCTGCGGTGTTGCGGCCAGGTCACAAGAAAGTGAGTTGAAGAAAGGAGCTCAGGGGCACTGTAATTCACAAACCTGCAGAGTTATAAATGACAGCTATCGTCCAAAAATATACTGAAGTAAGGCTGCCAAGAGGACTTGAAAGCGGGGCAGAATTGCAGGAAACCGATTTCAGGAGGTAGACTGGAATTGCATTGAAAGCATAGGAAAAGAGGCAGAACGTCCACAATGATGCACTTGGCCAAAAAGGGCGTATGCGTTTTTTCCTGAATATATTCAGGAAAAAACGCATACGCCCTTTTTGGCCAACCAAGCAAACTTGCAAAGGAAATCTGCACTACAATGAAGTCTCACTTCCCCCCGGTCAAAAGGGCCATCTGAAAAAAGTGTAAAATCCAGAAAGGCAGGACAGGCCATGGAGAACTGGGAGCCTTGTTATGCTGATAGGTGGGATGTAAATTGCCAACAGACACTCGGGAGAAGTGTATGGTGTTTCCTGAAACATCTAAAAAACAAAGCAACAGAGCCTAGGGCACTTCCACTTATGGTCCTATAGCTTAGGGAAATTAAAATCAAAAAGACACAGCCACCCCAAAGTTTGGGACGCCTCTGTTTACAAGAACCTCGTTTACCGTACAAGTTCAATATCACAGAAAGTGAAAAATGGATAAAGAACTTGTGGTACTTACGTACAATGCAGTATCACTCAGCAATGAAATCTATGTCATCAGGCACTCAGCAGCATAATCAGTGGATTCAGGTACGATGATTCTAACTGACATAAGTCACACAGAAAAAGAAACATCATAAGATATCACTAATACACGGAATGTAAACTTGGCTACACAGGAACTGAATTACAGAACAGAACAGGGTCTCAAATTTAGAAAACCAACTTATGCTTGCTTAAGTGGAAAGGTGAGTTGGGGTGCTGCATAAAACCAGAGATTGAAATGAGCACACATAAAGTTCCTTAAGCCAAATATGGAATAGACAAGAGCTACTCCTTGCTCAACGAAATGGACTCAACACCCCATATTAAACGCCTAAGAATGTACCTGACTAGTAAGTATCATAAAACCTATGTATTGCTATGTCTCCGAAAGAGAATCAAGCGTGTGTACAGGGGCATAAACGCAGCAGTGATAGGATTAGAGAGGTTCGGTGAGCAAATGAAGACCCTTTGAAGTCATATTGCATGGTACCCATTCCAAGGGTTTCAACTACCCAGGTTTAAGGTATTCTTCCTTCAGCTAAAACATGCATGTGGAACCTAGAGTATGATCAACCATGTGATCGGGAGACGTGTTCAAACATGTCTCAGTTTTCGTACCCTGGTACTCGGGTGCAACATTCCAGACGCTTTACTGACACTCTCCCGACTTGGAGAGTCAGCCCCTTTAACCTCCTGTTTGGCCCAGTTTGCAATTTCTGCGGAAGATGAACAGGCATAGTGAGAACCAATGAGAGACTAGCTGGAGGTGTCTGGACGGGCAAATTTAACTCTCATTTCCCACCAGGAAGAGGAATTAACCAAAGGCTCAGCATGCCGTGCCGGAACCAGATTAGGGCCTGAAGCCATCTTGTGGTGTTGCGGCCAGCTCACAAGAAAGCGAGTTGAAGAAAGGAGCTCAGGGGCACTGTAATTCACAAACCTGCAGAGTTATAAATGACAGCTATCGTCCAAAAATATACTGAAGTAAGGCGGCCAAGAGGACTTGAAAGCGGGGCAAAATTGCAGGAGACCGATTTCAGGAGGTAGACTGGAATTGCATTGAAAGCATAGGAAAAGAGGCAGAACGTCCACAATGATGCACTTGGCCAAAAAGGGCGTATGCGTTTTTTCCTGAATATATTCAGGAAAAAACGCATACGCCCTTTTTGGCCAACCAAGCAAACTTGCAAAGGAAATCTGCACTACAATGAAGTCTCACTTCCCCCCGGTCAAAAGGGCCATCTGAAAAAAGTGTAAAATCCAGAAAGGCAGGACAGGCCATGGAGAACTGGGAGCCTTGTTATGCTGATGGGCGGGATGTAAATTGCCGACAGACACTCGGGAGAAGTGTATGGTGTTTCCTGAAACATCTAAAAAACAAAGCAACAGAGCCTAGGGCACTTCCACTTATGGTCCTATAGCTTAGGGAAATTAAAATCAAAAAGACACAGCCACCCCAAAGTTTGGGACGCCTCTGTTTACAAGAACCTCGTTTACAGTACAAGTTCAACATCGCAGAAAGTGAAAAATGGATAATGAAGTTGTGGTATTTACTTACAAAGCAATATCACTCAGCAATGAAATCTATGTCATCAGGCCCTTAGCAGCACAATGAGTGGATTCAGGTATGATGATTCTAACTGAAATAAGTCACACAGAAAAAGAAACATCATAAGATATCAGTAATACACGGAATGTAAACTTGGCTACACAGGAACTGAATTACAGAACAGAACAGGGTCTCAAATTTAGAAAACCAACTTATGCTTGCTTAAGGAGAAAGGAGAGTTGGGGTGCGGCATAAAACCAGAGATTGAAATGAGCACAGATAAAGTTCCTTAAGCCAAATATGGAATAGACAAGAGCTACTCCTTGCTCAACGAAATGGACTCAACACCGCATATTAAACGCCTAAGAATGTACCTGACTAGTAAGTATCTTAAAACCTATGGATTGCTATGTCTCCGAAAGAGAATCAAGCAAGTGTACAGGGGCATAAACGCAGCAGTGATAGGATTGGAGAGGTTCGGTGAGCAAATGAAGACCCTTTGAAGTCATATTGCATGGTACCCATTCCACGGGTTTCAACTACCCAGGTTTAAGGTATTCTTCCTTCAGCTAAAACATGCATGTGGAACCTAGAGTATGATCAACCATGTGATCGGGAGACGTGTTCAAATATGTCTCAGTTTTCGTACCCTGGTACTCGGGTGCAACATTCCAGACGCTTTACTGACACTCTCCCGACTTGGAGAGTCAGCGCCTTTAACCTCCTGTTTGGCCCAGTTTGCAATTTCTGCGGAAGATGAACAGGCATAGCGAGAACCAATGAGAGACTAGCTGGAGGTGTCTGGACGGGCAAATTTAACTCTCATTTCCCACCAGGAAGAGGACATAACCAAAGGCTCAGCGTGCCGTGCCGGAACCAGATTAGGGCCTGAAGCCATCCTGCGGTGTTGCGGCCAGGTCACAAGAAAGCGAGTTGAAGAAAGGAGCTCAGGGGCACTGTAATTCACAAACCTGCAGAGTTATAAATGACAGCTATCGTCCAAAAATATACTGAAGTAAGGCTGCCAAGAGGACTTGAAAGCGGGGCAGAATTGCAGGAAACCGATTTCAGGAGGTAGACTGGAATTGCATTGAAAGCATAGGAAAAGAGGCAGAACGTCCACAATGATACACTTGGCCAAAAAGGGCGTATGCGTTTTTTCCTGAATATATTCAGGAAAAAACGCATACGCCCTTTTTGGCCAACCAAGCAAGCTTGCAAAGGAAATCTGCACTACAATGAAGTCTCACTTCCCCCCGGTCAAAAGGGCCATCTGAAAAAAGTGTAAAATCCAGAAAGGCAGGACAGGCCATGGAGAACTGGGAGCCTTGTTATGCTGATGGGCGGGATGTAAATTGCCAACAGACACTCGGGAGAAGTGTATGGTGTTTCCTGAAACATCTAAAAAACAAAGCAACAGAGCCTAGGGCACTTCCACTTATGGTCCTATAGTTTAGGGAAATTAAAATCAAAAAGACACAGCCACCCCAAAGTTTGGGACGCCTCTGTTTACAAGAACCTCATTTACAGTACAAGTTCAACATCGCAGAAAGTGAAAAATGGATAAAGAAGTTGTGGTATTAACTTACAAAGCAATATCACTCAGCAATGAAATCTATGTCATCAGGCCCTTAACAGCACAATGAGTGGATTCAGGTATGATGATTCTAACTCAAATAAGTCACACAGAAAAAGAAACATCATAAGATATCAGTAATACACGGAATGTAAACTTGGCTACACAGGAACTGAATTACAGAACAGAACAGGGTCTCAAATTTAGAAAACCAACTTATGCTTGCTTAAGGAGAAAGGAGAGTTGGGGTGTGGCATAAAACCAGAGATTGAAATGAGCACAGATAAAGTTCCTTAAGCCAAATATGGAATAGACAAGAGCTACTCCTTGCTCAACGAAATGGACTCAACACCGCATATTAAACGCCTAAGAATGTACCTGACTAGTAAGTATCTTAAAACCTATGGATTGCTATGTCTCCGAAAGAGAATCAAGGAAGTGTACAGGGGCATAAACGCAGCAGTGATAGGATTGGAGAGGTTCGGTGAGCAAATGAAGACCCTTTGAAGTCATATTGCATGGTACCCATTCCACGGGTTTCAACTACCCAGGTTTAAGGTATTCTTCCTTCAGCTAAAACATGCATGTGGAACCTAGAGTATGATCAACCATGTGATCGGGAGACGTGTTCAAATATGTCTCAGTTTTCGTACCCTGGTAGTTGGGTGCAACATTCCAGACGCTTTACTGACACTCTCCCGACTTGGAGAGTCAGTCCCTTTAACCTCCTGTTTGGCCCAGTTTGCAATTTCTGCGGAAGATGAACAGGCATAGCGAGAACCAATGAGAGACTAGCTGGAGGTGTCTGGACGGGCAAATTTAACTCTCATTTCGCACTAGGAAGAGGACATAACCAAAGGCTCAGCGTGCCGTGCCGGAACCAGATTAGGGCCTGAAGCCATCCTGCGGTGTTGCGGCCAGCTCACAAGAAAGCGAGTTGAAGAAAGGAGCTCAGGGGCACTGTAATTCACAAACCTGCAGAGTTATAAATGACAGCTATCGTCCAAAAATATACTGAAGTAAGGCTGCCAAGAGGACTTGAAAGCGGGGCAGAATTGCAGGAAACCGATTTCAGGAGGTAGACTGGAATTGCATTGAAAGCATAGGAAAAGAGGCAGAACGTCCACAATGATGCACTTGGCCAAAAAGGGTGTATGCATTTTTTCCTGAATATATTCAGGAAAAAACGCATACGCCCTTTTTGGCCAACCAAGCAAGCCTGCAAGGAAATCTGCACTACAATGAAGTCTCACTTCCCCCTGGTCAAAAGGGCCATCTGAAAAAAGTGTAAAATCCAGAAAGGCAGGACAGGCCATGGAGAACTGGGAGCCTTGTTATGCTGATGGGCGGGATGTAAATTGCCAACAGACACTCGGGAGAAGTGTATGGTGTTTCCTGAAACATCTAAAAAACAAAGCAACAGAGCCTAGGGCACTTCCACTTATGGTCCTATAGCTTAGGGAAATTAAAATCAAAAAGACACAGCCACCTCAAAGTTTGGGACGCCTCTGTTTACAAGAACCTCGTTTACAGTACAAGTTCAACATCGCAGAAAGTGAAAAATGGATAATGAAGTTGTGGTATTAACTTACAAAGCAATATCACTCAGCAATGAAATCTATGTCATCAGGCCCTTAGCAGCACAGTGAGTGGATTCAGGTATGATGATTCTAACTGAAATAAGTCACACAGAAAAAGAAACATCATAAGATATCAGTAATACACAGAATGTAAACTTGGCTACACAGGAACTGAATTACAGAACAGAACAGGGTCTCAAATTTAGAAAACCAACTTATGCTTGCTTAAGGGGAAAGGAGAGTTGGGGTGCGGCATAAAACCAGAGATTGAAATGAGCACAGATAAAGTTCCTTAAGCCAAATATGGAATAGACAAGAGCTACTCCTTGCTCAACGAAATGGACTCAACACCGCATATTAAACGCCTAAGAATGTACCTGACTAGTAAGTATCTTAAAACCTATGGATTGCTATGTCTCCGAAAGAGAATCAAGCATGTGTACAGGGGCATAAACGCAGCAGTGATAGGATTGGAGAGGTTCGGTGAGCAAATGAAGACCCTTTGAAGTCATATTGCATGGTACCCATTCCACGGGTTTCAACTACCCAGGTTTAAGGTATTCTTCCTTCAGCTAAAACATGCATGTGGAACCTAGAGTATAATCAACCATGTGATCGGGAGACGTGTTCAAACATGTCTCAGTTTTCGTACGCTGGTACTCGGGTGCAACATTCCAGACGCTTTACTGACACTCTCCCGACTTGGAGAGTCAGTCCCTTTAACCTCCTGTTTGGCCCAGTTTGCAATTTCTGCGGAAGATGAACAGGCATAGCGAGAACCAATGAGAGACTAGATGGAGGAGTCTGGACGGGCAAATTTAACTCTCATTTCCCACTAGGAAGAGGAATTAACCAAAGGCTCAGAGTGCTGTGCCGGAACCAGATTAGGGCCTGAAGCCATCCTGCGGTGTTGCGGCCAGGTCACAAGAAAGTGAGTTGAAGAAAGGAGCTCAGGGGCACTGTAATTCACAAACCTGCAGAGTTATAAATGACAGCTATCGTCCAAAAATATACTGAAGTAAGGCTGCCAAGAGGACTTGAAAGCGGGGCAGAATTGCAGGAAACCGATTTCAGGAGGTAGACTGGAATTGCATTGAAAGCATAGGAAAAGAGGCAGAACGTCCACAATGATGCACTTGGCCAAAAAGGGCGTATGCGTTTTTTCCTGAATATATTCAGGAAAAAACGCATACGCCCTTTTTGGCTAACCAAGCAAACTTGCAAAGGAAATCTGCACTACAATGAAGTCTCACTTCCCCCCGGTCAAAAGGGCCATCTGAAAACAGTGTAAAATCCAGAAAGGCAGGACAGGCCATGGAGAACTGGGAGCCTTGTTATGCTGATGGGCAGGATGTAAATTGCCAACAGACACTCGGGAGAAGTGTATGGTGTTTCCTGAAACATCTAAAACACAAAGCAACAGAGCCTAGGGCACTTCCACTTATGGTCCTATAGCTTAGGGAAATTAAAATCAAAAAGACACAGCCACCCCAAAGTTTGGGACGCCTCTGTTTACAAGAACCTCGTTTACCGTACAAGTTCAATATCACAGAAAGTGAAAAATGGATAAAGAACTTGTGGTACTTACCTACAATGCAGTATCACTCAGCAATGAAATCTATGTCATCAGGCCCGTAGCAGCATAATGAGTGGATTCAGGTACGATGATTCTAACTGACATAAGTCTCACAGAAAAAGAAACATCATAAGATATCACTAATACACGGAATGTAAACTTGGCTACACAGGAACTGAATTCCAAAACAGAACAGGGTCTCAAATTTAGAAAACCAACTTATGCTTGCTTAAGGGGAAAGGTGAGTTGGGGTGCCGCATAAAACCAGAGATTGAAATGAGCACAGATAAAGTTCCTTAAGCCATATATGGAATAGACAAGAGCTACTCCTTGCTCAACGAAATGGACTCAACACCCCATATTAAACGCCTAAGAATGTACCTGACTAGTAAGTATCTTAAAACCTATGGATTGCTATGTCTCCAAAAGAGAATCAAGCGTGTGTACAGGGGCATAAACGCAGCAGGGATAGGATTGGAGAGGTTCGGTGAGCAAATGAAGACCCTTTGAAGTCATATTGCATGGTACCCATTCCACGGGTTTCAACTACCCAGGTTTAAGGTATTCTTCCTTCAGCTAAAACATGCATGTGGAACCTAGAGTATGATCAACCATGTGATCGGGAGACGTGTTCAAATATGTCTCAGTTTTCCTCCCCTGGTACTCGGGTGCAACATTCCAGATGCTTTACTAACACCCTCCCGACTTGGAGAGTCAGTCCCTTTAACCTCCTGTTTGGCCCAGTTTGCAATTTCTGCGGAAGATGAACAGGCATAGCGAGAACCAATGAGAGACTAGCTGGAGGTGTCTGGACGGGCAAATTTAACTCTCATTTCCCACCAGGAAGAGGAAATAACCAAAGGCTCAGCGTGCCGTGCCGGAACAAGATTAGGGCCTGAAGCCATCCTGCGGTGTTGCGGCCAGCTCAAAAGAAAGCGAGTTGAAGAAAGGAGCTCAGGGGCACTGTAATTCACAAACCTGCAGAGTTATAAATGACAGCTATCGTCCAAAAATATACTGAAGTAAGGCTGCCAAGAGGACTTGAAAGCGGGGCAGAATTGCAGGAAACCGATTTCAGGAGGTAGACTGGAATTGCATTGAAAGCATAGGAAAAGAGGCAGAACGTCCACAATGATGCACTTGGCCAAAAAGGGCGTATGCGTTTTTTCCTGAATATATTCAGGAAAAAACGCATACGCACTTTTTGGCCAACCAAGCAAGCTTGCAAAGGAAATCTGCACTACAATGAAGTCTCACTTCCCCCTGGTCAAAAGGGCCATCTGAAAAAAGTGTAAAATCCAGAAAGGCAGGACAGGCCATGGAGAACTGGGAGCCTTGTTATGCTGATCCGCGGGATGTAAATTGCCAACAGACACTCGGGAGAAGTGTATGGTGTTTCCTGAAACATCTAAAAAACAAAGCAACAGAGCCTAGGGCACTTCCACTTATGGTCCTATAGCTTAGGGAAATTAAAATCAAAAAGACACAGCCACCCCAAAGTTTGGGACACCTGTGTTTACAAGAACCTCGTTTACAGTACAAGTTCAACATCGCAGAAAGTGAAAAATGGATAATGAAGTTGTGGTATTTACTTACAAAGCAATATCACTCAGCAATGAAATCTATGTCATCAGGCCCTTAGCAGCACAATGAGTGGATTCAGTTATGATGATTCTAACTGAAATAAGTCACACAGAAAAAGAAACATCATAAGATATCAGTAATACACGGAATGTAAACTTGGCTACACAGGAACTGAATTCCAAAGCAGAACAGGGTCTCAAATTTAGAAAACTAACTTATGCTTGCTTAAGGGTAAAGGTGAGTTGGGGTGCTGCATAAAACCAGAGATTGAAATGAGCACAGATAAAGTTCCTTAAGCCAAATATGGAATAGACAAGAGCTACTCCTTGCTCAGCGAAATGGACTCAACACCGCATATTAAACGCCTAAGAATGTACCTGACTAGTAAGTATCTTAAAACCTATGGATTGCTATGTCTCCGAAAGAGAATCAAGCATGTGTACAGGGGCATAAACGCAGCAGTGATAGGATTGGAGAGGTTCGGTGAGCAAATGAAGACCCTTTGAAGTCATATTGCATGGTACCCATTCCACGGGTTTCAACTACCCAGGTTTAAGGTATTCTTCCTTCAGCTAAAACATGCATGTGGAACCCAGAGTATGATCAACCGTGTGATCGAGAGACGTGTTCAAATATGTCTCATGTTCGGTATCCTGGTACTCGGGTGCAACATTCCAGACGCTTTACTAACACTCTCCCGACATGGAGAGTAGGTGCCTTTAACCTCCTGTTTGGCACAGTTTGAAAATTCTGCGGAAGATGAACAGGAATAGGGAGAACCAATGAGAGACTAGCTGGAGGTGTCTGGACGGGCAAATTTAACTCTCATTTCCCATCAGGAAGAGGAATTAACCAAACGCTCAGCGTGCCGTGCCGGAACCAGATTAGGGCCTGAAGCCATCCTGCGGTGTTGCGGCCAGCTCGAAAGAAAGCGAGTTGAAGAAAGGAGCTCAGGGGCACTGTAATTCACAAACCTGCAGAGTTATAAATGACAGCTATCGTCCAAAAATATACTGAAGTAAGGCTGCCAAGAGGACTTGAAAGCGGGGCAGAATTGCAGGAGACCGATTTCAGGAGGTAGACTGGAATTGCATTGAAAGCATAGGAAAAGAGGCAGAACGTCCACAATGATGCACTTGGCCAAAAAGGGCGTATGTGTTTTTTCCTGAATATATTCAGGAAAAAACGCATACGCCCTTTTTGGCCAACCAAGCAAGCTTGCAAAGGAAATCTGCACTACAATGAAGTCTCACTTCCCCCCGGTCAAAAGGGCCATCTGAAAAAAGTGTAAAATCCAGAAAGGCAGGACAGGCCATGGAGAACTGGGAGCCTTGTTATGCTGATGGGCGGGATGTAAATTGCCAACAGACACTCGGGAGAAGTGTATGGTGTTTCCTGAAACATCTAAAAAACAAAGCAACAGAGCCTAGGGCACTTCCACTTATGGTCCTATAGCTTAGGGAAATTAAAATCAAAAAGACACAGCCACCCCAAAGTTTGGGACGCCTCTGTTTACAAGAACCTCGTTTACCGTACAAGTTCAATATCACAGAAAGTGAAAAATGGATAAAGAACATGTGGTACTTACGTACAATGCAGTATCACTCAGCAATGAAATCTATGTCATCAGGCCCATAGCAGCATAATGAGTGGATTCAGGTACGATGATTCTAACTGAAATAAGTCACACAGAAAAAGAAACATCATAAGATATCACTAATACACGGAATGTAAACTTGGCTACACAGGAACTGAATTCCAAAACAGAACAGGGTCTCAAATTTAGAAAAGCAACTTATGCTTGCTTAAGGGGAAAGGTGAGTTGGGGTGCTGCATAAAACCAGACATTGAAATGAGCACAGATAAAGTTCCTTAAGCCAAATATGGAATAGACAAGAGCTACTCCTTGCTCAACGAAATGGACTCAACACCCCATATTAAACGCCTAAGAACGTACCTGACTAGTAAGTATCTTAAAACCTATGGATTGCTATGTCTCCAAAAGAGAATCAAGCGTGTGTACAGGGGCATAAACGCAGCAGTGATAGGATTGGAGAGGTTCGGTGAGCAAATGAAGACCCTTTGAAGTCATATTGCATGGTACCCATTCCACGGGTTTCAACTAACCAGGTTTAAGGTATTCTTCCTTCAGCTAAAACATGCATGTGGAACCTAGAGTATGATCAACCATGTGATCGGGAGACGTGTTCAAATATGTCTCAGTTTTCCTCCCCTGGTACTCGGATGCAACATTCCAGACGCTTTACTAACACCCTCCCGACTTGGAGAGTCAGTCCCTTTAACCTCCTGTTTGGCCCAGTTTGCAATTTCTGTGGAAGATGAACAGGAATAGCGAGAACCAATGAGAGACTAGCTGGAGGTGTCTGGACGGGCAAATTTAACTCTCATTTCCCACCAGGAAGAGGAATTAACCAAAGGCTCAGCGTGCCGTGCCGGAACCAGATTAGGGCCTGAAGCCATCCTGCGGTGTTGCGGCCAGCTCAAAAGAAAGCGAGTTGAAGAAAGGAGCTCAGGGCCACTGTAATTCACAAACCTGCAGAGTTATAAATGACAGCTATCGTCCAAAAATATACTGAAGTAAGGCTGCCAAGAGGACTTGAAAGCGGGGCAGAATTGCAGGAAACCGATTTCAAGAGGTAGACTGGAATTGCATTGAAAGCATAGGAAAAGAGGTAGATCGTCCACAATGATACACTTGGCCAAAAAGGGCGTATGCGTTTTTTCCTGAATATATTCAGGAAAAAACGCATACGCCCTTTTTGGCCAACCAAGCAAACTTGCAAAGGAAATCTGCACTACAATGAAGTCTCACTTCCCCCCGGTCAAAAGGGCCATCTGAAAAAAGTGTAAAATCCAGAAAGGCAGGACAGGCCATGGAGAACTGGGAGCCTTGTTATGCTGATGGGCGGGATGTATATAGCCAACAGACACTCGGGAGAAGTGTATGGTGTTTCCTGAAACATCTAAAAAACAAAGCAACAGAGCCTAGGGCACTTCCACTTATGGTCCTATAGCTTAGGGAAATTAAAATCAAAAAGACACAGCCACCCCAAAGTTTGGGACGCCTCTGTTTACAAGAACCTCGTTTACCGTACAAGTTCAATATCACAGAAAGTGAAAAATGGATAAAGAACTTGTGGTACTTACGTACAATGCAGTATCACTCAGCAATGAAATCTATGTCATCAGGCCCGTAGCAGCATAATGAGTGGATTCAGGTACGATGATTCTAACTGAAATAAGTCACACAGAAAAAGAAACATCATAAGATATCACTAATACACGGAATGTAAACTTGGCTACACAGGAACTGAATTCCAAAACAGAACAGGGTCTCAAATTTAGAAAAGCAACTTATGCTTGCTTAAGGGGAAAGGTGAGTTGGGGTGCTGCATAAAACCAGACATTGAAATGAGCACAGATAAAGTTCCTTAAGCCAAATATGGAATAGACAAGAGCTACTCCTTGCTCAACGAAATGGACTCAACACCCCATATGAAACGCCTAAGAATGTACCTGACTAGTAAGTATCTTAAAACCTATGGATTGCTATGTCTCCAAAAGAGAATCAAGCGTGTGTACAGGGGCATAAACGCAGCAGTGATAGGATTGGAGAGGTTCGGTGAGCAAATAAAGACCCTTTGAAGTCATATTGCATGGTACCCATTCCACGGGTCTCAACTCTCCAGGTTTAAGGTATTCTTCCTTCAGCTAAAACATGCATGTGGAACCCAGAGTATGATCAACCGTGTGAACGGGAGACGTGTTCAAATATGTCTCAGTTTTCCTCCCCTGGTACTCGGGTGCAACATTCCAGACGCTTTACTAACACTCTCCCCACTTGGAGAGTCAGCGCCTTTAACCTCCTGTTTGGCCCAGTTTGCAATTTCTGCGGAAGATGAACAGGAATAGGGAGAACCAATGAGAGACTAGCTGGAGGTGTCTGGACGGGCAAATTTAACTCTCATTTCCCACCAGGAAGAGGAAATAACCAAAGGCTCAGCGTGCCGTGCCGGAACCAGATTAGGGCCTGAAGCCATCCTGCGGTGTTGCGGCCAGCTCACAAGAAAGCGAGTTGAAGAAAGGAGCTGAGGGGCACTGTAATTCACAAACCTGCAGAGTTATAAATGACCGCTATCGTCCAAAAATATACTGAAGTAAGGCTGCCAAGAGGACTTGAAAGCGGGGCAGAATTGCAGGAAACCGATTTCAGGAGGTAGACTGGAATTGCATTGAAAGCATAGGAAAAGAGGCAGAACGTCCACAATGATGCACTTGGCCAAAAAGGGCGTATGCTTTTTTTCCTGAATATATTCAGGAAAAAAAGCATACGCCCTTTTTGGCCAACCAAGCAAGCTTGCAAAGGAAATCTGCACTACAATGAAGTCTCACTTCCCCCCGGTCAAAAGGGCCATCTGAAAAAAGTGTAAAATCCAGAAAGGCAGGACAGGCCATGAAGAACTGTGAGCCTTGTTATGCTGATGGGCGGGATGTAAATTGCCAACAGACACTTGGGAGAAGTGTATGGTGTTTCCTGAAACATCTAAAAAACAAAGCAACAGAGCCTAGGGCACTTCCACTTATGGTCCTATAGCTTAGGGAAATTAAAATCAAAAAGACACAACCACCCCAAAATTTGGGATGCCTCTATTTACAAGAACCTCGTTTACAGTACAAGTTCAACATCACAGAAAGTGAAAAATGGATAAAGAAGTTGTGGTATTTACTTACAAAGCAATATCACTCAGCAATGAAATCTATGTCATCAGGCACTCAGCAGCACAATGAGTGGATTCAGGTATGATGATTCTAACTGAAATAAGTCACACAGAAAAAGAAACATCATAAGATATCAGTAATACACGGAATGTAAACTTGGCTACACAGGAACTGAATTACAGAACAGAACAGGGTCTCAAATTTAGAAAACCAAATTATGCTTGCTTAAGGGTAAAGGTGAGTTGGGGTGCTGCATAAAACCAGAGATTGAAATGAGCACAGATAAAGTTCCTTAAGCCAAATATGGAATAGACAAGAGCTACTCCTTGCTCAACGAAATGGACTCAACACCGCATATTAAAAGCCTAAGAATGTACCTGACTAGTAAGTATCTTAAAACCTATGGATTGCTATGTCTCCGAAAGAGAATCAAGCATGTGTACAGGGGCATAAACGCAGCAGTGATAGGATTGGAGAGGTTCGGTGAGCAAATGAAGACCCTTTGAAGTCATATTGCATGGTACCCATTCCACGGGTTTCAACTACCCAGGTTTAAGGTATTCTTCCTTCAGCTAAAACATGCATGTGGAACCTAGAGTATGATCAACCATGTGATCGGGAGACGTGTTCAAATATGTCTCAGTTTTCCTCCCCTGGTACTCGGGTGCAACATTCCAGACGCTTTACTGACACTCTCCCGACTTGTAGAGTCAGTCCCTTTAACCTCCTGTTTGGCCCAGTTTGCAATTTCTGCGGAAGATGAACAGGAATAGCGAGAACCAATGAGAGACTAGCTGGAGGTGTCTGGACGGGCAAATTTAACTCTCATTTCCCACCAGGAAGAGGAAATAACCAAAGGCTCAGCGTGCCGTGCCGGAAGCAGATTAGGGCCTGAAGCCATCCTGCGGTGTTGCGGCCAGTTCAAAAGAAAGCGAGTTGAAGAAAGGAGCTCAGGGGCACTGTAATTCACAAACCTGCAGAGTTATAAATGACAGCTATCGTCCAAAAATATACTGAAGTAAGGCTGCCAAGAGGACTTGAAAGCGGGGCAGAATTGCAGGAAACCGATTTCAGGAGGTAGACTGGAATTGCATTGAAAGCATAGGAAGCGAGGCAGAACGTCCACAATGATGCACTTGGCCAAAAAGGGCGTATGCGTTTTTTCCTGAATATATTCAGGAAAAAACGCATACGCCCTTTTTGGCCAACCAAGCAAACTTGCAAAGGAAATCTGCACTACAATGAAGTCTCACTTCCCCCCGGTCAAAAGGGCCATCTGAAAAAAGTGTAAAATCCAGAAAGGCAGGACAGGCCATGGAGAACTGGGAGCCTTGTTATGCTGATGGGCGGGATGTAAATTCCCAACAGACACTCGGGAGAAGTGTATGGTGTTTCCTGAAACATCTAAAAAACAAAGCAACAGAGCCTAGGGCACTTCCACTTATGGTCCTATAGCTTAGGGAAATTAAAATCAAAAAGACACAGCCACCCCAAAGTTTGGGACGCCTCTGTTTACAAGAACCTCGTTTACCGTACAAGTTCAATATCACAGAAAGTGAAAAATGGATAAAGAACTTGTGGTACTTACGTACAATGCAGTATCACTCAGCAATGAAATCTATGTCATCAGGCCCGTAGCAGCATAATGAGTGGATTCAGGTACGATGATTCTAACTGAAATAAGTCACACAGAAAAAGAAACATCATAAGATATCAGTAATACACGGAATGTAAACTTGGCTACACAGGAACTGAATTCCAAAACAGAACAGGGTCTCAAATTTAGAAAAGCAACTTATGCTTGCTTAAGGGGAAAGGTGAGTTGGGGTGCTGCATAAAACCAGACATAGAAATGAGCACAGATAAAGTTCCTTAAGCCAAATATGGAATAGACAAGAGCTACTCCTTGCTCAACGAAATGGACTCAACACCCCATATTAAACGCCTAAGAACGTACCTGACTAGTAAGTATCTTAAAACCTATGGATTGCTATGTCTCCAAAAGAGAATCAAGCGTGTGTACAGGGGCATAAACGCAGCAGTGATAGGATTGGAGAGGTTCGGTGAGCAAATAAAGACCCTTTGAAGTCATATTGCATGGTACCCATTCCACGGGTCTCAACTCTCCAGGTTTAAGGTATTCTTCCTTCAGCTAAAACATGCATGTGGAACCCAGAGTATGATCAACCGTGTGAACGGGAGACGTGTTCAAATATGTCTCAGTTTTCCTCCCCTGGTACTCGGGTGCAACATTCCAGACGCTTTACTAACACTCTCCCCACTTGGAGAGTCAGCGCCTTTAACCTCCTGTTTGGCCCAGTTTGCAATTTCTGCGGAAGATGAACAGGAATAGGGAGAACCAATGAGAGACTAGCTGGAGGTGTCTGGACGGGCAAATTTAACTCTCATTTCCCACCAGGAAGAGGAAATAACCAAAGGCTCAGCGTGCCGTGCCGGAACCAGATTAGGGCCTGAAGCCATCCTGCGGTGTTGCGGCCAGCTCACAAGAAAGCGAGTTGAAGAAAGGAGCTGAGGGGCACTGTAATTCACAAACCTGCAGAGTTATAAATGACCGCTATCGTCCAAAAATATACTGAAGTAAGGCTGCCAAGAGGACTTGAAAGCGGGGCAGAATTGCAGGAGACCGATTTCAGGAGGTAGACTGGAATTGCATTGAAAGCATAGGAAAAGAGGCAGAACGTCCACAATGATGCACTTGGCCAAAAAGGGCGTATGCTTTTTTTCCTGAATATATTCAGGAAAAAAAGCATACGCCCTTTTTGGCCAACCAAGCAAGCTTGCAAAGGAAATCTGCACTACAATGAAGTCTCACTTCCCCCCGGTCAAAAGGGCCATCTGAAAAAAGTGTAAAATCCAGAAAGGCAGGACAGGCCATGAAGAACTGTGAGCCTTGTTATGCTGATGGGCGGGATGTAAATTGCCAACAGACACTTGGGAGAAGTGTATGGTGTTTCCTGAAACATCTAAAAAACAAAGCAACAGAGCCTAGGGCACTTCCACTTATGGTCCTATAGCTTAGGGAAATTAAAATCAAAAAGACACAGCCACCCCAAAGTTTGGGACGCCTCTGTTTACAAGAACCTCGTTTACAGTACAAGTTCAACATCGCAGAAAGTGAAAAATGGATAAAGAAGTTGTGGTATTAACTTACAAAGCAATATCACTCAGCAATGAAATCTATGTCATCAGGCCCTTAACAGCACAATGAGTGGATTCAGGTATGATGATTCTAACTGAAATAAGTCACACAGAAAAAGAAACATCATAAGATATCAGTAATACACGGAATGTAAACTTGGCTACACAGGAACTGAATTACAGAACAGAACAGGGTCTCAAATTTAGAAAACCAACTTATGCTTGCTTAAGGGGAAAGGTGAGTTGGGGTGCTGCATAAAACCAGAGATTGAAATGAGCACAGATAAAGTTCCTTAAGCCAAATATGGAATAGACAAGACCTACTCCTTGCTCAACGAAATGGACTCAACACCGCACATTAAACGCCTAAGAATGTACCTGACTAGTAAGTATCTTAAAACCTATGGATTGCTATGTCTCCGAAAGAGAATCAAGCATGTGTACAGGGGCATAAACGCAGTAGTGATAGGATTGGAGAGGTTCGGTGAGCAAATGAAGACCCTTTGAAGTCATATTGCATGGTACCCATTCCACGGGTTTCAACTACCCAGGTTTAAGGTATTCTTCCTTCAGCTAAAACATGCATGTGGAACCTAGAGTATGATCAACCATGTGATCGGGAGACGTGTTCAAACATGTCTCAGTTTTCGTACCCTGGTACTCGGGTGCAACATTCCAGACGCTTTACTGACACTCTCCCGACTTGGAGAGTCAGTCCCTTTAACCTCCTGTTTGGCCCAGTTTGCAATTTCTGCGGAAGATGAACAGGCATAGCGAGAACCAATGAGAGACTAGATGGAGGTGTCTGGACGGGCAAATTTAACTCTCATTTCCCACTAGGAAGAGGAATTAACCAAAGGCTCAGAGTGCTGTGCCGGAACCAGATTAGGGCCTGAAGCCATCCTGCGGTGTTGGGGCCAGGTCACAAGAAAGTGAGTTGAAGAAAGGAGCTCAGGGGCACTGTAATTCACAAACCTGCAGAGTTATAAATGACAGCTATCGTCCAAAAATATACTGAAGTAAGGCTGCCAAGAGGACTTGAAAGCGGGGCAGAATTGCAGGAGACCGATTTCAGGAGGTAGACTGGAATTGCATTGAAAGCATAGGAAAAGAGGCAGAACGTCCACAATGATGCACTTGGCCAAAAAGGGCGTATGCGTTTTTTCCTGAATATATTCAGGAAAAAACGCATACGCCCTTTTTGGCCAACCAAGCAAGCTTGCAAAGGAAATCTGCACTACAATGAAGTCTCACTTCCCCCCGGTCAAAAGGGCCATCTGAAAAAAGTGTAAAATCCAGAAAGGCAAGACAGGCCATGGAGAACTGGGAGCCTTGTTATGCTGATAGGCGGGATGTAAATTGCCAACAGACACTCGGGAGAAGTGTACGGTGCTTCCTGAAACATCTAAAAAACAAAGCAACAGAGCCTAGGGCACTTCCACTTATGGTCCTATAGCTTAGGGAAATTAAAATCAAAAAGACACAGCCACCCCAAAGTTTGGGACGCCTCTGTTTACAAGAACCTCGTTTACCGTACAAGTTCAATATCACAGAAAGTGAAAAATGGATAAAGAACTTATTGTACTTACGTACAATGCAGTATCACTCAGCAATGAAATCTAGGTCATCAGGCCCGTAGAAGCATAATGAGTGGATTCAGGTACGATGATTCTAACTGAAATAAGTCACACAGAAAAAGAAACATCATAAGATATCACTAATACACGGAATGTAAACTTGGCTACACAGGAACTGAATTACAGAACAGAACAGGGTCTCAAATTTAGAAAACCGACTTATGCTTGCTTAAGTGGAAAGGTGAGTTGGGGTGCTGCATAAAACCAGAGATTGGAATGAGCACACATAAAGTTCCTTAAGCCAAATATGGAATAGACAAGAGCTACTCCTTGCTCAACGAAATGGACTCAACACCCCATATTAAACGCCTAAGAATGTACCTGACTAGTAAGTATCATAAAACCTATGTATTGCTATGTCTCCGAAAGAGAATCAAGCGTGTGTACAGGGGCATAAACGCAGCAGTGATAGGATTAGAGAGGTTCGGTGAGCAAATGAAGACCCTTTGAAGTCATATTGCATGGTACCCATTCCAAGGGTTTCAACTACCCAGGTTTAAGGTATTCTTCCTTCAGCTAAAACATGCATGTGGAACCTAGAGTATGATCAACCATGTGATCGGGAGACGTGTTCAAATATGTCTCAGTTTTCGTACCCTGGTACTCGGGTGCAACATTCCAGACGCTTTACTGACACTCTCCCGACTTGGAGAGTCAGCCCCTTTAACCTCCTGTTTGGCCCAGTTTGCAATTTCTGCGGAAGATGAACAGGCATAGCGAGAACCAATGAGAGACTAGCTGGAGGTGTCTGGACGGGCAAATTTAACTCTCATTTCCCACCAGGAAGAGGACATAACCAAAGGCTCAGCGTGCCGTGCCGGAACCAGATTAGGGCCTGAAGCCATCCTGCGGTGTTGCGGCCAGGTCACAAGAAAGCGAGTTGAAGAAAGGAGCTCAGGGGCGCTGTAATTCACAATCCTGCAGAGTTATAAATGACAGCTATCGTCCAAAAATATACTGAAGTAAGGCTGCCAAGAGGACTTGAAAGCGGGGCAGAATTGCAGGAAACCGATTTCAGGAGGTAGACTGGAATTGCATTGAAAGCATAGGAAAAGAGGCAGAACGTCCACAATGATACACTTGGCCAAAAAGGGCGTATGTGTTTTTTCCTGAATATATTCAGGAAAAAACGCATACGCCCTTTTTGGCCAACCAAGCAAGCTTGCAAAGGAAATCTGCACTACAATGAAGTCTCACTTCCCCCCGGTCAAAAGGGCCATCTGAAAAAAGTGTAAAATCCAGAAAGGCAGGACAGGCCATGGAGAACTGGGAGCCTTGTTATGCTGATGGGCGGGATGTAAATTGCCAACAGACACTCGGGAGAAGTGTATGGTGTTTCCTGAAACATCTATAAAACAAAGCAACAGAGCCTAGGGCACTTCCACTTATGGTCCTATAGCTTAGGGAAATTAAAATCAAAAAGACACAGCCACCCCAAAGTTTGGGACGCCTCTGTTTACAAGAACCTCATTTACAGTACAAGTTCAACATCGCAGAAAGTGAAAAATGGATAAAGAAGTTGTGGTATTAACTTACAAAGCAATATCACTCAGCAATGAAATCTATGTCATCAGGCCCTTAACAGCACAATGAGTGGATTCAGGTATGATGATTCTAACTGAAATAAGTCACACAGAAAAAGAAACATCATAAGATATCAGTAATACACGGAATGTAAACTTGGCTACACAGGAACTGAATTACAGAACAGAACAGGGTCTCAAATTTAGAAAACCAACTTATGCTTGCTTAAGGAGAAAGGAGAGTTGGGGTGCGGCATAAAACCAGAGATTGAAATGAGCACAGATAAAGTTCCTTAAGCCAAATATGGAATAGACAAGAGCTACTCCTTGCTCAACGAAATGGACTCAACACCGCATATTAAACGCCTAAGAATGTACCTGACTAGTAAGTATCTTAAAACCTATGGATTGCTATGTCTCCGAAAGAGAATCAAGCAAGTGTACAGGGGCATAAACGCAGCAGTGATAGGATTGGAGAGGTTCGGTGAGCAAATGAAGACCCTTTGAAGTCATATTGCATGGTACCCATTCCACGGGTTTCAACTACCCAGGTTTAAGGTATTCTTCCTTCAGCTAAAACATGCATGTGGAACCTAGAGTATGATCAACCATGTGATCGGGAGACGTGTTCAAATATGTCTCAGTTTTCGTACCCTGGTACTCGGGTGCAACATTCCAGACGCTTTACTGACACTCTCCCGACTTGGAGAGTCAGCCCCTTTAACCTCCTGTTTGGCCCAGTTTGCAATTTCTGCGGAAGATGAACAGGCATAGCGAGAACCAATGAGAGACTAGCTGGAGGTGTCTGGACGGGCAAATTTAACTCTCATTTCCCACCAGGAAGAGGACATAACCAAAGGCTCAGCGTGCCGTGCCGGAACCAGATTAGGGCCTGAAGCCATCCTGCGGTGTTGCGGCCAGGTCACAAGAAAGCGAGTTGAAGAAAGGAGCTCAGGGGCGCTGTAATTCACAATCCTGCAGAGTTATAAATGACAGCTATCGTCCAAAAATATACTGAAGTAAGGCTGCCAAGAGGACTTGAAAGCGGGGCAGAATTGCAGGAAACCGATTTCAGGAGGTAGACTGGAATTGCATTGAAAGCATAGGAAAAGAGGCAGAACGTCCACAATGATACACTTGGCCAAAAAGGGCGTATGTGTTTTTTCCTGAATATATTCAGGAAAAAACGCATACGTCCTTTTTGGCCAACCAAGCAAGCTTGCAAAGGAAATCTGCACTACAATGAAGTCTCACTTCCCCCCGGTCAAAAGGGCCATCTGAAAAAAGTGTAAAATCCAGAAAGGCAGGACAGGCCATGGAGAACTGGGAGCCTTGTTATGCTGATGGGCGGGATGTAAATTGCCAACAGACACTCGGGAGAAGTGTATGGTGTTTCCTGAAACATCTATAAAACAAAGCAACAGAGCCTAGGGCACTTCCACTTATGGTCCTATAGCTTAGGGAAATTAAAATCAAAAAGACACAGCCACCCCAAAGTTTGGGACGCCTCTGTTTACAAGAACCTCATTTACAGTACAAGTTCAACATCGCAGAAAGTGAAAAATGGATAAAGAAGTTGTGGTATTAACTTACAAAGCAATATCACTCAGCAATGAAATCTATGTCATCAGGCCCTTAACAGCACAATGAGTGGATTCAGGTATGATGATTCTAACTGAAATAAGTCACACAGAAAAAGAAACATCATAAGATATCAGTAATACACGGAATGTAAACTTGGCTACACAGGAACTGAATTACAGAACAGAACAGGGTCTCAAATTTAGAAAACCAACTTATGCTTGCTTAAGGAGAAAGGAGAGTTGGGGTGCGGCATAAAACCAGAGATTGAAATGAGCACAGATAAAGTTCCTTAAGCCAAATATGGAATAGACAAGAGCTACTCCTTGCTCAACGAAATGGACTCAACACCGCATATTAAACGCCTAAGAATGTACCTGACTAGTAAGTATCTTAAAACCTATGGATTGCTATGTCTCCGAAAGAGAATCAAGCAAGTGTACAGGGGCATAAACGCAGCAGTGATAGGATTGGAGAGGTTCGGTGAGCAAATGAAGACCCTTTGAAGTCATATTGCATGGTACCCTTTCCACGGGTTTCAACTACCCAGGTTTAAGGTATTCTTCCTTCAGCTAAAACATGCATGTGGAACCTAGAGTATGATCAACCATGTGATCGGGAGACGTGTTCAAATATGTCTCAGTTTTCGTACCCTGGTACTTGGGTGCAACATTCCAGACGCTTTACTGACACTCTCCCGACTTGGAGAGTCAGTCCCTTTAACCTCCTATTTGGCCCAGCTTGCAATTTCTGCGGAAGATGAACAGGCATAGCGAGAACCAATGAGAGACTAGCTGGAGGTGTCTGGACGGGCAAATTTAACTCTCATTTCCCACTAGGAAGAGGACATAACCAAAGGCTCAGCGTGCCGTGCCGGAACCAGATTAGGGTCTGAAGCCATCCTGCGGTGTTGGGGCCAGGTCACAAGAAAGTGAGTTGAAGAAAGGAGCTCAGGGGCACTGTAATTCACAAACCTGCAGAGTTATAAATGACAGCTATCGTCCAAAAATATACTGAAGTAAGGCTGCCAAGAGGACTTGAAAGCGGGGCAGAATTGCAGGAAACCGATTTCAGGAGGTAGACTGGAATTGCATTGAAAGCATAGGAAAAGAGGCAGAACGTCCACAATGATGCACTTGGCCAAAAAGGGCGTATGCGTTTTTTCCTGAATATATTCAGGAAAAAACGCATACGCCCTTTTTGGCCAACCAAGCAAGCTTGCAAAGGAAATCTGCACTACAATGAAGTCTCACTTCCCCCCGGTCAAAAGGGCCATCTGAAAAAAGTGTAAAATCCAGAAAGGCAGGACAGGCCATGGAGAACTGGGAGCCTTGTTATGCTGATGGGCGGGATGTAAATTGCCAACAGACACTCGGGAGAAGTGTACGGTGCTTCCTGAAACATCTAAAAAACAAAGCAACAGAGCCTAGGGCACTTCCACTTATGGTCCTATAGCTTAGGGAAATTAAAATCAAAAAGACACAGCCACCCCAAAGTTTGGGACGCCTCTGTTTATAAGAACCTCGTTTACCGTACAAGTTCAATATCACAGAAAGTGAAAAATGGATAAAGAACTTATTGTACTTACGTACAATGCAGTATCACTCAGCAATGAAATCTAGGTCATCAGGCCCGTAGAAGCATAATGAGTGGATTCAGGTACGATGATTCTAACTGAAATAAGTCACACAGAAAAAGAAACATCATAAGATATCACTAATACACGGAATGTAAACTTGGCTACACAGGAACTGAATTACAGAACAGAACAGGGTCTCAAATTTAGAAAACCAACTTATGCTTGCTTAAGTGGAAAGGTGAGTTGGGGTGCTGCATAAAACCAGAGATTGAAATGAGCACAGATAAAGTTCCTTAAGCCAAATATGGAATAGACAAGAGCTACTCCTTGCTCAACGAAATGGACTCAACACCACATATTAAACGCCTAAGAATGTACCTGACTAGTAAGTATCATAAAACCTATGTATTGCTATGTCTCCGAAAGAGAATCAAGCGTGTGTACAGGGGCATAAACGCAGCAGTGATAGGATTGGAGAGGTTCGGTGAGCAAATGAAGACCCTTTGAAGTCATATTGCATGGTGCCCATTCCACGGGTTTCAACTACCCAGGTTTAAGGTATTCTTCCTTCAGCTAAAACATGCATGTGGAACCTAGAGTATGATCAACCATGTGATTGGGAGACGTGTTCAAATATGTCTCAGTTTTCCTCCCCTGGTACTCGGGTGCAACATTCCAGACGCTTTACTAACACTCTCCCCACTTGGAGAGTCAGCGCCTTTAACCTCCTGTTTGGCCCAGTTTGCAATTTCTGCGGAAGATGAACAGGAATAGGGAGAACCAATGAGAGACTAGCTGGAGGTGTCTGGACGGGCAAATTTAACTCTCATTTCCCACCAGGAAGAGGACATAACCAAAGTCTCAGCGTGCCGTGCCGGAACCAGATTAGGGCCTGAAGCCATCCTGCGGTGTTGCGGCCAGGTCACAAGAAAGCGAGTTGAAGAAAGGAGCTCAGGGGCGCTGTAATTCACAATCCTGCAGAGTTATAAATGACAGCTATCGTCCAAAAATATACTGAAGTAAGGCTGCCAAGAGGACTTGAAAGCGGGGCAGAATTGCAGGAAACCGATTTCAGGAGGTAGACTGGAATTGCATTGAAAGCATAGGAAAAGAGGCAGAACGTCCACAATGATACACTTGGCCAAAAAGGGCGTATGTGTTTTTTCCTGAATATATTCAGGAAAAAACGCATACGCCCTTTTTGGCCAACCAAGCAAGCTTGCAAAGGAAATCTGCACTACAATGAAGTCTCACTTCCCCCCGGTCAAAAGGGCCATCTGAAAAAAGTGTAAAATCCAGAAAGGCAGGACAGGCCATGGAGAACTGGGAGCCTTGTTATGCTGATGGGCGGGATGTAAATTGCCAACAGACACTCGGGAGAAGTGTATGGTGTTTCCTGAAACATCTATAAAACAAAGCAACAGAGCCTAGGGCACTTCCACTTATGGTCCTATAGCTTAGGGAAATTAAAATCAAAAAGACACAGCCACCCCAAAGTTTGGGACGCCTCTGTTTACAAGAACCTCATTTACAGTACAAGTTCAACATCGCAGAAAGTGAAAAATGGATAAAGAAGTTGTGGTATTAACTTACAAAGCAATATCACTCAGCAATGAAATCTATGTCATCAGGCCCTTAACAGCACAATGAGTGGATTCAGGTATGATGATTCTAACTGAAATAAGTCACACAGAAAAAGAAACATCATAAGATATCAGTAATACACGGAATGTAAACTTGGCTACACAGGAACTGAATTACAGAACAGAACAGGGTCTCAAATTTAGAAAACCAACTTATGCTTGCTTAAGGAGAAAGGAGAGTTGGGGTGCGGCATAAAACCAGAGATTGAAATGAGCACAGATAAAGTTCCTTAAGCCAAATATGGAATAGACAAGAGCTACTCCTTGCTCAACGAAATGGACTCAACACCGCATATTAAACGCCTAAGAATGTACCTGACTAGTAAGTATCTTAAAACCTATGGATTGCTATGTCTCCGAAAGAGAATCAAGCAAGTGTACAGGGGCATAAACGCAGCAGTGATAGGATTGGAGAGGTTCGGTGAGCAAATGAAGACCCTTTGAAGTCATATTGCATGGTACCCATTCCACGGGTTTCAACTACCCAGGTTTAAGGTATTCTTCCTTCAGCTAAAACATGCATGTGGAACCTAGAGTATGATCAACCATGTGATCGGGAGACGTGTTCAAATATGTCTCAGTTTTCGTACCCTGGTACTCGGGTGCAACATTCCAGACGCTTTACTGACACTCTCCCGACTTGGAGAGTCAGCCCCTTTAACCTCCTGTTTGGCCCAGTTTGCAATTTCTGCGGAAGATGAACAGGCATAGCGAGAACCAATGAGAGACTAGCTGGAGGTGTCTGGACGGGCAAATTTAACTCTCATTTCCCACCAGGAAGAGGACATAACCAAAGGCTCAGCGTGCCGTGCCGGAACCAGATTAGGGCCTGAAGCCATCCTGCGGTGTTGCGGCCAGGTCACAAGAAAGCGAGTTGAAGAAAGGAGCTCAGGGGCGCTGTAATTCACAATCCTGCAGAGTTATAAATGACAGCTATCGTCCAAAAATATACTGAAGTAAGGCTGCCAAGAGGACTTGAAAGCGGGGCAGAATTGCAGGAAACCGATTTCAGGAGGTAGACTGGAATTGCATTGAAAGCATAGGAAAAGAAGCAGAACGTCCACAATGATACACTTGGCCAAAAAGGGCGTATGTGTTTTTTCCTGAATATATTCAGGAAAAAACGCATACGCCCTTTTTGGCCAACCAAGCAAGCTTGCAAAGGAAATCTGCACTACAATGAAGTCTCACTTCCCCCCGGTCAAAAGGGCCATCTGAAAAAAGTGTAAAATCCAGAAAGGCAGGACAGGCCATGGAGAACTGGGAGCCTTGTTATGCTGATGGGCGGGATGTAAATTGCCAACAGACACTGGGGAGAAGTGTACGGTGCTTCCTGAAACATCTAAAAAACAAAGCAACAGAGCCTAGGGCACTTCCACTTATGGTCCTATAGCTTAGGGAAATTAAAATCAAAAAGACACAGCCACCCCAAAGTTTGGGACGCCTCTGTTTATAAGAACCTCGTTTACCGTACAAGTTCAATATCACAGAAAGTGAAAAATGGATAAAGAACTTATTGTACTTATGTACAATGCAGTATCACTCAGCAATGAAATCTAGGTCATCAGGCCCGTAGAAGCATAATGAGTGGATTCAGGTACGATGATTCTAACTGAAATAAGTCACACAGAAAAAGAAACATCATAAGATATCACTAATACACGGAATGTAAACTTGGCTACACAGGAACTGAATTACAGAACAGAACAGGGTCTCAAATTTAGAAAACCAACATATGCTTGCTTAAGTGGAAAGGTGAGTTGGGGTGCTGCATAAAACCAGAGATTGAAATGAGCACAGATAAAGTTCCTTAAGCCAAATATGGAATAGACAAGAGCTACTCCTTGCTCAACGAAATGGACTCAACACCACATATTAAACGCCTAAGAATGTACCTGACTAGTAAGTATCTTAAAACCTATGGATTGCTATGTCTCCAAAAGAGAATCAAGCGTGTGTACAGGGGCATAAACGCAGCAGTGATAGGATTGGAGAGGTTCGGTGAGCAAATGAAGACCCTTTGAAGTCATATTGCATGGTACCCATTCCACGGGTTTCAACTACCCAGGTTTAAGGTATTCTTCCTTCAGCTAAAACATGCATGTGGAACCTAGAGTATGATCAACCATGTGATTGGGAGACGTGTTCAAATATGTCTCAGTTTTCCTCCCCTGGTACTCGGGTGCAACATTCCAGACGCTTTACTAACACTCTCCCCACTTGGAGAGTCAGCGCCTTTAACCTCCTGTTTGGCCCAGTTTGCAATTTCTGCGGAAGATGAACAGGAATAGGGAGAACCAATGAGAGACTAGCTGGAGGTGTCTGGACGGGCAAATTTAACTCTCATTTCCCACCAGGAAGAGGACATAACCAAAGGCTCAGCGTGCCGTGCCGGAACCAGATTAGGGCCTGAAGCCATCCTGCGGTGTTGCAGCCAGCTCAAAAGAAAGCGAGTTGAAGAAAGGAGCTCAGGGGCACTGTAATTACAAACCTGCAGAGTTATAAATGACAGCTATCGTCCAAAAATATACTGAAGTTAGGCTGCCAAGAGGACTTGAAAGCGGGGCAGAATTGCAGGAAACCGATTTCAGGAGGTAGACTGGAATTGCATTGAAAGCATAGGAAAAGAGGCAGAACGTCCACAATGATACACTTGGCCAAAAAGGGCGTATGCGTTTTTTCCTGAATATATTCAGGAAAAAACGCATACGCCCTTTTTGGCCAACCAAGCAAGCTTGCAAAGGAAATCTGCACTACAATGAAGTCTCACTTCCCCCCGGTCAAAAGGGCCATCTGAAAAAAGTGTAAAATCCAGAAAGGCAGGACAGGCCATGGAGAACTGGGAGCCTTGTTATGCTGATGGGCGGGATGTAAATTGCCAACAGACACTCGGGAGAAGTGTATGGTGTTTCCTGAAACATCTAAAAAACAAAGCAACAGAGCCTAGGGCACTTCCACTTATGGTCCTATAGCTTAGGGAAATTAAAATCAAAAAGACACAGCCACCCCAAAGTTTGGGACGCCTCTGTTTACAAGAACCTCGTTTACAGTACAAGTTCAACATCGCAGAAAGTGAAAAATGGATAAAGAAGTTGTGGTATTAACTTACAAAGCAATATCACTCAGCAATGAAATCTATGTCATCAGGCCCTTAACAGCACAATGAGTGGATTCAGGTATGATGATTCTAACTGAAATAAGTCACACAGAAAAAGAAACATCATAAGATATCAGTAATACACGGAATGTAAACTTGGCTACACAGGAACTGAATTCCAAAACAGAACAGGGTCTCAAATTTAGAAAACCAACTTATGCTTGCTTAAGGGGAAAGGTGAGTTGGGGTGCTGCATAAAACCAGAGATTGAAATGAGCACAGATAAAGTTCCTTAAGCCAAATATGGAATAGACAAGAGCTACTCCTTGATCAACGAAATGGACTCAACACCGCATATTAAACGCCTAAGAATGTACCTGACTAGTAAGTATCTTAAAACCTATGGATTGCTATGTCTCCGAAAGAGAATCAAGCATGTGTACAGGGGCATAAACGCAGCAGTGATAGGATTGGAGAGGTTCGGTGAGCAAATGAAGACCCTTTGAAGTCATATTGCATGGTACCCATTCCACGGGTTTCAACTACCCAGGTTTAAGGTATTCTTCCTTCAGCTAAAACATGCATGTGGAACCTAGAGTATGATCAACCATGTGATCGGGAGACGTGTTCAAACATGTCTCAGTTTTCGTACCCTGGTACTCGGGTGCAACATTCCAGACGCTTTACTGACACTCTCCCGACTTGGAGAGTCAGTCCCTTTAACCTCCTGTTTGGCCCAGTTTGCAATTTCTGCGGAAGATGAACAGGCATAGCGAGAACCAATGAGAGACTAGCTGGAGGTGTCTGGACGGGCAAATTTAACTCTCATTTCCCATCAGGAAGAGAATATAACCAAAGGCTCAGCGTGCCGTGCCGGAACCAGATTAGGGACTGAAGCCATCCTGCGGTGTTGGGGCCAGGTCACAAGAAAGTGAGTTGAAGAAAGGAGCTCAGGGGCACTGTAATTCACAAACCTGCAGAGTTATAAATGACAGCTATCGTCCAAAAATATACTGAAGTAAGGCTGCCAAGAGGACTTGAAAGCGGGGCAGAATTGCAGGAGACCGATTTCAGGAGGTAGACTGGAATTGCATTGAAAGTATAGGAAAAGAGGCAGAACGTCCACAATGATGCACTTGGCCAAAAAGGGCGTATGCGTTTTTTCCTGAATATATTCAGGAAAAAACGCATACGCCCTTTTTGGCCAACCAAGCAAGCTTGCAAAGGAAATCTGCACTACAATGAAGTCTCACTTCCCCCCGGTCAAAAGGGCCATCTGAAAAAAGTGTAAAATCCAGAAAGGCAGGACAGGCCATGGAGAACTGGGAGCCTTGTTATGCTGATAGGCGGGATGTAAATTGCCAACAGACACTCGGGAGAAGTGTACGGTGCTTCCTGAAACATCTAAAAAACAAAGCAAGAGAGCCTAGGGCACTTCCACTTATGGTCCTATAGCTTAGGGAAATTAAAATCAAAAAGACACAGCCACCCCAAAGTTTGGGACGCCTCTGTTTTCAAGAACCTCGTTTACCGTACAAGTTCAATATCACAGAAAGTGAAAAATGGATAAAGAACTTATTGTACTTACGTACAATGCAGTATCACTCAGCAATGAAATCTAGGTCATCAGGCCCGTAGAAGCATAATGAGTGGATTCAGGTACGATGATTCTAACTGAAATAAGTCACACAGAAAAAGAAACATCATAAGATATCACTAATACACGGAATGAAAACTTGGCTACACAGGAACTGAATTACAGAACAGAACAGGGTCTCAAATTTAGAAAACCAACTTATGCTTGCTTAAGTGGAAAGGTGAGTTGGGGTGCTGCATAAAACCAGAGATTGAAATGAGCACAGATAAAGTTCCTTAAGCCAAATATGGAATAGACAAGAGCTACTCCTTGCTCAACGAAATGGACTCAACACCCCATATTAAACGCCTAAGAATGTACCTGACTAGTAAGTATCATAAAACCTATGTATTGCTATGTCTCCAAAAGAGAATCTAGCGTGTGTACAGGGGCATAAACGCAGCAGTGATAGGATTGGAGAGGTTCGGTGAGCAAATGAAGACCCTTTGAAGTCATATTGCATGGTACCCATTCCACGGGTTTCAACTACCCAGGTTTAAGGTATTCTTCCTTCAGCTAAAACATGCATGTGGAACCTAGAGTATGATCAACCATGTGATCGGGAGACGTGTTCAAACATGTCTCAGTTTTCGTACCCTGGTACTCGGGTGCAACATTCCAGACGCTTTACTGACACTCTCCCGACTTGGAGAGTCAGTCCCTTTAACCTCCTGTTTGGCCCAGTTTGCAATTTCTGCGGAAGATGAACAGGCATAGTGAGAACCAATGAGAGACTAGCTGGAGGTGTCTGGACGGGCAAATTTAACTCACATTTCCCACCAGGAAGAGGAATTAACCAAAGGCTCAGCGTGCCGTGTCGGAACCAGATTAGGGCCTGAAGCCATCCTGCGGTGTTGCGGCCAGCTCACAAGAAAGCGAGTTGAAGAAAGGAGCTCAGGGGCACTGTAATTCACAATCCTGCAGAATTATAAATGACAGCTATCGTCCAAAAATATACTGAAGTAAGGCTGCCAAGAGGACTTGAAGGCAGGGCAGAATTGCAGGAAACCGATTTCAGGAGGTAGACTGGAATTGCATTGAAAGCATAGGAAAAGAGGCAGAACGTCCACAATGATGCACTTGGCCAAAAAGGGCGTATGCGTTTTTTCCTGAATATATTCAGGAAAAAACGCATACGCCCTTTTTGGCCAACCAAGCAAGCTTGCAAAGGAAATCTGCACTACAATGAAGTCTCACTTCCCCCCGGTCAAAAGGGCCATCTGAAAAAAGTGTAAAATCCAGAAAGGCAGGACAGGCCATGGAGAACTGGGAGCCTTGTTATGCTGATGGGCGGGATGTAAATTGCCAACAGACAATCGGGAGAAGTGTATGGTGCTTCCTGAAACATCTAAAAAACAAAGCAACAGAGCCTAGGGCACTTCCACTTATGGTCCTATAGCTTAGGGAAATTAAAATCAAAAAGACACAGCCACCCCAAAGTTTGGGACGCCTCTGTTTACAAGAACCTCGTTTACCGTACAAGTTCAATATCACAGAAAGTGAAAAATGGATAAAGAACTTATTGTACTTACGTACAATGCAGTATCACTCAGCAATGAAATCTAGGTCATCAGGCCCGTAGAAGCATAATGAGTGGATTCAGGTACGATGATTCTAACTGAAATAAGTCACACAGAAAAAGAAACATCATAAGATATCACTAATACACGGAATGTAAACTTGGCTACACAGGAACTGAATTCCAAAACAGAACAGGGTCTCAAATTTAGAAAACCAACTTATGCTTGCTTAAGGGGAAATGTGAGTTGGGGTGCTGCATAAAACCAGAGATTGAAATGAGCACAGATAAAGTTCCTTAAGCCAAATATGGAATAGACAAGAGCTACTCCTTGCTCAACGAAATGGACTCAACACCCCATATTAAACGCCTAAGAATGTACCTGACTAGTAAGTATCTTAAAACCTATGGATTGCTATGTCTCCAAAAGAGAATCAAGCGTGTGTACAGGGGCATAAACGCAGCAGTGATAGGATTGGAGAGGTTTGGTGAGCAAATGAAGACCCTTTGAAGTCATATTGCATGGTACCCATTCCACGGGTCTCCACTCTCCAGGTTTAAGGTATTCTTCCTTCAGCTAAAACATGCATGTGGAACCCAGAGTATGATCAACCGTGTGAACGGGAGACGTGTTCAAATATGTCTCAGTTTTCGTACCCTGGTACTCGGGTGCAACATTCCAGACGCTTTACTAACACCCTCCCGACTTGGAGAGTCAGTCCCTTTAACCTCCTGTTTGGCCCAGTTTGCAATTTCTGCGGAAGATGAACAGGAATAGGGAGAACCAATGAGAGACTAGCTGGAGGTGTCTGGACGGGCAAATTTAACTCTCATTTCCCACCAGGAAGAGGAATTAACCAAAGGCTCAGCGTGCCGTGCCGGAACCAGATTAGGGCCTGAAGCCATCCTGCGGTGTTGCGGCCAGCTCTAAAGAAAGCGAGTTGAAGAAAGGAGCTCAGGGGCACTGTAATTACAAACCTGCAGAGTTATACATGACAGCTATCGTCCAAAAATATACTGAAGTTAGGCTGCCAAGAGGACTTGAAAGCGGGGCAGAATTGCAGGAAACCGATTTCAGGAGGTAGACTGGAATTGCATTGAAAGCATAGGAAAAGAGGCAGAACGTCCACAATGATACACTTGGCCAAAAAGGGCGTATGCGTTTTTTCCTGAATATATTCAGGAAAAAACGCATACGCCCTTTTTGGCCAACCAAGCAAGCTTGCAAAGGAAATCTGCACTACAATGAAGTCTCACTTCCCCCCGGTCAAAAGGGCCATCTGAAAAAAGTGTAAAATCCAGAAAGGCAGGACAGGCCATGGAGAACTGGGAGCCTTGTTATGCTGATGGGCGGGATGTAAATTGCCAACAGACACTCGGGAGAAGTGTATGGTGTTTCCTGAAACATCTAAAAAACAAAGCAACAGAGCCTAGGGCACTTCCACTTATGGTCCTATAGCTTAGGGAAATTAAAATCAAAAAGACACAGCCACCCCAAAGTTTGGGACGCCTCTGTTTACAAGAACCTCGTTTACAGTACAAGTTCAACATCGCAGAAAGTGAAAAATGGATAAAGAAGTTGTGGTATTAACTTACAAAGCAATATCACTCAGCAATGAAATCTATGTCATCAGGCCCTTAACAGCACAATGAGTGGATTCAGGTATGATGATTCTAACTGAAATAAGTCACACAGAAAAAGAAACATCATAAGATATCAGTAATACACGGAATGTAAACTTGGCTACACAGGAACTGAATTCCAAAACAGAACAGGGTCTCAAATTTAGAAAACCAACTTATGCTTGCTTAAGGGGAAAGGTGAGTTGGGGTGCTGCATAAAACCAGAGATTGAAATGAGCACAGATAAAGTTCCTTAAGCCAAATATGGAATAGACAAGAGCTACTCCTTGCTCAACGAAATGGACTCAACACCGCATATTAAACGCCTAAGAATGTACCTGACTAGTAAGTATCTTAAAACCTATGGATTGCTATGTCTCCGAAAGAGAATCAAGCATGTGTACAGGGGCATAAACGCAGCAGTGATAGGATTGGAGAGGTTCGGTGAGCAAATGAAGACCCTTTGAAGTCATATTGCATGGTACCCATTCCACGGGTTTCAACTACCCAGGTTTAAGGTATTCTTCCTTCAGCTAAAACATGCATGTGGAACCTAGAGTATGATCAACCATGTGATCGGGAGACGTGTTCAAACATGTCTCAGTTTTCGTACCCTGCTACTCGGGTGCAACATTCCAGACGCTTTACTGACACTCTCCCGACTTGGAGAGTCAGTCCCTTTAACCTCCTGTTTGGCCCAGTTTGCAATTTCTGCGGAAGATGAACAGGCATAGTGAGAACCAATGAGAGACTAGCTGGAGGTGTCTGGACGGGCAAATTTAACTCTCATTTCCCACCAGGAAGAGGAATTAACCAAAGGCTCAGCGTGCCGTGCCGGAACCAGATTAGGGCCTGAAGCCATCCTGCGGTGTTGCGGCCAGCTCACAAGAAAGCGAGTTGAAGAAAGGAGCTCAGGGGCACTGTAATTCACAAACCTGCAGAGTTATAAATGACAGCTATCGTCCAAAAATATACTGAAGTAAGGCTGCCAAGAGGACTTGAAAGCGGGGCAGAATTGCAGGAGACCGATTTCAGGAGGTAGACTGGAATTGCATTGAAAGCATAGGAAAAGAGGCAGAACGTCCACAATGATGCACTTGGCCAAAAAGGGCGTATGCGTTTTTTCCTGAATATATTC
Organism: Pseudorca crassidens; assembly: GCF_039906515.1. Taxonomy (NCBI): domain Eukaryota; kingdom Metazoa; phylum Chordata; class Mammalia; order Artiodactyla; family Delphinidae; genus Pseudorca; species Pseudorca crassidens. The sequence continues at coordinate 3,184,231 of NW_027136302.1, read as the reverse complement.
AGGAAAAAACGCATACGCCCTTTTTGGCCAACCAAGCAAACTTGCAAAGGAAATCTGCACTACAATGAAGTCTCACTTCCCCCCGGTCAAAAGGGCCATCTGAAAAAAGTGTAAAATCCAGAAAGGCAGGACAGGCCATGGAGAACTGGGAGCCTTGTTATGCTGATGGGTGGGATGTAAATTGCCAACAGACACTCGGGAGAAGTGTATGGTGTTTCCTGAAACATCTAAAAAACAAAGCAACAGAGCCTAGGGCACTTCCACTTATGGTCCTATAGCTTAGGGAAATTAAAATCAAAAAGACACAGCCACCCCAAAGTTTGGGACGCCTCTGTTTACAAGAACCTCGTTTACAGTACAAGTTCAACACCGCAGAAAGTGAAAAATGGATAAAGAAGTTGTGGTATTAACTTACAAAGCAATATCACTCAGCAATGAAATCTATGTCATCAGGCCCTTAACAGCACAATGAGTGGATTCAGGTATGATGATTCTAACTGAAATAAGTCACACAGAAAAAGAAACATCATAAGATATCAGTAATACACGGAATGTAAACTTGGCTACACAGGAACTGAATTCCAAAACAGAACAGGGTCTCAAATTTAGAAAACCAACTTATGCTTGCTTAAGGGGAAAGGTGAGTTGGGGTGCTGCATAAAACCAGAGATTGAAATGAGCACAGATAAAGTTCCTTAAGCCAAATATGGAATAGACAAGAGCTACTCCTTGCTCAACGAAATGGACTCAACACCGCATATTAAACGCCTAAGAATGTACCTGACTAGTAAGTATCTTAAAACCTATGGATTGCTATGTCTCCGAAAGAGAATCAAGCATGTGTACAGGGGCATAAACGCAGCAGTGATAGGATTGGAGAGGTTCGGTGAGCAAATGAAGACCCTTTGAAGTCATATTGCATGGTACCCATTCCACGGGTTTCAACTACCCAGGTTTAAGGTATTCTTCCTTCAGCTAAAACATGCATGTGGAACCTAGAGTATGATCAACCATGTGATCGGGAGACGTGTTCAAACATGTCTCAGTTTTCGTACCCTGCTACTCGGGTGCAACATTCCAGACGCTTTACTGACACTCTCCCGACTTGGAGAGTCAGTCCCTTTAACCTCCTGTTTGGCCCAGTTTGCAATTTCTGCGGAAGATGAACAGGCATAGTGAGAACCAATGAGAGACTAGCTGGAGGTGTCTGGACGGGCAAATTTAACTCTCATTTCCCACCAGGAAGAGGAATTAACCAAAGGCTCAGCGTGCCGTGCCGGAACCAGATTAGGGCCTGAAGCCATCCTGCGGTGTTGCGGCCAGCTCACAAGAAAACGAGTTGAAGAAAGGAGCTCAGGGGCACTGTAATTCACAAACCTGCAGAGTTATAAATGACAGCTATCGTCCAAAAATATACTGAAGTAAGGCTGCCAAGAGGACTTGAAAGCGGGGCAGAATTGCAGGAGACCGATTTCAGGAGGTAGACTGGAATTGCATTGAAAGCATAGGAAAAGAGGCAGAACGTCCACAATGATGCACTTGGCCAAAAAGGGCGTATGCGTTTTTTCCTGAATATATTCAGGAAAAAACGCATACGCCCTTTTTGGCCAACCAAGCAAACTTGCAAAGGAAATCTGCACTACAATGAAGTCTCACTTCCCCCCGGTCAAAAGGGCCATCTGAAAAAAGTGTAAAATCCAGAAAGGCAGGACAGGCCATGGAGAACTGGGAGCCTTGTTATGCTGATGGGCGGGATGTAAATTGCCAACAGACACTCGGGAGAAGTGTATGGTGTTTCCTGAAACATCTAAAAAACAAAGCAACAGAGCCTAGGGCACTTCCACTTATGGTCCTATAGCTTAGGGAAATTAAAATCAAAAAGACACAGCCACCCCAAAGTTTGGGACGCCTCTGTTTACAAGAACCTCGTTTACAGTACAAGTTCAACACCGCAGAAAGTGAAAAATGGATAAAGAAGTTGTGGTATTAACTTACAAAGCAATATCACTCAGCAATGAAATCTATGTCATCAGGCCCTTAACAGCACAATGAGTGGATTCAGGTATGATGATTCTAACTGAAATAAGTCACACAGAAAAAGAAACATCATAAGATATCAGTAATACACGGAATGTAAACTTGGCTACACAGGAACTGAATTCCAAAACAGAACAGGGTCTCAAATTTAGAAAACCAACTTATGCTTGCTTAAGGGGAAAGGTGAGTTGGGGTGCTGCATAAAACCAGAGATTGAAATGAGCACAGATAAAGTTCCTTAAGCCAAATATGGAATAGACAAGAGCTACTCCTTGCTCAACGAAATGGACTCAACACCGCATATTAAACGCCTAAGAATGTACCTGACTAGTAAGTATCTTAAAACCTATGGATTGCTATGTCTCCGAAAGAGAATCAAGCATGTGTACAGGGGCATAAACGCAGCAGTGATAGGATTGGAGAGGTTCGGTGAGCAAATGAAGACCCTTTGAAGTCATATTGCATGGTACCCATTCCACGGGTTTCAACTACCCAGGTTTAAGGTATTCTTCCTTCAGCTAAAACATGCATGTGGAACCTAGAGTATGATCAACCATGTGATCGGGAGACGTGTTCAAACATGTCTCAGTTTTCGTACCCTGGTACTCGGGTGCAATATTCCAGACGCTTTACTGACACTCTCCCGACTTGGAGAGTCAGTCCCTTTAACCTCCTGTTTGGCCCAGTTTGCAATTTCTGCGGAAGATGAACAGGCATAGTGAGAACCAATGAGAGACCAGCTGGAGGTGTCTGGACGGGCAAATTTAACTCTCATTTCCCACCAGGAAGAGGAATTAACCAAAGGCTCAGCATGCCGTGCCGGAACCAGATTAGGGCCTGAAGCCATCCTGCGGTGTTGCGGCCAGCTCACAAGAAAGCGAGTTGAAGAAAGGAGCTCAGGGGCACTGTAATTCACAATCCTGCAGAGTTATAAATGACAGCTATCGTCCAAAAATATACTGAAGTAAGGCTGCCAAGAGGACTTGAAAGCGGGGCAGAATTGCAGGAGACCGATTTCAGGAGGTAGACTGGAATTGCATTGAAAGCATAGGAAAAGAGGCAGAACGTCCACAATGATGCACTTGGCCAAAAAGGGCGTATGCGTTTTTTCCTGAATATATTCAGGAAAAAACTCATACGCCCTTTTTGGCCAACCAAGCAAACTTGCAAAGGAAATCTGCACTACAATGAAGTCTCACTTCCCCCCGGTCAAAAGGGCCATCTGAAAAAAGTGTAAAATCCAGAAAGGCAGGACAGGCCATGGAGAACTGGGAGCCTTGTTATGCTGATGGGCGGGATGTAAATTACCAACAGACACTCGGGAGAAGTGTATGCTGTTTCCTGAAACATCTAAAACACAAAGCAACAGAGCCTAGGGCACTTCCACTTATGGTCCTATAGCTTAGGGAAATTAAAATCAAAAAGACACAGCCACCCCAAAGTTTGGGACGCCTCTGTTTACAAGAACCTCATTTACCATACAAGTTCAATATCACAGAAAGTGAAAAATGGATAAAGAACTTGTGGTACTTATGTACAATGCAGTATCACTCAGCAATGAAATCTATGTCATCAGGCCCGTAGCAGCATAATGAGTGGATTCAGGTACGATGATTCTAACTGAAATAAGTCACACAGAAAAAGAAACATCATAAGATATCACTAATACACGGAATGTAAACTTGGCTACACAGGAACTGAATTCCAAAACAGAACAGGGTCTCAAATTTAGAAAACCAACTTATGCTTGCTTAAGGGGAAATGTGAGTTGGGGTGCTGCATAAAACCAGAGATTGAAATGAGCACAGATAAAGTTCCTTAAGCCAAATATGGAATAGACAAGAGCTACTCCTTGCTCAACGAAATGGACTCAACACCCCATATTAAACGCCTAAGAATGTACCTGACTAGTAAGTATCTTAAAACCTATGGATTGCTATGTCTCCAAAAGAGAATCAAGCGTGTGTACAGGGGCATAAATGCAGCAGGGATAGGATTGGAGAGGTTCGGTGAGCAAATGAAGACCCTTTGAAGTCATATTGCATGGTACCCATTACACGTGTCTCAACTCTCCAAGGTTAAGATATTCTTCCTTCAGCTAAAACATGCATGTGGAGCCCAGAGTATGATCAACTGTGTGAAGGGGAGACATGTTCAAATATGTCTCAGTTTTCCTCCCCTGGTACTCGGGTGCAACATTCCAGACGCTTTACTAACACTCTCCCCACTTGGAGAGTCAGCGCCTTTAACCTCCTGTTTGGCCCAGTTTGCAATTTCTGCGGAAGATGAACAGGAATAGGGAGAACCAATGAGAGCCTAGCTGGAGGTGTCTGGACGGGTAAATTTAACTCTCATTTCCCACCAGGAAGAGGAAATAACCAAAGGCTCAGCATGCCGTGCCGGAACAAGTTTAGGGCCTGAAGCCATCCTGCGGTGTTGCGGCCAGCTCACAAGAAAGCGAGTTGAAGAAAGGAGCTCAGGGGCACTGTAATTCACAAACCTGCAGAGTTATAAATGACAGCTATCGTCCAAAAATATACTGAAGTAAGGCTGCCAAGAGGACTTGAAAGCGGGGCAGAATTGCAGGAAACCGATTTCAGGAGGTAGACTGGAATTGCATTGAAAGCATAGGAAAAGAGGCAGAACGTCCACAATGATGCACTTGGCCAAAAAGGGCGTATGCGTTTTTTCCTGAATATATTCAGGAAAAAACGCATACGCCCTTTTTGGCCAAGCAAGCAAGCTTGCAAAGGAAATCTGCACTACAATGAAGTCTCACTTCCCCCTGGTCAAAAGGGCCATCTGAAAAAAGTGTAAAATCCAGAAAGGCAGGACAGGCCATGGAGAACTGGGAGCCTTGTTATGCTGATGGGCGGGATGTAAATTGCCAACAGACACTCGGGAGAAGTGTATGGTGTTTCCTGAAACATCTAAAACACAAAGCAACAGAGCCTAGGGTACTTCCACTTATGGTCCTATAGCTTATGGAAATTAAAATCAAAAAGACACAGCCACCCCAAAGTTTGGGACGCCTCTGTTTACAAGAACCTCGTTTACAGTACAAGTTCAACATCGCAGAAAGTGAAAAATGGATAAAGAAGTTGTGGTATTTACTTACAAAGCAATATCACTCAGCAATGAAATCTATGTCATCAGGCCCTTAGCAGCACAATGAGTGGATTCAGGTATGATGATTCTAACTGAAATAAGTCACACAGAAAAAGAAACATCATAAGATATCAGTAATACACGGAATGTAAACTTGGCTACACAGGAACTGAATTCCAAAACAGAACAGGGTCTCAAATTTAGAAAACCAACTTATGCTTGCTTAAGGGGAAAGGTGAGTTGGGGTGTAGCATAAAACCAGAGGTTGAAATGAGCACAGATAAAGTTCCTTAAGCCAAATATGGAATAGACAAGAGCTACTCCTTGCTCAATGAAATGGACCCAACACCGCATATTAAACGCCTAAGAATGTACCTGACTAGTAAGTATCTTAAAACCTATGGATTGCTATGTCTCCGAAAGAGAATCAAGCATGTGTACAGGGGCATAAACGCAGCAGTGATAGGATTGGAGAGGTTCGGTGAGCAAATGAAGACCCTTTGAAGTCATATTGCATGGTACCCATTCCACGGGTTTCAACTACCCAGGTTTAAGGTATTCTTCCTTCAGCTAAAACATGCATGTGGAACCTAGAGTATGATCAACCATGTGATCGGGAGACGTGTTCAAACATGTCTCAGTTTTCGTACCCTGCTACTCGGGTGCAACATTCCAGATGCTTTACTGACACTCTCCCGACTTGGAGAGTCAGTCCCTTTAACCTCCTGTTTGGCCCAGTTTGCAATTTCTGCGGAAGATGAACAGGCATAGTGAGAACCAATGAGAGACTAGCTGGAGGTGTCTGGACGGGCAAATTTAACTCTCATTTCCCACCAGGAAGAGGAATTAACCAAAGGCTCAGCGTGCCGTGCCGGAACCAGATTAGGGCCTGAAGCCATCCTGCGGTGTTGCGGCCAGCTCACAAGAAAGCGAGTTGAAGAAAGGAGCTCAGGGGCACTGTAATTCACAAACCTGCAGAGTTATAAATGACAGCTATCGTCCAAAAATATACTGAAGTAAGGCTGCCAAGAGGACTTGAAAGCGGGGCAGAATTGCAGGAGACCGATTTCAGGAGGTAGACTGGAATTGCATTGAAAGCATAGGAAAAGAGGCAGAACGTCCACAATGATGCACTTGGCCAAAAAGGGCGTATGCGTTTTTTCCTGAATATATTCAGGAAAAAACGCATACGCCCTTTTTGGCCAACCAAGCAATCTTGCAAAGGAAATCTGCACTACAATGAAGTCTCACTTCCCCCCGGTCAAAAGGGCCATCTGAAAAAAGTGTAAAATCCAGAAAGGCAGGACAGGCCATGGAGAACTGGGAGCCTTGTTATGCTGATGGGCGGGATGTAAATTGCCAACAGACACTCGGGAGAAGTGTATGGTGTTTCCTGAAACATCTAAAAAACAAAGCAACAGAGCCTAGGGCACTTCCACTTATGGTCCTATAGCTTAGGGAAATTAAAATCAAAAAGACACAGCCACCCCAAAGTTTGGGACGCCTCTGTTTACAAGAACCTCGTTTACAGTACAAGTTCAACACCGCAGAAAGTGAAAAATGGATAAAGAAGTTGTGGTTTTAACTTACAAAGCAATATCACTCAGCAATGAAATCTATGTCATCAGGCCCTTAACAGCACAATGAGTGGATTCAGGTATGATGATTCTAACTGAAATAAGTCACACAGAAAAAGAAACATCATAAGATATCAGTAATACACGGAATGTAAACTTGGCTACACAGGAACTGAATTCCAAAACAGAACAGGGTCTCAAATTTAGAAAACCAACTTATGCTTGCTTAAGGGGAAAGGTGAGTTGGGGTGCTGCATAAAACCAGAGATTGAAATGAGCACAGATAAAGTTCCTTAAGCCAAATATGGAATAGACAAGAGCTACTCCTTGCTCAACGAAATGGACTCAACACCGCATATTAAACGCCTAAGGATGTACCTGACTAGTAAGTATCTTAAAACCTATGGATTGCTATGTCTCCGAAAGAGAATCAAGCATGTGTACAGGGGCATAAACGCAGCAGTGATAGGATTGGAGAGGTTCGGTGAGCAAATGAAGACCCTTTGAAGTCATATTGCATGGTACCCATTCCACGGGTTTCAACTACCCAGGTTTAAGGTATTCTTCCTTCAGCTAAAACATGCATGTGGAACCTAGAGTATGATCAACCATGTGATCGGGAGACGTGTTCAAACATGTCTCAGTTTTCGTACCCTGGTACTCGGGTGCAATATTCCAGACGCTTTACTGACACTCTCCCGACTTGGAGAGTCAGTCCCTTTAACCTCCTGTTTGGCCCAGTTTGCAATTTCTGCGGAAGATGAACAGGCATAGTGAGAACCAATGAGAGACTAGCTGGAGGTGTCTGGACGGGCAAATTTAACTCTCATTTCCCACCAGGAAGAGGAATTAACCAAAGGCTCAGCGTGCCGTGCCGGAACCAGATTAGGGCCTGAAGCCATCCTGCGGTGTTGCGGCCAGCTCACAAGAAAGCGAGTTGAAGAAAGGAGCTCAGGGGCACTGTAATTCACAAACCTGCAGAGTTATAAATGACAGCTATCGTCCAAAAATATACTGAAGTAAGGCTGCCAAGAGGACTTGAAAGCGGGGCAGAATTGCAGGAAACCGATTTCAGGAGGTAGACTGGAATTGCATTGAAAGCATAGGAAAAGAGGCAGAACGTCCACAATGATGCACTTGGCCAAAAAGGGCGTATGCGTTTTTTCCTGAATATATTCAGGAAAAAACGCATACGCCCTTTTTGGCCAAGCAAGCAAGCTTGCAAAGGAAATCTGCACTACAATGAAGTCTCACTTCCCCCTGGTCAAAAGGGCCATCTGAAAAAAGTGTAAAATCCAGAAAGGCAGGACAGGCCATGGAGAACTGGGAGCCTTGTTATGCTGATGGGCGGGATGTAAATTGCCAACAGACACTCGGGAGAAGTGTATGGTGTTTCCTGAAACATCTAAAACACAAAGCAACAGAGCCTAGGGTACTTCCACTTATGGTCCTATAGCTTATGGAAATTAAAATCAAAAAGACACAGCCACCCCAAAGTTTGGGACGCCTCTGTTTACAAGAACCTCGTTTACAGTACAAGTTCAACATCGCAGAAAGTGAAAAATGGATAAAGAAGTTGTGGTATTTACTTACAAAGCAATATCACTCAGCAATGAAATCTATGTCATCAGGCCCTTAGCAGCACAATGAGTGGATTCAGGTATGATGATTCTAACTGAAATAAGTCACACAGAAAAAGAAACATCATAAGATATCAGTAATACACGGAATGTAAACTTGGCTACACAGGAACTGAATTCCAAAACAGAACAGGGTCTCAAATTTAGAAAACCAACTTATGCTTGCTTAAGGGGAAAGGTGAGTTGGGGTGTAGCATAAAACCAGAGGTTGAAATGAGCACAGATAAAGTTCCTTAAGCCAAATATGGAATAGACAAGAGCTACTCCTTGCTCAATGAAATGGACCCAACACCGCATATTAAACGCCTAAGAATGTACCTGACTAGTAAGTATCTTAAAACCTATGGATTGCTATGTCTCCGAAAGAGAATCAAGCATGTGTACAGGGGCATAAACGCAGCAGTGATAGGATTGGAGAGGTTCGGTGAGCAAATGAAGACCCTTTGAAGTCATATTGCATGGTACCCATTCCACGGGTTTCAACTACCCAGGTTTAAGGTATTCTTCCTTCAGCTAAAACATGCATGTGGAACCTAGAGTATGATCAACCATGTGATCGGGAGACGTGTTCAAACATGTCTCAGTTTTCGTACCCTGGTACTCGGGTGCAACATTCCAGATGCTTTACTGACACTCTCCCGACTTGGAGAGTCAGTCCCTTTAACCTCCTGTTTGGCCCAGTTTGCAATTTCTGCGGAAGATGAACAGGCATAGTGAGAACCAATGAGAGACTAGCTGGAGGTGTCTGGACGGGCAAATTTAACTCTCATTTCCCACCAGGAAGAGGAATTAACCAAAGGCTCAGCGTGCCGTGCCGGAACCAGATTAGGGCCTGAAGCCATCCTGCGGTGTTGCGGCCAGCTCACAAGAAAGCGAGTTGAAGAAAGGAGCTCAGGGGCACTGTAATTCACAAACCTGCAGAGTTATAAATGACAGCTATCGTCCAAAAATATACTGAAGTAAGACTGCCAAGAGGACTTGAAAGCGGGGCAGAATTGCAGGAGACCGATTTCAGGAGGTAGACTGGAATTGCATTGAAAGCATAGGAAAAGAGGCAGAACGTCCACAATGATGCACTTGGCCAAAAAGGGCGTATGCGTTTTTTCCTGAATATATTCAGGAAAAAACGCATACGCCCTTTTTGGCCAACCAAGCAATCTTGCAAAGGAAATCTGCACTACAATGAAGTCTCACTTCCCCCCGGTCAAAAGGGCCATCTGAAAAAAGTGTAAAATCCAGAAAGGCAGGACAGGCCATGGAGAACTGGGAGCCTTGTTATGCTGATGGGCGGGATGTAAATTGCCAACAGACACTCGGGAGAAGTGTATGGTGTTTCCTGAAACATCTAAAAAACAAAGCAACAGAGCCTAGGGCACTTCCACTTATGGTCCTATAGCTTAGGGAAATTAAAATCAAAAAGACACAGCCACCCCAAAGTTTGGGACGCCTCTGTTTACAAGAACCTCGTTTACAGTACAAGGTCAACACCGCAGAAAGTGAAAAATGGATAAAGAAGTTGTGGTATTAACTTACAAAGCAATATCACTCAGCAATGAAATCTATGTCATCAGGCCCTTAACAGCACAATGAGTGGATTCAGGTATGATGATTCTAACTGAAATAAGTCACACAGAAAAAGAAACATCATAAGATATCAGTAATACACGGAATGTAAACTTGGCTACACAGGAACTGAATTCCAAAACAGAACAGGGTCTCAAATTTAGAAAACCAACTTATGCTTGCTTAAGGGGAAAGGTGAGTTGGGGTGCTGCATAAAACCAGAGATTGAAATGAGCACAGATAAAGTTCCTTAAGCCAAATATGGAATAGACAAGAGCTACTCCTTGCTCAACGAAATGGACTCAACACCGCATATTAAACGCCTAAGGATGTACCTGACTAGTAAGTATCTTAAAACCTATGGATTGCTATGTCTCCGAAAGAGAATCAAGCATGTGTACAGGGGCATAAACGCAGCAGTGATAGGATTGGAGAGGTTCGGTGAGCAAATGAAGACCCTTTGAAGTCATATTGCATGGTACCCATTCCACGGGTTTCAACTACCCAGGTTTAAGGTATTCTTCCTTCAGCTAAAACATGCATGTGGAACCTAGAGTATGATCAACCATGTGATCGGGAGACGTGTTCAAACATGTCTCAGTTTTCGTACCCTGGTACTCGGGTGCAATATTCCAGACGCTTTACTGACACTCTCCCGACTTGGAGAGTCAGTCCCTTTAACCTCCTGTTTGGCCCAGTTTGCAATTTCTGCGGAAGATGAACAGGCATAGTGAGAACCAATGAGAGACTAGCTGGAGGTGTCTGGACGGGCAAATTTAACTCTCATTTCCCACCAGGAAGAGGAATTAACCAAAGGCTCAGTGTGCCGTGCCGGAACCAGATTAGGGCCTGAAGCCATCCTGCGGTGTTGCGGCCAGCTCACAAGAAAGCGAGTTGAAGAAAGGAGCTCAGGGGCACTGTAATTCACAAACCTGCAGAGTTATAAATGACAGCTATCGTCCAAAAATATACTGAAGTAAGGCTGCCAAGAGGACTTGAAAGCGGGGCAGAATTGCAGGAGACCGATTTCAGGAGGTAGACTGGAATTGCATTGAAAGCATAGGAAAAGAGGCAGAACGTCCACAATGATGCACTTGGCCAAAAAGGGCGTATGCGTTTTTTCCTGAATATATTCAGGAAAAAACGCATACGCCCTTTTTGGCCAACCAAGCAAACTTGCAAAGGAAATCTGCACTACAATGAAGTCTCACTTCCCCCCGGTCAAAAGGGCCATCTGAAAAAAGTGTAAAATCCAGAAAGGCAGGACAGGCCATGGAGAACTGGGAGCCTTGTTATGCTGATGGGCGGGATGTAAATTGCCAACAGACACTCGGGAGAAGTGTATGCTGTTTCCTGAAACATCTAAAAAACAAAGCAACAGAGCCTAGGGCACTTCCACTTATGGTCCTATAGCTTAGGGAAATTAAAATCAAAAAGACACAGCCACCCCAAAGTTTGGGACGCCTCTGTTTACAAGAACCTCATTTACCATACAAGTTCAATATCACAGAAAGTGAAAAATGGATAAAGAACTTGTGGTACTTATGTACAATGCAGTATCACTCAGCAATGAAATCTATGTCATCAGGCCCGTAGCAGCATAATGAGTGGATTCAGGTACGATGATTCTAACTGAAATAAGTCACACAGAAAAAGAAACATCATAAGATATCACTAATACACGGAATGTAAACTTGGCTACACAGGAACTGAATTCCAAAACAGAACAGGGTCTCAAATTTAGAAAACCAACTTATGCTTGCTTAAGGGGAAATGTGAGTTGGGGTGCTGCATAAAACCAGAGATTGAAATGAGCACAGATAAAGTTCCTTAAGCCAAATATGGAATAGACAAGAGCTACTCCTTGCTCAACGAAATGGACTCAACACCCCATATTAAACGCCTAAGAATGTACCTGACTAGTAAGTATCTTAAAACCTATGGATTGCTATGTCTCCAAAAGAGAATCAAGCGTGTGTACAGGGGCATAAATGCAGCAGGGATAGGATTGGAGAGGTTCGGTGAGCAAATGAAGACCCTTTGAAGTCATATTGCATGGTACCCATTACACGTGTCTCAACTCTCCAAGGTTAAGATATTCTTCCTTCAGCTAAAACATGCATGTGGAGCCCAGAGTATGATCAACCGTGTGAAGGGGAGACATGTTCAAATATGTCTCAGTTTTCCTCCCCTGGTACTCGGGTGCAACATTCCAGACGCTTTACTAACACTCTCCCCACTTGGAGAGTCAGCGCCTTTAACCTCCTGTTTGGCCCAGTTTGCAATTTCTGCGGAAGATGAACAGGAATAGGGAGAACCAATGAGAGCCTAGCTGGAGGTGTCTGGACGGGTAAATTTAACTCTCATTTCCCACCAGGAAGAGGAAATAACCAAAGGCTCAGCATGCCGTGCCGGAACAAGTTTAGGGCCTGAAGCCATCCTGCGGTGTTGCGGCCAGCTCACAAGAAAGCGAGTTGAAGAAAGGAGCTCAGGGGCACTGTAATTCACAAACCTGCAGAGTTATAAATGACAGCTATCGTCCAAAAATATACTGAAGTAAGGCTGCCAAGAGGACTTGAAAGCGGGGCAGAATTGCAGGAAACCGATTTCAGGAGGTAGACTGGAATTGCATTGAAAGCATAGGAAAAGAGGCAGAACGTCCACAATGATGCACTTGGCCAAAAAGGGCGTATGCGTTTTTTCCTGAATATATTCAGGAAAAAACGCATACGCCCTTTTTGGCCAACCAAGCAAGCTTGCAAAGGAAATCTGCACTACAATGAAGTCTCACTTCCCCCTGGTCAAAAGGGACATCTGAAAAAAGTGTAAAATCCAGAAAGGCAGGACAGGCCATGGAGAACTGGGAGCCTTGTTATGCTGATGGGCGGGATGTAAATTGCCAACAGACACTCGGGAGAAGTGTATGGTGTTTCCTGAAACATCTAAAACACAAAGCAACAGAGCCTAGGGTACTTCCACTTATGGTCCTATAGCTTATGGAAATTAAAATCAAAAAGACACAGCCACCCCAAAGTTTGGGACCCCTCTGTTTACAAGAACCTCGTTTACAGTACAAGTTCAACATCGCAGAAAGTGAAAAATGGATAAAGAAGTTGTGGTATTTACTTACAAAGCAATATCACTCAGCAATGAAATCTATGTCATCAGGCCCTTAGCAGCACAATGAGTGGATTCAGGTATGATGATTCTAACTGAAATAAGTCACACAGAAAAAGAAACATCATAAGATATCACTAATACACGGAATGTAAACTTGGCTACACAGGAACTGAATTCCAAAACAGAACAGGGTCTCAAATTTAGAAAACCAACTTATGCTTGCTTAAGGGGAAAGGTGAGTTGGGGTGCTGCATAAAACCAGAGGTTGAAATGAGCACAGATAAAGTTCCTTAAGCCAAATATGGAATAGACAAGAGCTACTCCTTGCTCAATGAAATGGACCCAACACCGCATATTAAACGCCTAAGAATGTACCTGACTAGTAAGTATCTTAAAACCTATGGATTGCTATGTCTCCAAAAGAGAATCAAGCATGTGTACAGGGGCATAAACGCAGCAGTGATAGGATTGGAGAGGTTTGGTGAGCAAATGAAGACCCTTTGAAGTCATATTGCATGGTACACATTACACGGGTCTCAACTCTCCAGGTTTAAGGTATTCTTCCTTCAGCTAAAACATGCATGTGGAACCCAGAGTATGATCAACTGTGTGAACGGGAGACGTGTTCAAATATGTCTCAGTTTTCGTACCCTGGTACTCGGGTGCAACATTCTAGACGCTTTACTAACACTCTCCCCACTTGGAGAGTCAGCGCCTTTAACCTCCTGTTTGGCCCAGTTTGCAATTTCTGCGGAAGATGAACAGGAATAGGGAGAACAAATGAGAGACTAGCTGGAGGTGTCTGGACGGGCAAATTTAACTCTCATTTCCCACCAGGAAGAGGAATTAACCAAAGGCTCAGCGTGCCGTGCCGGAACCAGATTAGGGCCTGAAGCCATCCTGCGGTGTTGCGGCCAGCTCACAAGAAAGCGAGTTGAAGAAAGGAGCTCAGGGGCACTGTAATTCACAAACCTGCAGAGTTATAAATGACAGCTATCGTCCAAAAATATACTGAAGTAAGGCTGCCAAGAGGACTTGAAAGCGGGGCAGAATTGCAGGAGACCGATTTCAGGAGGTAGACTGGAATTGCATTGAAAGCATAGGAAAAGAGGCAGAACGTCCACAATGATGCACTTGGCCAAAAAGGGCGTATGCGTTTTTTCCTGAATATATTCAGGAAAAAACGCATACGCCCTTTTTGGCCAACCAAGCAAACTTGCAAAGGAAATCTGCACTACAATGAAGTCTCACTTCCCCCCGGTCAAAAGGGCCATCTGAAAAAAGTGTAAAATCCAGAAAGGCAGGACAGGCCATGGAGAACTGGGAGCCTTGTTATGCTGATGGGCGGGATGTAAATTGCCAACAGACACTCGGGAGAAGTGTATGCTGTTTCCTGAAACATCTAAAACACAAAGCAACAGAGCCTAGGGCACTTCCACTTATGGTCCTATAGCTTAGGGAAATTAAAATCAAAAAGACACAGCCACCCCAAAGTTTGGGACGCCTCTGTTTACAAGAACCTCATTTACCATACAAGTTCAATATCACAGAAAGTGAAAAATGGATAAAGAACTTGTGGTACTTATGTACAATGCAGTATCACTCAGCAATGAAATCTATGTCATCAGGCCCGTAGCAGCATAATGAGTGGATTCAGGTACGATGATTCTAACTGAAATAAGTCACACAGAAAAAGAAACATCATAAGATATCACTAATACACGGAATGTAAACTTGGCTACACAGGAACTGAATTCCAAAACAGAACAGGGTCTCAAATTTAGAAAACCAACTTATGCTTGCTTAAGGGGAAATGTGAGTTGGGGTGCTGCATAAAACCAGAGATTGAAATGAGCACAGATAAAGTTCCTTAAGCCAAATATGGAATAGACAAGAGCTACTCCTTGCTCAACGAAATGGACTCAACACCCCATATTAAACGCCTAAGAATGTACCTGACTAGTAAGTATCTTAAAACCTATGGATTGCTATGTCTCCAAAAGAGAATCAAGCGTGTGTACAGGGGCATAAATGCAGCAGGGATAGGATTGGAGAGGTTCGGTGAGCAAATGAAGACCCTTTGAAGTCATATTGCATGGTACCCATTACACGTGTCTCAACTCTCCAAGGTTAAGATATTCTTCCTTCAGCTAAAACATGCATGTGGAGCCCAGAGTATGATCAACCGTGTGAAGGGGAGACATGTTCAAATATGTCTCAGTTTTCCTCCCCTGGTACTCGGGTGCAACATTCCAGACGCTTTACTAACACTCTCCCCACTTGGAGAGTGAGCGCCTTTAACCTCCTGTTTGGCCCAGTTTGCAATTTCTGCGGAAGATGAACAGGAATAGGGAGAACCAATGAGAGCCTAGCTGGAGGTGTCTGGACGGGTAAATTTAACTCTCATTTCCCACCAGGAAGAGGAAATAACCAAAGGCTCAGCATGCCGTGCCGGAACAAGTTTAGGGCCTGAAGCCATCCTGCGGTGTTGCGGCCAGCTCACAAGAAAGCGAGTTGAAGAAAGGAGCTCAGGGGCACTGTAATTCACAAACCTGCAGAGTTATAAATGACAGCTATCGTCCAAAAATATACTGAAGTAAGGCTGCCAAGAGGACTTGAAAGCGGGGCAGAATTGCAGGAAACCGATTTCAGGAGGTAGACTGGAATTGCATTGAAAGCATAGGAAAAGAGGCAGAACGTCCACAATGATGCACTTGGCCAAAAAGGGCGTATGCGTTTTTTCCTGAATATATTCAGGAAAAAACGCATACGCCCTTTTTGGCCAACCAAGCAAGCTTGCAAAGGAAATCTGCACTACAATGAAGTCTCACTTCCCCCTGGTCAAAAGGGCCATCTGAAAAAAGTGTAAAATCCAGAAAGGCAGGACAGGCCATGGAGAACTGGGAGCCTTGTTATGCTGATGGGCGGGATGTAAATTGCCAACAGACACTCGGGAGAAGTGTATGGTGTTTCCTGAAACATCTAAAACACAAAGCAACAGAGCCTAGGGTACTTCCACTTATGGTCCTATAGCTTATGGAAATTAAAATCAAAAAGACACAGCCACCCCAAAGTTTGGGACGCCTCTGTTTACAAGAACCTCGTTTACAGTACAAGTTCAACATCGCAGAAAGTGAAAAATGGATAAAGAAGTTGTGGTATTTACTTACAAAGCAATATCACTCAGCAATGAAATCTATGTCATCAGGCCCTTAGCAGCACAATGAGTGGATTCAGGTATGATGATTCTAACTGAAATAAGTCACACAGAAAAAGAAACATCATAAGATATCACTAATACACGGAATGTAAACTTGGCTACACAGGAACTGAATTCCAAAACAGAACAGGGTCTCAAATTTAGAAAACCAACTTATGCTTGCTTAAGGGGAAAGGTGAGTTGGGGTGCTGCATAAAACCAGAGGTTGAAATGAGCACAGATAAAGTTCCTTAAGCCAAATATGGAATAGACAAGAGCTACTCCTTGCTCAATGAAATGGACCCAACACCGCATATTAAACGCCTAAGAATGTACCTGACTAGTAAGTATCTTAAAACCTATGGATTGCTATGTCTCCAAAAGAGAATCAAGCATGTGTACAGGGGCATAAACGCAGCAGTGATAGGATTGGAGAGGTTTGGTGAGCAAATGAAGACCCTTTGAAGTCATATTGCATGGTACACATTACACGGGTCTCAACTCTCCAGGTTTAAGGTATTCTTCCTTCAGCTAAAACATGCATGTGGAACCCAGAGTATGATCAACTGTGTGAACGGGAGACGTGTTCAAATATGTCTCAGTTTTCGTACCCTTGTACTCGGGTGCAACATTCTAGACGCTTTACTAACACTCTCCCCACTTGGAGAGTCAGCGCCTTTAACCTCCTGTTTGGCCCAGTTTGCAATTTCTGCGGAAGATGAACAGGAATAGGGAGAACAAATGAGAGACTAGCTGGAGGTGTCTGGACGGGCAAATTTAACTCTCATTTCCCACCAGGAAGAGGAAATAACCAAAGGTTCAGCGTGCCGTGCCGGAACCAGATTAGGGTCTGAAGCCATCCTGCGGTGTTGCAGCCAGCTCAAAAGAAAGCGAGTTGAAGAAAGGAGCTCAGGGGCACTGTAATTCACAAACCTGCAGAGCTATAAATGACACCTATCGTCCAAAAATATACTGAAGTAAGGCTGCCAAGAGGACTTGAAAGCGGGGCAGAATTGCAGGAAACCGATTTCAAGAGGTAGACTGGAATTGCATTGAAAGCATAGGAAAAGAGGCAGAACGTCCACAATGATGCACTTGGCCAAAAAGGGCATATGCGTTTTTTCCTGAATATGTTCAGGAAAAAACGCATACGCCCTTTTTGGCCAACCAAGCAAGCTTGCAAAGGAAATCTGCACTACAATGAAGTCTCACTTCCCCCCGGTCAAAAGGGCCATCTGAAAAAAGTGTAAAATCCAGAAAGGCAGGACAGGCCATGGAGAACTGGGAGCCTTGTTATGCTGATAGGCGGGATGTAAATTGCCAACAGACACTCGGGAGAAGTGTATGGTGCTTCCTGAAACATCTAAAACACAAAGCAACAGAGCCTAGGGCACTTCCACTTATGGTCCTATAGCTTAGGGAAATTAAAATCAAAAAGACACAGCCACCCCAAAGTTTGGGACGCCTCTGTTTACAAGAACCTCGTTTACCGTACAAGTTCAATATCACAGAAAGTGAAAAATGGATAAAGAACTTATGGTACTTACGTACAATGCAGTATCACTCAGCAATGAAATCTAGGTCATCAGGCCCGTAGAAGCATAATGAGTGGATTCAGGTACGATGATTCTAACTGAAATAAGTCACACAGAAAAAGAAACATCATAAGATATCACTAATACACGGAATGTAAACTTGGCTACACAGGAACTGAATTCCAAAACAGAACAGGGTCTCAAATTTAGAAAACCAACTTATGCTTGCTTAAGGGGAAAGGTGAGTTAGGGTGCTGCATAAAACCAGAGATTGAAATGAGCACAGATAAAGTTCCTTAAGCCAAATATGGAATAGACAAGAGCTACTCCTTGCTCAACGAAATGGACTCAACACCGCATATTAAACGCCTAAGAATGTACCTGACTAGTAAGTATCTTAAAACCTATGGATTGCTATGTCTCCAAAAGAGAATCAAGCATGTGTACAGGGGCATAAACGCAGCAGGGATAGGATTGGAGAGGTTCGGTGAGCAAATGAAGACCATTTGAAGTCATATTGCATGGTACCCATTCCACGGGTCTCAACTCTCCAGGTTTAAGGTATTCTTCCTTCAGCTAAAACATGCATGTGGAGCCCAGAGTATGATCAACAGTGTGAAGGGGAGACATGTTCAAATATGTCTCAGTTTTCCTCCCCTGGTACACGGGTGCAACATTCCAGACGCTTTACTAACACTCTTCCCACTTGGAGAGTCAGCGCCTTTAACCTCCTCTTTGGCCCAGTTTGCAATTTCTGTGGAAGATGATCAGGAATAGGGAGAACCAATGAGAGACTAGCTGGAGGTGTCTGGACGGGCAAATTTAACTCTCATTTCCCACCAGGAAGAGGAATTAACCAAAGGCTCAGCGTGCCGTGCCGGAACCAGATTAGGGCCTGAAGCCATCCTGCGGTGTTGCGGCCAGCTCAAAAGAAAGCGAGTTGAAGAAAGGAGCTCAGGGGCACTGTAATTACAAACCTGCAGAGTTATAAATGACAGCTATCGTCCAAAAATATACTGAAGTTAGGCTGCCAAGAGGACTTGAAAGCGGGGCAGAATTGCAGGAAACCGATTTCAGGAGGTAGACTGGAATTGCATTGAAAGCATAGGAAAAGAGGCAGAACGTCCACAATGATACACTTGGCCAAAAAGGGCGTATGCGTTTTTTCCTGAATATATTCAGGAAAAAACGCATACGCACTTTTTGGCCAACCAAGCAAGCTTGCAAAGGAAATCTGCACTACAATGAAGTCTCACTTCCCCCCGGTCAAAAGGGCCATCTGAAAAAAGTGTAAAATCCAGAAAGGCAGGACAGGCCATGGAGAACTGGGAGCCTTGTTATGCTGATGGGCGGGATGTAAATTGCAAACAGACACTCGGGAGGAGTGTATGGTGTTTCCTGAAACATCTAAAAAACAAAGCAACAGAGCCTAGGGCACTTCCACTTATGGTCCTATAGCTTACGGAAATTAAAATCAAAAAGACACAGCCACCCCAAAGTTTGGGACGCCTCTGTTTACAAGAACCTCATTTACCGTACAAGTTCAACATCGCAGAAAGTGAAAAATGGATAAAGAAGTTGTGGTATTAACTTACAAAACAATATCACTCAGCAATGAAATCTATGTCATCAGGCCCTTAACAGCACAATGAGTGGATTCAGGTATGATGATTCTAACTGAAATAAGTCACACAGAAAAAGAAACATCATAAGATATCAGTAATACACGGAATGTAAACTTGGCTACACAGGAACTGAATTCCAAAACAGAACAGGGTCTCAAATTTAGAAAAGCAACTTATGCTTGCTTAAGGGGAAAGGAGAGTTGGGGTGCGGCATAAAACCAGAGATTGAAATGAGCACAGATAAAGTTCCTTAAGCCAAATATGGAATAGACAAGAGCTACTCCTTGCTCAACGAAATGGACTCAACACCCCATATTAAACGCCTAAGAATGTACCTGACTAGTAAGTATCTTAAAACCTATGGATTGCTATGTCTCCAAAAGAGAATCAAACGTGTGTTCAGGGGCATAAATGCAGCAGTGATAGGATTGGAGAGGTTCGTTGAGCAAATGAAGACCCTTTGAAGTCATACTGCATGGTACCCATTCCACGGGTTTCAACTACCCAGTTTTAAGGTATTCTTCCTTCAGCTAAAACATGCATGTGGAACCCAGAGTATGATCAACCGTGTGAACGGGAGACGTGTTCAAATATGTCTCAGTTTTCGTACCCTGGTACTCGGGTGCAACATTCCAGACGCTTTACTAACACTCTCCCCACTTGGAGAGTCAGCACCTTTAACCTCCTGTTTGGCCCAGTTTGCAAATTCTGTGGAAGATGAACAGGAATAGGGAGAACCAATGAGAGACTAGCTGGACGTGTCTGGACGGGCAAATTTAACTCTCATTTCCCACCAGGAAGAGGAAATAACCAAAGGCTCAGCGTGCCGTGCCGGAACCAGATTAGGGTCTGAAGCCATCCTGCGGTGTTGCAGCCAGCTCAAAAGAAAGCGAGTTGAAGAAAGGAGCTCAGGGGCACTGTAATTCACAAACCTGCAGAGCTATAAATGACACCTATCGTCCAAAAATATACTGAAGTAAGGCTGCCAAGAGGACTTGAAAGCGGGGCAGAATTGCAGGAAACCGATTTCAGGAGGTAGACTGGAATTGCATTGAAAGCATAGGAAAAGAGGCAGAACGTCCACAATGATGCACTTGGCCAAAAAGGGCGTATGCGTTTTTTCCTGAATATGTTCAGGAAAAAACGCATACGCCCTTTTTGGCCAACCAAGCAAGCTTGCAAAGGAAATCTGCACTACAATGAAGTCTCACTTCCCCCCGGTCAAAAGGGCCATCTGAAAAAAGTGTAAAATCCAGAAAGGCAGGACAGGCCATGGAGAACTGGGAGCCTTGTTATGCTGATAGGCGGGATGTAAATTGCCAACAGACAACCGGGAGAAGTGTATGGTGCTTCCTGAAACATCTAAAACACAAAGCAACAGAGCCTAGGGCACTTCCACTTATGGTCCTATAGCTTAGGGAAATTAAAATCAAAAAGACACAGCCACCCCAAAGTTTGGGACGCCTCTGTTTACAAGAACCTCGTTTACCGTACAAGTTCAATATCACAGAAAGTGAAAAATGGATAAAGAACTTATGGTACTTACGTACAATGCAGTATCACTCAGCAATGAAATCTAGGTCATCAGGCCCGTAGAAGCATAATGAGTGGATTCAGGTACGATGATTCTAACTGAAATAAGTCACACAGAAAAAGAAACATCATAAGATATCACTAATACACGGAATGTAAACTTGGCTACACAGGAACTGAATTCCAAAACAGAACAGGGTCTCAAATTTAGAAAACCAACTTATGCTTGCTTAAGGGGAAAGGTGAGTTAGGGTGCTGCATAAAACCAGAGATTGAAATGAGCACAGATAAAGTTCCTTAAGCCAAATATGGAATAGACAAGAGCTACTCCTTGCTCAACGAAATGGACTCAACACCGCATATTAAACGCCTAAGAATGTACCTGACTAGTAAGTATCTTAAAACCTATGGATTGCTATGTCTCCAAAAGAGAATCAAGCATGTGTACAGGGGCATAAACGCAGCAGGGATAGGATTGGAGAGGTTCGGTGAGCAAATGAAGACCCTTTGAAGTCATATTGCATGGTACCCATTCCACGGGTCTCAACTCTCCAGGTTTAAGGTATTCTTCCTTCAGCTAAAACATGCATGTGGAGCCCAGAGTATGATCAACAGTGTGAAGGGGAGACATGTTCAAATATGTCTCAGTTTTCCTCCCCTGGTACACGGGTGCAACATTCCAGACGCTTTACTAACACTCTTCCCACTTGGAGAGTCAGCGCCTTTAAACTCC
This sequence comes from Pseudorca crassidens, assembly GCF_039906515.1. Classification (NCBI taxonomy): domain Eukaryota; kingdom Metazoa; phylum Chordata; class Mammalia; order Artiodactyla; family Delphinidae; genus Pseudorca; species Pseudorca crassidens. The sequence continues at coordinate 3,162,561 of NW_027136302.1, read as the reverse complement.
TGTTTGGCCCAGTTTGCAATTTCTGTGGAAGATGATCAGGAATAGGGAGAACCAATGAGAGACTAGCTGGAGGTGTCTGGACGGGCAAATTTAACTCTCATTTCCCACCAGGAAGAGGAATTAACCAAAGGCTCAGCGTGCCGTGCCGGAACCAGATTAGGGCCTGAAGCCATCCTGCGGTGTTGCGGCCAGCTCACAAGAAAGCGAGTTGAAGAAAGGAGCTCAGGGGCACTGTAATTCACAAACCTGCAGAGTTATAAATGACAGCTATCGTCCAAAAATATACTGAAGTAAGGCTGCCAAGAGGACTTGAAAGCGGGGCAGAATTGCAGGAGACCGATTTCAGGAGGTAGACTGGAATTGCATTGAAAGCATAGGAAAAGAGGCAGAACGTCCACAATGATGCACTTGGCCAAAAAGGGCGTATGCGTTTTTTCCTGAATATATTCAGGAAAAAACGCATACGCCCTTTTTGGCCAACCAAGCAAACTTGCAAAGGAAATCTGCACTACAATGAAGTCTCACTTCCCCCCGGTCAAAAGGGCCATCTGAAAAAAGTGTAAAATCCAGAAAGGCAGGACAGGCCATGGAGAACTGGGAGCCTTGTTATGCTGATGGGCGGGATGTAAATTGCCAACAGACACTCGGGAGAAGTGTATGCTGTTTCCTGAAACATCTAAAACACAAAGCAACAGAGCCTAGGGCACTTCCACTTATGGTCCTATAGCTTAGGGAAATTAAAATCAAAAAGACACAGCCACCCCAAAGTTTGGGACGCCTCTGTTTACAAGAACCTCATTTACCATACAAGTTCAATATCACAGAAAGTGAAAAATGGATAAAGAACTTGTGGTACTTATGTACAATGCAGTATCACTCAGCAATGAAATCTATGTCATCAGGCCCGTAGCAGCATAATGAGTGGATTCAGGTACGATGATTCTAACTGAAATAAGTCACACAGAAAAAGAAACATCATAAGATATCACTAATACACGGAATGTAAACTTGGCTACACAGAAACTGAATTCCAAAACAGAACAGGGTCTCAAATTTAGAAAACCAACTTATGCTTGCTTAAGGGGAAATGTGAGTTGGGGTGCCGCATAAAACCAGAGATTGAAATGAGCACAGATAAAGTTCCTTAAGCCAAATATGGAATAGACAAGAGCTACTCCTTGCTCAACGAAATGGACTCAACACCCCATATTAAACGCCTAAGAATGTACCTGACTAGTAAGTATCTTAAAACCTATGGATTGCTATGTCTCCAAAAGAGAATCAAGCGTGTGTACAGGGGCATAAATGCAGCAGGTATAGGATTGGAGAGGTTCGGTGAGCAAATGAAGACCCTTTGAAGTCATATTGCATGGTACCCATTACACGTGTCTCAACTCTCCAAGGTTAAGATATTCTTCCTTCAGCTAAAACATGCATGTGGAGCCCAGAGTATGATCAACCGTGTGAAGGGGAGACATGTTCAAATATGTCTCAGTTTTCCTCCCCTGGTACTCGGGTGCAACATTCCAGACGCTTTACTAACACTCTCCCCACTTGGAGAGTGAGCGCCTTTAACCTCCTGTTTGGCCCAGTTTGCAATTTCTGCGGAAGATGAACAGGAATAGGGAGAACCAATGAGAGCCTAGCTGGAGGTGTCTGGACGGGTAAATTTAACTCTCATTTCCCACCAGGAAGAGGAAATAACCAAAGGCTCAGCATGCCGTGCCGGAACAAGTTTAGGGCCTGAAGCCATCCTGCGGTGTTGCGGCCAGCTCACAAGAAAGCGAGTTGAAGAAAGGAGCTCAGGGGCACTGTAATTCACAAACCTGCAGAGTTATAAATGACAGCTATCGTCCAAAAATATACTGAAGTAAGGCTGCCAAGAGGACTTGAAAGCGGGGCAGAATTGCAGGAAACCGATTTCAGGAGGTAGACTGGAATTGCATTGAAAGCATAGGAAAAGAGGCAGAACGTCCACAATGATGCACTTGGCCAAAAAGGGCGTATGCGTTTTTTCCTGAATATATTCAGGAAAAAACGCATACGCCCTTTTTGGCCAACCAAGCAAACTTGCAAAGGAAATCTGCACTACAATGAAGTCTCACTTCCCCCTGGTCAAAAGGGACATCTGAAAAAAGTGTAAAATCCAGAAAGGCAGGACAGGCCATGGAGAACTGGGAGCCTTGTTATGCTGATGGGCGGGATGTAAATTGCCAACAGACACTCGGGAGAAGTGTATGGTGTTTCCTGAAACATCTAAAACACAAAGCAACAGAGCCTAGGGTACTTCCACTTATGGTCCTATAGCTTATGGAAATTAAAATCAAAAAGACACAGCCACCCCAAAGTTTGGGACGCCTCTGTTTACAAGAACCTCGTTTACAGTACAAGTTCAACATCGCAGAAAGTGAAAAATGGATAAAGAAGTTGTGGTATTTACTTACAAAGCAATATCACTCAGCAATGAAATCTATGTCATCAGGCCCTTAGCAGCACAATGAGTGGATTCAGGTATGATGATTCTAACTGAAATAAGTCACACAGAAAAAGAAACATCATAAGATATCACTAATACACGGAATGTAAACTTGGCTACACAGGAACTGAATTCCAAAACAGAACAGGGTCTCAAATTTAGAAAACCAACTTATGCTTGCTTAAGGGGAAAGGTGAGTTGGGGTGCTGCATAAAACCAGAGGTTGAAATGAGCACAGATAAAGTTCCTTAAGCCAAATATGGAATAGACAAGAGCTACTCCTTGCTCAATGAAATGGACCCAACACCGCATATTAAACGCCTAAGAATGTACCTGACTAGTAAGTATCTTAAAACCTATGGATTGCTATGTCTCCAAAAGAGAATCAAGCATGTGTACAGGGGCATAAACGCAGCAGTGATAGGATTGGAGAGGTTTGGTGAGCAAATGAAGACCCTTTGAAGTCATATTGCATGGTACACATTACACGGGTCTCAACTCTCCAGGTTTAAGGTATTCTTCCTTCAGCTAAAACATGCATGTGGAGCCCAGAGTATGATCAACTGTGTGAATGGGAGACGTGTTCAAATATGTCTCAGTTTTCGTACCCTGGTACTCGGGTGCAACATTCTAGACGCTTTACTAACACTCTCCCCACTTGGAGAGTCAGCGCCTTTAACCTCCTGTTTGGCCCAGTTTGCAATTTCTGCGGAAGATGAACAGGAATAGGGAGAACAAATGAGAGACTAGCTGGAGGTGTCTGGACGGGCAAATTTAACTCTCATTTCCCACCAGGAAGAGGAAATAACCAAAGGCTCAGCGTGCCGTGCCGGAACCAGATTAGGGCCTGAAGCTATCCTGTGGTGTTGCGGCCAGCTCACAAGAAAGCGAGTTGAAGAAAGGAGCTCAGGGGCACTGTAATTCACAATCCTGCAGAGTTATAAATGACAGCTATCGTCCAAAAATATACTGAAGTAAGGCTGCCAAGAGGACTTGAAAGCGGGGCAGAATTGCAGGAAACCGATTTCAGGAGGTAGACTGGAATTGCATTGAAAGCATAGGAAAAGAGGCAGAACGTCCACAATGATGCACTTGGCCAAAAAGGGCATATGCGTTTTCTCCTGAATATATTCAGGAAAAAACGCATACGCCCTTTTTGGCCAACCAAGCAAACTTGCAAAGGAAATCTGCACTACAATGAAGTCTCACTTCCCCCCGGTCAAAAGGGCCATCTGAAAAAAGTGTAAAATCCAGAAAGGCAGGACAGGCCATGGAGAACTGGGAGCCTTGTTATGCTGATGGGCGGGATGTAAATTGCCAACAGCCACTTGGGAGAAGTGTATGGTGTTTTCTGAAACATCTAAAAAACAAAGCAACAGAGCCTAGGGCACTTCCACTTATGGTCCTATAGCTTAGGGAAATTAAAATCAAAAAGACACAGCCACCCCAAAGTTTGGGACGCCTCTGTTTACAAGAACCTCCTTTACAGTACAAGTTCAATATCACAGAAAGTGAAAAATGGATAAAGAACTTGTGGTACTTACCTACAATGCAGTATCACTCAGCAATGAAATCTATGTCATCAGGCCCTCAGCAGCATAATGAGTGGATTCAGGTACGATGATTCTAACTGACATAAGTCACACAGAAAAAGAAACATCATAAGATATCACTAATACACGGAATGTAAACTTGGCTACACAGGAACTGAATTCCAAAACAGAACAGGGTCTCAAATTTAGAAAACCAACTTATGCTTGCTTAAGGGGAAAGGTGAGTTGGGGTGCCGCATAAAACCAGAGATTGAAATGAGCACAGATAAAGTTCCTTAAGCCAAGTATGGAATAGACAAGAGCTACTCCTTGCTCAACGAAATGGACTCAACACCCCGTATTAAATGCCTAAGAATGTACCTGACTAGTAAGTATCTTAAAACCTATGGATTGCTATGTCTCCAAAAGAGAATCAAGCGTGTGTACAGGGGCATAAACGCAGCAGGGATAGGATTGGAGAGGTTCGGTGAGCAAATGAAGACCCTTTGAAGTCATATTGCATGGTACCCATTCCACGGGTCTCAACTCTCCAGGTTTAAGGTATTCTTCCTTCAGCTAAAACATGCATGTGGAGCCCAGAGTATGATCAACCGTGTGATTGGGAGACGTGTTCAAACATGTCTCAGTTTTCCTCCCCTGGTACTCGGGTGCAACATTCCAGACGCTTTACTAACACTCTCCCCACTTGGAGAGTCAGCGCCTTTAACCTCCTGTTTGGCCCAGTTTGCAATTTCTGCGGAAGATGAACAGGCATAGCGAGAACCAATGAGAGACTAGCTGGAGGTGTCTGGACGGGCAAATTTAACTCTCATTTCCCACTAGGAAGAGGAATTAACCAAAGGCTCAGAGTGCTGTGCCGGAACCAGATTAGGGCCTGAAGCCATCCTGCGGTGTTGCGGCTAGGTCACAAGAAAGTGAGTTGAAGAAAGGAGCTCAGGGGCACTGTAATTCACAAACCTGCAGAGTTATAAATGACAGCTATCGTCCAAAAATATACTGAAGTAAGGCTGCCAAGAGGACTTGAAAGCGGGGCACAATTGCAGGAAACCGATTTCAGGAGGTAGACTGGAATTGCATTGAAAGCATAGGAAAAGAGGCAGAACGTCCACAATGATGCACTTGGCCAAAAAGGGCGTATGTGTTTTTTCCTGAATATATTCAGGAAAAAACGCATACGCCCTTTTTGGCCAACCAAGCAAACTTGCAAAGGAAATCTGCACTACAATGAAGTCTCACTTCTCCCCGGTCAAAAGGGCCATCTGAAAAAAGTGTAAAATCCAGAAAGGCAGGACAGGCCATGGAGAACTGGGAGCCTTGTTACGCTGATAGGCGGGATGTAAATTGCCAACAGACACTCGGGAGAAGTGTATGGTGTTTCCTGAAACATCTAAAAAACAAAGCAACAAAGCCTAGGGCACTTCCACTTATGGTCCTATAGCTTAGGGAAATTAAAATCAAAAAGACACAGCCACCCCAAAGTTTGGGACGCCTCTGTTTACAAGAACCTCGTTTACCGTACAAGTTCAATATCACAGAAAGTGAAAAATGGATAAAGAACATGTGGTACTTACCTACAATGCAGTATCACTCAGCAATGAAATCTATGTCATCAGGCCCTCAGCAGCAGAATGAGTGGATTCAGGTACGATGATTCTAACTGACATAAGTCACACAGAAAAAGAAACATCATAAGATATCACTAATACACGGAATGTAAACTTGGCTACACAGGAACTGAATTCCAAAACAGAACAGGGTCTCAAATTTAGAAAACCAACTTATACTTGCTTAAGGGGAAAGGTGAGTTGGGGTGCCGCATAAAACCAGAGATTGAAATGAGCACAGATAAAGTTCCTTAAGCCAAATATGGAATAGACAAGAGCTACTCCTTGCTCAACGAAATGGACTCAACACCCCATATTAAACGCCTAAGAATGTACCTGACTAGTAAGTATCTTAAAACCTATGGATTGCTATGTCTCCAAAAGAGAATCAAGCGTGTGTACAGGGGCATAAACGCAGCAGTGATAGGATTGGAGAGATTCGGTGAGCAAATGAAGACCCTTTGAAGTCATATTGCATGGTACCCATTCCACGGGTCTCAACTCTCCAGGTTTAAGGTATTCTTCCTTCAGCTAAAACATGCATGTGGAGCCCAGAGTATGATCAACCATGTGATTGGGAGACGTGTTCAAACATGTCTCAGTTTTCCTCCCCTGGTACTCGGGTGCAACATTCCAGACGCTTTACTAACACTCTCCCCACTTGGAGAGTCAGCGCCTTTAACCTCCTGTTTGGCCCAGTTTGCAATTTCTGCGGAAGATGAACAGGAATAGGGAGAACCAATGAGAGACTAGCTGGAGGTGTCTGGACGGGCAAATTTAACTCTCATTTCCCACCAGGAAGAGGAAATAACCAAAGGCTCAGCGTGCCGTGCCGGAACCAGATTAGGGCCTGAAGCCATCCTGCGGTGTTGCGGCCAGGTCACAAGAAAGCGAGTTGAAGAAAGGAGCTCAGGGGCACTGTAATTCACAATCCTGCAGAGTTATAAATGACAGCTATCGTCCAAAAATATACTGAAGTAAGGCTGCCAAGAGGACATGAATGCGGGGCAGAATTGCAGGAAACCGATTTCAGGAGGTAGACTGGAATTGCATTGAAAGCATAGGAAAAGAGGCAGAACGTCCACAATGATGCACTTGGCCAAAAAGGGCGTATGCGTTTTTTCCTGAATATATTCAGGAAAAAACGCATACGCCCTTTTTGGCCAACCAAGCAAGCCTGCAAAGGAAATCTGCACTACAATGAAATCTCACTTCCCCCCGGTCAAAAGGGCCATCTGAAAAAAGTGTAAAATCCAGAAAGGCAGGACAGGCCATGGAGAACTGGGAGCCTTGTTATGCTGATGGGCGGGATGTAAATTGCCAACAGACACTCGGGAGAAGTGTATGGTGTTTCCTGAAACACCTAAAAAACAAAGCAACAGAGCCTAGGGCACTTCCACTTATGGTCCTATAGCTTAGGGAAATTAAAATCAAAAAGACACAGCCACCCCAAAGTTTGGGACGCCTCTGTTTACAAGAACCTCGTTTACAGTACAAGTTCAACATCGCAGAAAGTGAAAAATGGATAAAGAAGTTGTGGTATTAACTTACAAAGCAATATCACTCAGCAATGAAATCTATGTCATCAGGCCCTTAGCAGCACAATGAGTGGATTCAGGTATGATGATTCTAACTGAAATAGGTCACACAGAAAAAGAAACATCATAAGATATCAGTAATACACGGAATGTAAACTTGGCTACACAGGAACTGAATTCCAAAACAGAACAGGGTCTCAAATTTAGAAAACTAACTTATGCTTGCTTAAGGGGAAAGGTGAGTTGGGGTGCTGCATAAAACCAGAGATTGAAATGAGCACAGATAAAGTTCCTTAAGCCAAATATGGAATAGACAAGAGCTACTCCTTGCTCAACGAAATGGACTCAACACCGCATATTAAACGCCTAAGAATGTACCTGACTAGTAAGTATCTTAAAACCTATGGATTGCTATGTCTCCGAAAGAGAATCAAGCATGTGTACAGGGACATAAACGCAGCAGTGATAGGATTGGAGAGGTTCGGTGAGCAAATGAAGACCCTTTGAAGTCATATTGCATGGTACCCATTCCACGGGTTTCAACTACCCAGGTTTAAGGTATTCTTCCTTCAGCTAAAACATGCATGTGGAACCTAGAGTATGATCAACCATGTGATCGGGAGACGTGTTCAAACATGTCTCAGTTTTCGTACCCTGGTACTCGGGTGCAACATTCCAGACGCTTTACTGACACTCTCCCGACTTGGAGAGTCAGTCCCTTTAACCTCCTGTTTGGCCCAGTTTGCAATTTCTGCGGAAGATGAACAGGCATAGCGAGAACCAATGAGAGACTAGCTGGAGGTGTCTGGACAGGCAAATTTAACTCTCATTTCCCACCAGGAAGAGGAATTAACCAAAGGCTCAGCGTGCCGTGTCGGAACCAGATTAGGGCCTGAAGCCATCCTGCGGTGTTGGGGCCAGGTCACAAGAAAGTGAGTTGAAGAAAGGAGCTCAGGGGCACTGTAATTCACAAACCTGCAGAGTTATAAATGACAGCTATCGTCCAAAAATATACTGAAGTAAGGCTGCCAAGAGGACTTGAAAGCGGGGCAGAATTGCAGGAGACCGATTTCAGGAGGTAGACTGGAATTGCATTGAAAGCATAGGAAAAGAGGCAGAACGTCCAAAATGATGCACTTGGCCAAAAAGGGCGTATGCGTTTTTTCCTGAATATATTCAGGAAAAAACGCATACGCCCTTTTTGGCCAACCAAGCAAGCTTGCAAAGGAAATCTGCACTACAATGAAGTCTCACTTCCCCCCGGTCAAAAGGGCCATCTGAAAAAAGTGTAAAATCCAGAAAGGCAGGACAGGCCATGGAGAACTGGGAGCCTTGTTATGCTGATAGGCGGGATGTAAATTGCCAACAGACACTCGGGAGAAGTGTACGGTGCTTCCTGAAACATCTAAAAAACAAAGCAACAGAGCCTAGGGCACTTCCACTTATGGTCCTATAGCTTAGGGAAATTAAAATCAAAAAGACACAGCCACCCCAAAGTTTGGGACGCCTCTGTTTACAAGAACCTCGTTTACCGTACAAGTTCAATATCACAGAAAGTGAAAAATGGATAAAGAACTTATTGTACTTACGTACAATGCAGTATCACTCAGCAATGAAATCTAGGTCATCAGGCCCGTAGAAGCATAATGAGTGGATTCAGGTACGATGATTCTAACTGAAATAAGTCACACAGAAAAAGAAACATCATAAGATATCACTAATACACGGAATGTAAACTTGGCTACAAAGGAACTGAATTACAGAACAGAACAGGGTCTCAAATTTAGAAAACCAACTTATGCTTGCTTAAGTGGAAAGGTGAGTTGGGGTGCTGCATAAAACCAGAGATTGAAATGAGCACAGATAAAGTTCCTTAAGCCAAATATGGAATAGACAAGAGCTACTCCTTGCTCAACGAAATGGACTCAACACCCCATATTAAACGCCTAAGAATGTACCTGACTAGTAAGTATCATAAAACCTATGTATTGCTATGTCTCCGAAAGAGAATCAAGCGTGTGTACAGGGGCATAAACGCAGCAGTGATAGGATTGGAGAGGTTTGGTGAGCAAATGAAGACCCTTTGAAGTCATATTGCATGGTACCCATTCCACGGGTTTCAACTACCCAGGTTTAAGGTATTCTTCCTTCAGCTAAAACATGCATGTGGAACCTAGAGTATGATCAACCATGTGATTGGGAGACGTGTTCAAATATGTCTCAGTTTTCCTACACTGGTACTCGGGTGCAACATTCCAGACGCTTTACTAACACTCTCCCCACTTGGAGAGTCAGCGCCTTTAACCTCCTGTTTGGCCCAGTTTGCAATTTCTGCGGAAGATGAACAGGAATAGGGAGAACCAATGAGAGACTAGCTGGAGGTGTCTGGACGGGCAAATTTAACTCTCATTTCCCACCAGGAAGAGGAAATAACCAAAGGCTCAGCGTGCCGTGCCGGAACCAGATTAGGGCCTGAAGCCATCCTGCGGTGTTGCGGCCAGCTCAAAAGAAAGCGAGTTGAAGAAAGGAGCTCAGGGGCACTGTAATTCACAATCCTGCAGAGTTATACATGACAGCTATCGTCCAAAAATATACTGAAGTAAGGCTGCCAAGAGGACTTGAAAGCGGGGCAGAATTGCAGGAAACCGATTTCAGGAGGTAGACTGGAATTGCATTGAAAGCATAGGAAAAGAGGCAGAACGTCCACAATGATGCACTTGGCCAAAAAGGGCGTATGTGTTTTTTCCTGAATATATTCAGGAAAAAACGCATACGCCCTTTTTGGCCAACCAAGCAAGCCTGCAAAGGAAATCTGCACTACAATGAAGTCTCACTTCCCCCCGGTCAAAAGGGCCATCTGAAAAAAGTGTAAAATCCAGAAAGGCAGGACAGGCCATGGAGAACTGGGAGCCTTGTTATGCTGATGGGCGGTATGTAAATTGCCAACAGACACTCGGGAGAAGTGTATGGTGTTTCCTGAAACACCTAAAAAACAAAGCAACAGAGCCTAGGGCACTTCCACTTATGGTCCTATAGTTTAGGGAAATTAAAATCAAAAAGACACAGCCACCCCAAAGTTTGGGACGCCTCTGTTTACAAGAACCTCGTTTACAGTACAAGTTCAACATCGCAGAAAGTGAAAAATGGATAAAGAAGTTGTGGTATTAACTTACAAAGCAATATCACTCAGCAATGAAATCTATGTCATCAGGCCCTTAACAGCACAATGAGTGGATTCAGGTATGATGATTCTAACTGAAATAAGTCACACAGAAAAAGAAACATCATAAGATATCAGTAATACACAGAATGTAAACTTGGCTACACAGGAACTGAATTACAGAACAGAACAGGGTCTCAAATTTAGAAAACCAACTTATGCTTGCTTAAGGGGAAAGGTGAGTTGGGGTGCTGCATAAAACCAGAGATTGAAATGAGCACAGATAAAGTTCCTTAAGCCAAATATGGAATAGACAAGAGCTACTCCTTGCTCAACGAAATGGACTCAACACCGCATATTAAACGCCTAAGAATGTACCTGACTAGTAAGTATCTTAAAACCTATGGATTGCTATGTCTCCGAAAGAGAATCAAGCAAGTGTACAGGGGCATAAACGCAGCAGGGATAGGATTGGAGAGGTTCGGTGAGCAAATGAAGACCCTTTGAAGTCATATTGCATGGTACCCATTCCACGGGTTTCAACTACCCAGGTTTAAGGTATTCTTCCTTCAGCTAAAACATGCATGTGGAACCTAGAGTATGATCAACCATGTGATCGGGAGACGTGTTCAAACATGTCTCAGTTTTCGTACCCTGGTACTCGGGTGCAACATTCCAGACGCTTTACTGACACTCTCCCGACTTGGAGAGTCAGTCCCTTTAACCTCCTGTTTGGCCCAGTTTGCAATTTCTGCGGAAGATGAACAGGCATAGTGAGAACCAATGAGAGACTAGCTGGAGGTGTCTGGACGGGCAAATTTAACTCTCATTTCCCACCAGGAAGAGGAATTAACCAAAGGCTCAGCGTGCCGTGCCGGAACCAGATTAGGGCCTGAAGCCATCCTGCGGTGTTGCGGCCAGCTCACAAGAAAGCGAGTTGAAGAAAGGAGCTCAGGATCACTGTAATTCACAAACCTGCAGAGTTATAAATGACAGCTATCGTCCAAAAATATACTGAAGTAAGGCTGCCAAGAGGACTTGAAAGCGGGGCAAAATTGCAGGAGACCGATTTCAGGATGTAGACTGGAATTGCATTGAAAGCATAGGAAAAGAGGCAGAACGTCCACAATGATGCACTTGGCCAAAAAGGGTGTATGCATTTTTTCCTGAATATATTCAGGAAAAAACGCATACGCCCTTTTTGGCCAACCAAGCAAACTTGCAAAGGAAATCTGCACTACAATGAAGTCTCACTTCCCCCCGGTCAAAAGGGCCATCTGAAAAAAGTGTAAAATCCAGAAAGGCAGGACAGGCCATGGAGAACTGGGAGCCTTGTTATGCTGATGGGCGGGATGTAAATTGCCAACAGACACTCGGGAGAAGTGTATGGTGTTTCCTGAAACACCTAAAAAACAAAGCAACAGGGCCTAGGGCACTTCCACTTATGGTCCTATAGCTTAAGGAAATTAAAATCAAATAGACACAGCCACCCCAAAGTTTGGGACGCCTCTGTTTACAAGAACCTCGTTTACAGTACAAGTTCAACATCGCAGAAAGTGAAAAATGGATAAAGAAGTTGTGGTATTAACTTACAAAGCAATATCACTCAGCAATGAAATCTATGTCATCAGGCCCTTAACAGCACAATGAGTGGATTCAGGTATGATGATTCTAACTGAAATAAGTCACACAGAAAAAGAAACATCATAAGATATCAGTAATACACGGAATGTAAACTTGGCTACACAGGAACTGAATTCCAAAACAGAACAGGGTCTCAAATTTAGAAAACCAAATTATGCTTGCTTAAGGGTAAAGGTGAGTTGGGGTGCTGCATAAAACCAGAGATTGAAATGAGCACAGATAAAGTTCCTTAAGCCAAATATGGAATAGACAAGAGCTACTCCTTGCTCAACGAAATGGACTCAACACCGCATATTAAACGCCTAAGAATGTACCTGAATAGTAAGTATCTTAAAACCTATGGATTGCTATGTCTCCGAAAGAGAATCAAGCATGTGTACAGGGGCATAAACGCAGCAGTGATAGGATTGGAGAGGTTCGGTGAGCAAATGAAGACCCTTTGAAGTCATATTGCATGGTACCCATTCCACGGGTTTCAACTACCCAGGTTTAAGGTATTCTTCCTTCAGCTAAAACATGCATGTGGAACCTAGAGTATGATCAACCATGTGATCGGGAGACGTGTTCAAACATGTCTCACTTTTCGTACCCTGGTACTCGGGTGCAACATTCCAGACGCTTTACTGACACTCTCCCGACTTGGAGAGTCAGTCCCTTTAACCTCCTGTTTGGCCCAGTTTGCAATTTCTGCGGAAGATGAACAGGCATAGCGAGAACCAATGAGAGACTAGCTGGAGGTGTCTGGACGGGCAAATTTAACTCTCATTTCCCACCAGGAAGAGGAATTAACCAAAGGCTCAGAGTGCTGTGCCGGAACCAGATTAGGGCCTGAAGCCATCCTGCGGTGTTGGGGCCAGGTCACAAGAAAGTGAGTTGAAGAAAGGAGCTCAGGGGCACTGTAATTCACAAACCTGCAGAGTTATAAATGACAGCTATCGTCCAAAAATATACTGAAGTAAGGCTGCCAAGAGGACTTGAAAGCGGGGCAGAATTGCAGGAGACCGATTTCAGGAGGTAGACTGGAATTGCATTGAAAGCATAGGAAAAGAGGCAGAACGTCCACAATGATGCACTTGGCCAAAAAGGGCGTATGCGTTTTTTCCTGAATATATTCAGGAAAAAACGCATACGCCCTTTTTGGCCAACCAAGCAAGCTTGCAAAGGAAATCTGCACTACAATGAAGTCTCACTTCCCCCCGGTCAAAAGGGCCATCTGAAAAAAGTGTAAAATCCAGAAAGGCAGGACAGGCCATGGAGAACTGGGAGCCTTGTTATGCTGATAGGCGGGATGTAAATTGCCAACAGACACTTGGGAGAAGTGTACGGTGCTTCCTGAAACATCTAAAAAACAAAGCAACAGAGCCTAGGGCACTTCCACTTATGGTCCTATAGCTTAGGGAAATTAAAATCAAAAAGACACAGCCACCCCAAAGTTTGGGACGCCTCTGTTTACAAGAACCTCGTTTACCGTACAAGTTCAATATCACAGAAAGTGAAAAATGGATAAAGAACTTATTGTACTTACGTACAATGCAGTATCACTCAGCAATGAAATCTAGGTCATCAGGCCCGTAGAAGCATAATGAGTGGATTCAGGTACGATGATTCTAACTGAAATAAGTCACACAGAAAAAGAAACATCATAAGATATCACTAATACACGGAATGTAAACTTGGCTACACAGGAACTGAATTCCAAAACAGAACAGGGTCTCAAATTTAGAAAACCAACTTATGCTTGCTTAAGGGGAAAGGTGAGCTGGGGTGCTGCATAAAACCAGAGATTGAAATGAGCACAGATAAAGTTCCTTAAGCCAAATATGGAATAGACAAGAGCTACTCCTTGCTCAACGAAATGGACTCAACACCCCATATTAAACGCCTAAGAATGTACCTGACTAGTAAGTATCTTAATACCTACGGATTGCTATGTCTCTGAAAGAGAATCAAGCATGTGTACAGGGGCATAAACGCAGCAGTGATAGGATTGGAGAGGTTCGGTGAGCAAATGAAGACCCTTTGAAGTCATATTGCATGGTACCCATTCCACGGGTTTCAACTACCCAGGTTTAAGGTATTCTTCCTTCAGCTAAAACATGCATGTGGAACCTAGAGTATGATCAACCATGTGATCGGGAGACGTGTTCAAATATGTCTCAGTTTTCGTACCCTGGTACTTGGGTGCAACATTCCAGACGCTTTACTGACACTCTCCCGACTTGGAGAGTCAGTCCCTTTAACCTCCTGTTTGGCCCAGTTTGCAATTTCTGCGGAAGATGAACAGGCATAGTGAGAACCAATGAGAGACTTGCTGGAGGTGTCTGGACGGGCAAATTTAACTCTAATTTCCCACCAGGAAGAGGAATTAACCAAAGGCTCAGCGTGCCGTGCCGGAACCAGATTAGGGCCTGAAGCCATCCTGCGGTGTTGGGGCCAGGTCACAAGAAAGCGAGTTGAAGAAAGGAGCTCAGGGGCACTGTAATTCACAAACCTGCAGAGTTATAAATGACAGCTATCGTCCAAAAATATACTGAAGTAAGGCTGCCAAGAGGACTTGAAAGCGGGGAAAAATTGCAGGAGACTGATTTCAGGAGGTAGACTGGAATTGCATTGAAAGCATAGGAAAAGAGGCAGAACGTCCACAATGATGCACTTGGCCAAAAAGGGCGTATGCGTTTTTTCCTGAATATATTCAGGAAAAAACGCATACGCCCTTTTTGGCCAACCAAGCAAACTTGCAAAGGAAATCTGCACTACAATGAAGTCTCACTTCCCCCCGGTCAAAAGGGCCATCTGAAAAAAGTGTAAAATCCAGAAAGGCAGGACAGGCCATGGAGAACTGGGAGCCTTGTTATGCTGATGGGCGGGATGTAAATTGCCAACAGACACTCGGGAGAAGTGTATGGTGTTTCCTGAAACATCTAAAAAACAAAGCAACAGAGCCTAGGGCACTTCCACTTATGGTCCTATAGCTTAGGGAAATTAAAATCAAAAAGACACAGCCACCCCAAAGTTTGGGACGCCTCTGTTTACAAGAACCTCGTTTACCGTACAAGTTCAATACCACAGAAAGTGAAAAATGGATAAAGAACTTATTGTACTTACGTACAATGCAGTATCACTCAGCAATGAAATCTAGGTCATCAGGCCCGTAGCAGCATAATGAGTGGATTCAGGTACGATGATTCTAACTGAAATAAGTCACACAGAAAAAGAAACATCATAAGATATCAGTAATACACGGAATGTAAACTTGGCTACACAGGAACTGAATTACAGAACAGAACAGGGTCTCAAATTTAGAAAATCAACTTATGCTTGCTTAAGGGGAAAGGAGAGTTGGGGTGCGGCATAAAACCAGAGATTGAAATGAGCACAGATAAAGTTCCTTAAGCCAAATATGGAATAGACAAGAGCTACTCCTTGATCAACGAAATGGACTCAACACCGCATATTAAACGCCTAAGAATGTACCTGACTAGTAAGTATCTTAAAACCTATGGATTGCTATGTCTCCGAAAGAGAATCAAGCAAGTGTACAGGGGCATAAACGCAGCAGGGATAGGATTGGAGAGGTTCGGTGAGCAAATGAAGACCCTTTGAAGTCATATTGCATGGTACCCATTCCACGGGTTTCAACTACCCAGGTTTAAGGTATTCTTCCTTCAGCTAAAACATGCATGTGGAACCTAGAGTATGATCAACCATGTGATCGGGAGACGTGTTCAAACATGTCTCAGTTTTCGTACCCTGGTACTCGGGTGCAGCATTCCAGACGCTTTACTAACACTCTCCCCACTTGGAGAGTCAGCACCTTTAACCTCCTGTTTGGCCCAGTTTGCAATTTCTGTGGAAGATGAACAGGAATAGGGAGAACCAATGAGAGACTAGCTGGAGGTGTCTGGACGGGCAAATTTAACTCTCATTTCCCACTAGGAAGAGGACATAACCAAAGGCTCAGCGTGCCGTGCCGGAACAAGATTAGGGCCTGAAGCCATCCTGCGGTGTTGCGGCCAGGTCACAAGAAAGTGAGTTGAAGAAAGGAGCTCAGGGGCACTGTAATTCACAAACCTGCAGAGTTATAAATGACAGCTATCGTACAAAAATATACTGAAGTAAGGCTGCCAAGAGGACTTGAAAGCGGGGCAGAATTGCAGGAAACCGATTTCAGGAGGTAGACTGGAATTGCATTGAAAGCATAGGAAAAGAGGCAGAACGTCCACAATGATGCACTTGGCCAAAAAGGGCGTATGCGTTTTTTCCTGAATATATTCAGGAAAAAACGCATACGCCCTTTTTGGCCAACCAAGCAAACTTGCAAAGGAAATCTGCACTACAATGAAGTCTCACTTCCCCCCGGTCAAAAGGGCCATCTGAAAAAAGTGTAAAATCCAGAAAGGCAGGACAGGCCATGGAGAACTGGGAGCCTTGTTATGCTGATGGGCGGGATGTAAATTGCCAACAGCCACTCGGGAAAAGTGTATGGTCTTTCCTGAAACATCTAAAAAACAAAGCAACAGACCCTAGGGCACTTCCACTTATTGTCCTATAGCTTAGGGAAATTAAAATCAAAAAGACACAGCCACCCCAAAGTTTGGGACGCCTCTGTTTACAAGAACCTCATTTACCGTACAAGTTCAATATCACAGAAAGAGAAAAATGGATAAAGAACTTGTGGTACTTACGTACAATGCAGTATCACTCAGCAATGAAATCTATGTCATCAGGCCCGTAGCAGCATAATGAGTGGATTCAGGTACGATGATTCTAACTGAAATAAGTCACACAGAAAAAGAAACATCATAAGATATCACTAATACACGGAATGTAAACTTGGCTACACAGGAACTGAATTACAGAACAGAACAGGGTCTCAAATTTAGAAAACCAACTTATGCTTGCTTAAGGGGAAAGGTGAGCTGGGGTGCTGCATAAAACCAGAGATTGAAATGAGCACAGATAAAGTTCCTTAAGCCAAATATGGAATAGACAAGAGCTACTCCTTGCTCAACGAAATGGACTCAACACCCCATATTAAACGCCTAAGAATGTACCTGACTAGTAAGTATCTTAATACCTACGGATTGCTATGTCTCCGAAAGATAATCAAGCATGTGTACAGGGGCATAAACGCAGCAGTGATAGGATTGGAGAGGTTCGGTGAGCAAATGAAGACCCTTTGAAGTCATATTGCATGGTACCCATTCCACGGGTTTCAACTACCCAGGTTTAAGGTATTCTTCCTTCAGCTAAAACATGCATGTGGAACCTAGAGTATGATCAACCATGTGATCAGGAGACGTGTTCAAATATGTCTCAGTTTTGGTCCCCTGGTACTCGGGTGCAACATTCCAGACGCTTTACTAACACTCTCCCCACTTGGAGAGTCAACGCCTTTAACCTCCTCTTTAGCCCAGTTTGCAATTTCTGCGGAAGATGAACAGGAATAGGGAGAACCAATGAGAGACTAGCTGGAGGTGTCTGGACGGGCAAATTTAACTCTCATTTCCCACCAGGAAGAGGAATTAACCAAAGGCTCAGCGTGCCGTGCCGGAACCAGATTAGGGCCTGAAGCCATCCTGCGGTGTTGGGGCCAGGTCACAAGAAAGCGAGTTGAAGAAAGGAGCTCAGGGGCACTGTAATTCACAAACCTGCAGAGTTATAAATGACAGCTATCGTCCAAAAATATACTGAAGTAAGGCTGTCAAGAGGACTTGAAAGCGGGGCAAAATTGCAGGAGACTGATTTCAGGAGGTAGACTGGAATTGCATTGAAAGCATAGGAAAAGAGGCAGAACGTCCACAATGATGCACTTGGCCAAAAAGGGCGTATGCGTTTTTTCCTGAATATATTCAGGAAAAAACGCATACGCCCTTTTTGGCCAACCAAGCAAACTTGCAAAGGAAATCTGCACTACAATGAAGTCTCACTTCCCCCCGGTCAAAAGGGCCATCTGAAAAAAGTGTAAAATCCAGAAAGGCAGGACAGGCCATGGAGAACTGGGAGCCTTGTTATGCTGATGGGCGGGATGTAAGTTGCCAACAGACACTCGGGAGAAGTGTATGGTGTTTCCTGAAACATCTAAAAAACAAAGCAACAGAGCCTAGGGCACTTCCACTTATGGTCCTATAGCTTAGGGAAATTAAAATCAAAAAGACACAGCCACCCCAAAGTTTGGGACGCCTCTGTTTACAAGAACCTCGTTTACCGTACAAGTTCAATACCACAGAAAGTGAAAAATGGATAAAGAACTTATTGTACTTACGTACAATGCAGTATCACTCAGCAATGAAATCTAGGTCATCAGGCCCGTAGCAGCATAATGAGTGGATTCAGGTACGATGATTCTAACTGAAATAAGTCACACAGAAAAAGAAACATCATAAGATATCAGTAATACACGGAATGTAAACTTGGCTACACAGGAACTTAATTACAGAACAGAACAGGGTCTCAAATTTAGAAAATCAACTTATGCTTGCTTAAGGGGAAAGGAGAGTTGGGGTGCGGCATAAAACCAGAGATTGAAATGAGCACAGATAAAGTTCCTTAAGCCAAATATGGAATAGACAAGAGCTACTCCTTGCTCAACGAAATGGACTCAACACCGCATATTAAACGCCTAAGAATGTACCTGACTAGTAAGTATCTTAAAACCTATGGATTGCTATGTCTCCGAAAGAGAATCAAGCAAGTGTACAGGGGCATAAACGCAGCAGGGATAGGATTGGAGAGGTTCGGTGAGCAAATGAAGACCCTTTGAAGTCATATTGCATGGTACCCATTCCACGGGTTTCAACTACCCAGGTTTAAGGTATTCTTCCTTCAGCTAAAAC